>NW_022436968.1:15547112-15876386 GCF_009761245.1 Sapajus apella | reverse complement strand
CCATGTCTGGTTTTTTTTTTTTTTTTTTTTTTTTTGTATTTTTAGTAGAGACAGGGTTTCACCATATTGGCCAGGCTGGTCTGGAACTCCTGACCTCAAGCGATCCACCCGCCTTGGCCTTCCAAAGTGCTGGGATTACAGGTGTGAGCCACCTCAATCAGTCTCCTTCTGATACTTCTCACTTATTTCTTAGAATACAAGCATTCTTACTTAACTGCCATCCAAAAGTAAATGGAAGTTGCTCTTTCCCCTTAAAGATGCCTCCAATTCTAAATAGCAACTTATTCTTCCATGCACGCACTCATTTGTTTATTTATCAAATATGGTTAAACATGTACTCAGTGCCAGGCACTATTCTAAATGGCAGGAACACAGTAATAAACAAAACAAAGTTCACCCATGGATGGAGCTTGCCTTCTGGTGAGGGAGACATACCCAGTTAGAAAATAAAAACCAGGTACAGTGGCTCACACTTGTAAGCACAACACCTTGGGAGGCCAAGGTGGGACAGTTATTTGAGGCCAAGAGTTTGAGACCACCCTGGGCTACATAATGAGATCCTCATTTCCACCAAAAAAATTAAAAATTAGTGGAGCGTGGTGATGCACACCTGTAGTTCCAGCTACTCTGGAGGCTGGGGCGGGAGGATTGCTTGAGCCCAGAAGGTCAAGGCTGTGGTGAGTCAGAATTATGGCACTGCATTCTAGGCTGGGTGACAGAATGAGACCTTGTCTCACAAAAAAAGGGAAGAAAATAAACAATGAAAAAGTACATATATTATATACCAGGATGTAATAAGTACTATGAAGAAAAATCAGGCAGGGTAAGGTAGAGAGAGTGAACAGAGGAAAAGGGATGCTATTTTCGGGGGGCACCAGAAAAGGTCTCTTCAATAAATGAGATTCGAGTAGAAACCTGGATTAAATGAAAAGAGCAAGACCTGCATAGATATCTTGGGGAAGAACATTTCAGGCATGCTTGTTATATTTGAAAAGCATTCAGTAGGTTGTTGTGGCTGGAGCTAATTGAGGACAGGGAGAAGGAGACAGTGAGAGAACATGAGATATGAGAGGGAGGGATGACTAGTTCATCTAAGGCCATCTAGGTAGGTACCTCTAGGTCGTGGTTTTCTTGAGGACAACTGTGTTTTACACCTGTTGCCCTGGAGTAATTGCTCCTAAGGTTCTCTTCATTTTCAGAGGAATCCCATTTGCATGATGATAATCACATTTGTATGTGATAATCTTACTGTTAAGCCTAGGAAGGGACTTTGGATTTAATTCTGAGATAGAAAAGTACTGCAGACTTTTCATCCAAGAAATGACATCATTGGCTTAATATTGTTAAAATTTGTGAAGAAAAGACTGGAGCAGGAAGTAGGATGAATTCCACAGGACCTAATCCACAAATGCCAACACATTGCTGCTTTGGGATGTTTCTTTATGGACATTTAGGTTTTCCTTAAGAATGACATGTCCAAAATATCTTGACTTCTACTGGCAGTTGAATTTCATAGATTTCCTTATAATTAAAATGTTTAATGACATATGAATCATCAGCTTCGCCATAAGTTCTGGAAGAATAATTATAAACAAACAACTCCTATATCTAGCAAGTTTCCCTTCTATCAGTAGCAAAGAAAATAAAACAAAACTTGGCCAAATTTAAAGAATATTTAACTTGGTCAAAAGACCAAGATGGCTATATTTACTCTAGTTTTGACCAATGGTTTGCCAAAAATGATATGCTAGGTAATATCAATACTTGTTAAATTACTATGGATATTTTCTTTTAATAGTCTCTAGTTAGAGCTATGCATTATCTAGAAAACTGTCAAATACATGTGTAGACTAAAGTTAAAGTAAATGGTAAACATATGGCTATTATTGATTTGGGCAAACTCCTTTCTAAATGGGAAAGATGTATACAATAAGTCAGGAAACATTTTTTTAAAAATCGCTGAAAAGCTTTCATGTGCAAAATTTATTTTTTTAAAGTTCAAGTCACGGGCTGTCCTACCTGTGTTGAGCTGTGTACTTAAGCTCCATTATAGCAGAGTTCACTGTTATAACGCCTCTTTACATAAAGAAGTGTCCCAAGAGTTAGTCTTCAGAAGACAGGGAGATTATATGTAATTATAGAAGGAGTCTTAGTCAACTTGATTTTAGAAAACTGCATTTCTTTTGTTTTTCCTCACTGTGACTAAACTCTAGTTGGGGCTGAGAATTTTCCATCTCAAGTAGTCCCCAGGGAGGCCTAGAGAGCAGTGGTCATTCCAGTGGCTTGGGAAGACAGCAGTGATACTGAGGCTAAGCCGCCACTTCCTCAAGCAGCCATAATTCTTGCTAAGGAAGAAATGATGATCTAATATAAAACCCATGGGCATAAAAATAAGATAGCCTAAATGGCATGGTTATTATCCATGGATGGATTAGAAGCAGGAAACATAGAAAAAGTTAAAAAGAGAGTTTTTAAAATATAAGATTTTATTAAGAAACACTAAAATCTGATTGAAGAAATCAGTGTGTATATGTGTATACAGATATGTAAGTTATATGTGAGACTATTTTAAGTAATGTTATAATGGGCTGTCTTTGTTGTACAGTGGTGATGTTTGATGATTCACTGATAGTGTATTGGCAACAGTTTAGTGAAAAACACATGTTTTAATATGCTTTAGTAAATTAATTTTATACAATTTAACTGAGTTTTTAAAAATCTGGCTGAGCAGTGTCTCATGCCTGTAATCCTAGCACCTTGGGAGGCCGAGGCAGGTGGATCACTTGAGGTCAGGAGTTTGAGAACAGTGTGGCCAACATGGTGAAACCCTGTGTCCACAAAATACAAAAATTAGCTGGGTATGGTGGCACATGCCTGTAATCCCAGCTACTCAGGAGGCTCAGATGTGAGAGTCTCTTGAACCCGGGAGTTGGCGACTGCAGTGAGCTGAGATCTCTCTACTGCACTCCAGCCTGGGCAACAGAGTGAGACTCTGTATCTCATATATCTGCATCTTCACTCCAAGCAAAAACGCCTCACACCAGCATTAGCATAGATATCCCCTGCTATGGGAATCTTCTTTTCTGTTATTGTGTCACTCACCTCGGTCATAGAACCCACATGAAAGGCAATAATTACTGAGACTGTCCGGAAGGAAAAAGTTAGAAACACCTGCAGGAAAAAGATATTCATATACTCAGGCTTTTAGGAAAAACAGGAAACAAGATGAGAGAAACTCACAGAAACCTGGAAATCCAAAATGGAAACAAAAGTAGCAGATCATCTGCACCCCACCCCACACAACCCTCACCACTCCAAGCAGATGGTTTCCTATCACAAATTCAAAGGAAGGACTTCAAAAGCAAAGTCAGGTATTACGGAAGGTTTGGATTCTGCTTCTGGCATATCCCTGCTTTGAGCCCCTGCCAGCAGGGAGAGCCAATGGCCTCACTACCGATGTTTGCTGAGTGCCCACTGTACACGAGGTCTGGGTTCATCCAGTCCTTTTAGGTTTGTAAAACATGTAGCCATTTAATCTAGTTGGACCTCTCAACGAGGCTAAACTCTGGGCTTGTATTCTAGACTGTTAGCTCTGCCATAGGTGTTGGAAAGCTGAGGCAAGAGAAATAAAGTGGCTTATCCAAGATCATGGAGCCAGTAAGTCGAGACCCCAGCCACTCCCCTCTCAGTCTTTTGCTCCAGTCTCACAGGGAGTAAGTTCTACTATTCTAATGTTAGATCCAAGATTGAACAGATGTCCACACATACCCATCACTTAGCTAATCTACATAGTTGAACACCTTCAGCAGAGTCCTCTGACTCAGGACTGCACCAAGTTCCCTTAAAAGGCAACAAAAGAAGTAGAAAACTGTGTCTGTTTTCAGCAGCCCCTGTACCCTACCCCTGCAATGGGGAAGACAAAATACACACATGAAGCACTTTGATAAGAGGATGTGATGACAGCATCTAGGAAATATACCAAACTGAAATGCCTTGGAAATAACCCTCTTAAATAATTTCCCAAATCAATGTGAGCAATCTTAATTCAAGAATAAGTTTTATATATGGATGTAAATTAATCTTTATAATAAAACTGCCCTGGGTTTGTGTCCTAGTTCTTCTTACCTTTACTTTTGCTGCATGGGTTGATAAGGACATGGACAGGATGTTGGCTCTGTGTCCCCACTCAAATCTCATCTCAAATTTTAATCCCCATGTGTCGAGGGTGGCACGTGGTGGGAGGTAACTAGATCATGGGGGCAATTTCTCCCATGCTGTTCTCATAATAGTAAGTTTTCAGTCACTATCTGATGATGATGATGATGAGATCTGATGGTTTTGTAAGTTTTTGACAGTTCCTCCTTCATGCTCTTTCTCTCTCCTGCCACCTTGTGAAGAAGGTGCCGGCTTCCCCTTCCACCATGATTCTAAGTGTCCTGAGGCCCACCCGGCCATGCAGAACTGTGAGTCAATTAAGCCCCTTTCCTTTATAGACTACCCAGTATCAGGCAGTTCTCAGACTAATACAGAAAATTGGTACCAGGAGTGGTACTAGAGGAACAGAATTTTAAGGATGGATGTCTTTAGATGGTTTTGGGGTTTCTGGAGTTGGCTACCTAATCTGCTTAGACACAAAAATGCTAAGGACTCTACTTCTAATAGTATAAAGAATACTAATAGTCCTTGGCGTGAACTGTTTAGAGAATTATGCAAAATAAATGCATACTCTCCTGATTCACTCCTCTTGAGAAGCAAGGAGTTTAGTGACCCTATATGTAACACCTTTGACAGTATGTAGAGAACCAAGGAATGTAATGAAGTGATTAAAGAAAAGGATAAGCTCAGAGATTCCAACTCCTGCCTCCAGAAGCACAAATTCAGGCTCAAATCTTCTAAGATTGCCCTGAGTGAGAGTCTTCTCTCCTGTAGACAAGAGGTGATACTGCAGAAAACCAAACACAAGCTCTTATGATGCAAGTGGCTGACATACAATGAAAGTTGCACACTCAGCTTTGCCAAGTGTCTACTGTTAAAGTGAGGGCATTGATTGGAAAGGAATGGAACCCTGCAACTTGGATATGTGAGAGAACACTGATGAAGCTGGCTTGCCGAATCTTCCAGCGTCTATCTGTCTCCTGTACTAGATGCTTTCTACCCTTGATCATCAGACTCCAGGTTCTTTGGCCTTTGGACTCTTCAACTTCCATCAGTAATTTGCCAGGGGCTCTTAGGCCTTCAGCCCCAGACTGAAGACTGCACTGTCAGCATCCCTACTTTTGAGGCTTTTAGGGCTCATATTGAACCACTACTGGCTTCTTTGCTCCTCAGCTTGCAGACAGCCTATCATGGTGTTATACCCGAATGAGCTTAAACAGAAGCTCCATGCTCTGAGTTTGTTTGAGTCCACTTTTAATGGTCGGCATTCGAGAGTCATCCAGAGCTCAAACCTCTTGGCCCAGACCAAAGGGCAGTCAACATTTTTATACCAGGTTTGGGTCAGGGGGTGGTAAGCAGATTATTACAGAAACAGAAGGAGGAGGTTAGGGGAAGCGGCGGGTGCCTAACAAAAAAAGTTCTGCTTAAAATTGTTTTTCACTCAGGATGTGGGGTAAGCAGTTACGCAGTTGCAAGTACAGGATGTATAGGCCAGTGGGCCCTGTTTCTCAGAAAATTGGTTACCAAGATGCTAGGTGTCTCAGACCGCAAGCCCTCAGAACAGAATGCCCTACATAGCTCAGGGTGGGCAAAATGGAGTTGGCAGGAATGTTTAAAATGTATTCATTACAGCCAAGCTAGGGTATTTGAATGGGACTTTATCCTGTGATTGTGTGAGTCAATTCTCCTTAATAAACTCCCTCATATATATATATCTCCTATTATAGTTTTGTCCCTCTGGAGAACCCTAATACAGATTTTGGTACCAGGAGTGAGAGATTTGGCTGTTCTCGGTCATTCAAAAGTCACAGGTGGATTTGGCTGAGCAGATCAAACATGCCAGGTGAAACAGGTGGTAGAACATGTGAACAAATAATACAGTTAAACAGGAAATTTGAGTTATTCCTGTAACGGGGGACCCCTCTCCCCACTGGCATCCATAGGCTGGTTAGTCTTGAGGATATCTGGGGTATAGCACTATTTATACAGTTTTCTATATTTTTTTCCTTCATGGTTGTTAAGAGGGCTGGGGAGGTGCAATGGCTAAGACCAAGGCATATTTCACTCAAACCCAATAAAGAATTCAAACTCAGTTCTTTAAAGAAAAAATCTTGAGATCACAGGATTGAAAGAAACTCTTTAGTTCAGAATGTACCCACCAAAATATTGAATAATCTATATTTTATGAACTTCTCCACAGAATTCCATCTCACAACTACATTTGGATGCATAAATTTTACAGAATAAAATAAACAGAAAAAAAAACAAAAACATCAGCTCAAGGAGAATTTCATGGTAGAGGAGGTCAGTTCTTGTGCCCTCTTGGTCTCCTCTTCCAGGGCACTTACCACCTGCCACAGCCTCTGCCCTCTGTCCCATCACTCCTGCCCTTACGTGGTCATGGGCCAGAGCCCATTGAGGGGCTGGTACATGACCTAATGTGTTAGTTAATGTTGATTTAAAGTTTGGTCTCTTCTACATGAAGTTGCATTTAAAGGCGATTAGTAACAAGAAAGAGTTTTTACAAAGGGGGAGTAGACCCTCAATAAGCAAACTTGTAAGCCTGATCCGCTCTCTCCTTTCCTATCATTATACTTATATCCCTTAAAAAAAAAAAGCCCCCTAAAAGGAACAAAGTAGCTAAAAATTAAAAAAAAAAAAAAAAACAGCAAAAATTTGCATGGTATTTTATTTTAGTCATTTATTTTATTCCTGTTTCATTTTTTAATTTTTAATTCTTATGGGTATATAGTAGGTATATACATTTATGGGATACATGAGGTTTTTTTAATTTTTAATTTTTGTGGGTACACAGGCATATACATTTGCAAGGCACATGTTTTGATACAGGCATGCAATGTGTAACAGTCACATAATAGAAGATGGGGTACCCATCCTTTTCAGCATTTATCTTTTGTGTCATAAACAATCCAATTGAGTGGCTGGCAAGATGACTGAGTAGGAACAGCTCCGATCTGCAGCTCCCAGTAAGATCAATGCAGAAGGCAGGTGATTTCTGCATTGCCAACTGAGGTACCCAGCTCATCTCATTGGGACTAGTTAGACAGTGGGTGCAGCCCATGGAAGGCAAACTGAAGCAGGATGGGGCATTACCTCACCTGGGAAGCACAAGGCGTCCAGGAACTCCCTCCCCTAGCCAAGGAAAGCCATGAGGGACTGTGCCTTGAGAGACAGTGCATTCCAGCCCATATACTATACTTTCCCCATGGTCTTCGTGACCCTCAGACCAGGAGATTCCCTTGGGTGCCTACACCACCAGGGCCGTGGGTTTGAAGCACAAAACTCGGCAGCTTTTTGGGCAGACACTGAGCTAGCTGCAGGAGTTTTTTTTTTTTTTTTTTTTTTTTTTTTTTTTAAATACCCCAGTGGCACCTGAACAGAACTGTTTACTCCCCTGGAAAGGGGACTGAAGCCAGGGGGCCAAGTGGTCCAGCTCAGCACATCCCACCCCCATAGAGCCCTGCGAGCTAAGATCCACTGGCTTGAAATTCTTGGTACCAGCACAGCAGTCTGAAGTCGACTTGGAATGCTCAACCTTGGTGGGGGTAGGGGGCATTCACCATTACTGAGGCTTGAGTAGGTAGTTTTCCCCCACAGTGTAAACAAAGCCTCCATGAAGTTGGAACTGGCAGAGCCCACCACAGTGCCACAAAGTCACTGTAGCCAGTTTCCCTCTCTAGATTCCTCCTCTCTGGACAGGGAATCTCTGAAAGGCAGCAGCCCCAGTCAGGGGTTACAGGTCAAACTCCCATCTCCCAGAGCACCTGGAAGTGGGGATAGCTATGGGCACAGCTTCAGCAGACTTAAACATTTCTACCTACTGAAGACGGCAGCAGATCTCCCAGCACAGGACTTGAGCTCTGCTAATGGACAGACTGCCTCCTCAAGTTGATCCCAATGCCATGTGGAAGCTGCCAAGGCTTGGGGCTTGCATCCACTGAATTCATGGCCTAAGCTGTACCTTGGCAGCTTTAGCCGTGGCTGGGACACAGAACGTCATTTCCTGAGGCTGCATACAGCAGGGGGCCCTGGGCCTGGCCCACAAAACCATTTTTCCCTCCTAGGCCTCCACACCTGTGATAGGAGGAGCTGCTGAGAAGGTCTCCGACATGCCCTGGAAACATTTTGCCCATTGTCTTGATGATTAGCATATGGCTCCTGGCTACTTATGCAAATTTTTGCAGCAGGCTTGAATTTCTCCCCAGAAAATGGGTTTTTCTTTTTTACTGCATTGTCAGGCTGTAAATTTTCCAAGCTTTATGCTCTGTTACCTATTGAATTCTTTGTTGCTTAAAAATTTCTTCCACCAAATATCCTAAATCATCTCTCTCAATTTCAAAGTTCCACAGATCTCTAGGGCAGAGGCAAAATACCACCCAGTCTGTTTGCATAGCAAGAATGACCTTTGCTCCAGTTCCCAACAGGTTCCTCATCTCCATCTGAGACTACCTCAGCCTGGGCTTTATTGTTCATATCACTATCAGCATTTTGGTCAAAGCCATTCAACAAGTCCCTAGAAAGTTCCAAACTTTCCCACATTTTCCTATCTTCTTCTGAGCCCTCCAAACTTCCAACCTATGCCTATTACCCAGCTTCAAAGTCACTTCGACATTTTCAGATACATTTACAGCAGCACCCCACTACCTGGTAACAATTTACTGTATTAGTCCATTCTCATGCTACTCATAAAGACATACTCGAGACTGGGTCATGAATAAAGAAAAGAGATTTAATTGACTCACAGTTCAACATGGCTGGGGAGGCCTCAAGAAACTTACAATTATGGTGGAAAGGGAAACAAACATCCTTGTTCACATGGCGGCAGCAAGGAGAAATTCTGAGCAAAAGGGGGAAAAGCCCCTTATAAAACCATCAGCTCTCCTAAGAGCTCACTCACTGTTAATGAGAAGAGCATGAGGGTAACTGACCCCATGATTCAATTATCTCCCACTGGGACTCTTACATGACACATGGAGATGATGGGACCTACAATTCAAAATGAGGTTTGGGTGGGGACACAGCTAAACCATATCACCATCCTTCTACTCTCTAGCTCCATGGGTTCAATTGATTTGATTTTTAGACCCCATAAATAAGTGACAACATGTGATGCTTTTCTGTCTGTGCCTTGCTTACTGCACTTAACATAGTGACCTCCAGTTCTGTCCATGTTGTTGTGAATGACTGAATCTCATTCCTTTGCATGGCTGAATAGCACTCCATTATGTGTAAGTACCACATTTTCTTTCCCATTCATCTGTTGATGGACACTTGTGTTGCTTCCAAATCTTGGCTATTGTGAACAGAGCTGCAACCAACATGGGAGTGCATATATCTTTTTGATATACTGATTTCCTTTCTTATGGGTATATAACTGACAGTGCGATTGCTTAATTATATGGTAGCTCTACTTTTACTTTTTGCAGGAATCTCCAAACTGGTTTCCATAGCGGTTATACTAATTTACAATCCCACTAACAGTGTATGAGGGTTCTTTTCTCTTCACATCCTTGCCAGCATTTATTATTGACTTATTGACTGTTACTTTGATATAAGCCATTTTATCTAAGGTGAAATGATAGCTCATTGTAATTTTAACCTGCATTTCTCTGATGATCAATGATGTTGAACACCTTTTCATATGCCTGTTTGCCATTTGTAAGTCTTCTTTGGAGAAATGTCTATTCAAATCTTTTCCCCATTTTTAATCAGACTTTTATATTTTTTCCTGTAGAATTGAGTTCCTTGTATATTCTGCTTATTAATCCCCCGTCAGATGAGTAGTGTGCTAATATTTTCTCCCATCCTGTGGATTGTCCATCACCTTGTTGATTGTTTCTTTTGCTGGGCAGAAGCTTTCTAACTTGATGCAATTCCTTTTTTTTGTTTTTTTGTTTTGTTTTGCTTTGGTTGCCTATATTTGTTGGATATTACTCAAGAGATCTTTGCCCAAACTGATGGGATGGAGAGTTTCCCCAAAGTTTTCTTGTGGTAGTTTTAAAATTTGAGGTCTTACGTTGAAGTTTTTAATTAATCCACTTTGATTTGTTTTTTTGTGTATGACAAGTGAATAGGGACTAGTTTCCTTCTTCTGCATATGGATGTTGAGTTTTCACAACACCATTTATTGAAGAATCTCTTTTTCTCAATGTATGTTATTGGCACCTTTGTCAAAAATGAGTTCACTGTAGGTGTGTGGATTTATTTCTGAGTTCTCTATTCTCTTTCATTGATTTATATGTCTGTGTTTATGCCATTGCCATGCTGTTTTGGTTAAAATAGATCTGTAGTATAATTTGAAGTCAGGCAATGTGATTCCTCCAGTTTTGTTATTTAAAAAAAAAATGCCTACAGTTTTGTATATTTTTAAATATATATATATATATTTTTTTTTAATCGCACTTTATGTTCTGGGGTACGTGTGAAGAACATATAGGATTGTTGCATAGGTACATACGTGGCAATGTGGTTTGCTGCCTCCATCCCCATCATCTATATCTGGCGTTTCTCCACGTTTTCCCTCCCTAACTCCCTACCCCACACTGTCCCTACCCTAGTCGCCTCCTCCACAGACCTCAGTGTGTGATACTCCCCTCCCTGTGTCCATGTGTTCTCATTGTTCAACACCCACCTATGAGGGAGAATATGCGGTGTTTGATTTTCTGTTCCTGTGTCAGTTTGCTGAGAATGATGGTTTCCAGGTTCATCCATGTCTCTACAAAGGACACAAACTCATCATTTTTTATGGCTGCATAGTATTCCATGGTGTATATGTGCCAGTCTATCATTGATGGGCATTTGGGTTGGTTCCAAGTCTTTGCTATTGTAAATAGTGCTGAAATGAACATGCATGTTCATGTGTCCTTATAATAAAATGATTTATAATCCTTTGGATATATAACCAGTAGTGGGATTGCTGGGTCAAATGGAATTTCTATTTCTAGGTCCTTGAGGAATCACCACACTGTCTTCCACAATGGTTGAACTAATTTACACTCCCATCAACAGAGTAAAAATGTTCCTATTTCTCCCCATCTTCTCCAGCATCTGTTGTCTCTAGATTTTTTTAATGATTGCCATTCTAACTGGCATGAGTTGGTATCTCAATGTGGTTTTGATTAGCATTTCTCTAATGACAAGTAATGATGAGCATTTTTTCATATGTTTGTTGGCCTCATATGTGTCTTCTTTTGTAAAGTGTCTGTTCAAATCCTTCACCCACTTTTGAATGAGTTTGTTTGTCTTTTTCTTGTAAATCTATTTTAGTTCTTTGTAGATTCTGGATATAAGTCCTTTGTCAGATGGGTAGATTGCAAAAATTTTTTCCCATTCTGTTGGTTGCTGATTGACTCTAATGACTAAGCTGTGGAGTTTGATTAGATCCCATTTGTCTATGTTGGCTTTTGTTTCCAATGCTTTGGTGTTTTGTTCATGAAGTCCTTGCTCATGCCTATGTCCTGAATGGTTTTGCCTAGATTTTCTTCTAGGGTTTTTATGGCGTTATGTCTTATGTCTAAGTCTTTAATCCATCTGGAGTTAATTTTAGTGTAAAGTGTCAGCAAGGAGTCCAGTCTCTGCTTTCTGCTCATGGCTAGACAGTTTTCCCAACACCATTTATTAAACAGGGAATCCTTTCCCCATTGCTTGTTTTTGTCAGGTTTGTCAAATATCAGATGTGTATAGATGTGTGGCATTGCCTTCAATGCCTCTGTTCTGTTCCATTGGTCTATATCTATGTTTTAGTACCAGTACAATGCTGTTTTGATTATTGTAGCCTTGTAGTATAGTTTGAAGTCAGGTAGTATTATACCTCCAGCTGTGTTCTTTTTGCTTAGAATTGACTTGGCTATGCGGGCTCTCTTTTGGTTCCATATGAAGGTTAAGGTGGTTTTTTTTTTTTTTCCAGTTCTGTGAAGAGGGCCATAGGTAGCTTGATGGGGATAGCGTCAAATCTATAAATTACTTTGGGCAGTATGGCCATTTTCAGGATGTTAATTCTTCCCAACCATGAGCATGGAATGTTTTTTTCCATCTATGTGTGTCCTCTCTTATTTCCTTGAGCAGTGGTTTGAAATTCTCCTTGAAGAGGTCCTTTACATCCTTAGTTAGTTGTATTCCTAGGTATTTTATTCTCTCTGTAGGAATTGTGAATGGCAGTTCATTCTTGATTTGGCCCTCTTTAAGTCTGTTATTGCTGTATAGAAATCCTTGTGATTTTTGCACATTGATTTTGTATCCTGAGCCTTTGCTGAAGTTGCTTATCGGTTTCAGGAGATTTTGGGCTGAGATGATGGGGTCTTCTAAATATACACTCATGGTGTTTTTATATAGAGACAACTTGACTTCCTCCTTTCCTATTTGAATACCCTTTATTTCTTTTTCTTGCCTGTTGCTCTGGCTAGAACTTCCAATACTATACTGAATGGAAGAGGTGAGAGAAGACATCCTTGTCTAGTGCCAGATTTCAAAGGGAATGCTTCTAGTTTTTGCCCATTCAGTATGACATTGGCTGTGAGTTTGTTGTAAATAGCTTTTATTATTTTAAGATACGTTCAACTGATACCTAGTTTATTGAGAGTTTTTAGTATAAAGGGCTGTTGAATTTTGTTAAAGGCCTTCTCTGCATGGATTGAGATCATCATGTGGTTTTTGTCTTTGGTTCTGTTTATGTGGTGGATTGCATGTAGACTTGAGTATGTTGAACCAGCCTTGCATCCCCAGGATGAAGCCTACTTGATCGTGATGGATAAGCTTTTTGACATGCTGTTGCAATCAGTTTGCCAGTATTTTAATGAAGATTTTATTTTTATTTTATTTTAGAATATTAGTCAGCAGTTAGTTTAATCAAATATCTCTCTGCCAACTGCACTACGTTGATTAATTTTCAAAGAAATGGCTAAATGAAGACATTATTTGTATGTGGCACATATGCTTTCATGCACACTATTGTATTTTAATTTACTTTTAAAAATATATATATATATATATTTTATCGCACTTTAGTTTCTGGGTTACATGTGAAGAACATATAGGATTGTTGCATAGGTACATACGTGGCAATGTGGTTTGCTGCCTCTATCCCCATCACCTATATCAGGCATTTCTCCACATGTAATCCCTCCCTAACTCCCTACCCTGCACTATCCCTCCCCGAGTACCTCCCACCACAGACCTCAGTGTGTGATGCTCCCCTCCCTGTGTCCATGTGTTCTCATTGTTCAACACCCACCTATGAGGGAGAATATGCGGTGCTGGATTTTCTGTTCTTGTGACAATTTACTGAGAATGATGGTTTCCAGGTTCATCCATGTCTCTACAAAGGACACAAACTCATCATTTTTTATGGCTGCATAGTATTCCATGGTGTATATGCGCCACATTTTCCCTATCCAGTCTATCATTGATGGGCATTTGGGTTGGTTCCAAGTCTTTGCTATTGTAAATAGTGCTGAAATGAACATGCATGTTCATGTGTCCTTATAATAAAATGATTTATAATCCTTTGGATATATAACCAGTAGTGGGATTGCTGGGTCAAATGGAATTTCTATTTCTAGGTCCTTGAGGAATCACCACACTGTCTTCCACAATGGTTGAACTAATTTACACTCCCATCAACAGAGTAAAAATGTTCCTATTTCTCCCCATCCTCTCCAGCATCTGTTGTCTCTAGATTTTTTAATGATTGCCATTCTAACTGGCATGAGTTGCTATCTCAATGTGGTTTTGATTTGCATTTCTCTAATGACAAGTGATGATGAGCATTTTTTCATATGTTTGTTGGCCTCATATATGTCTTCTTTTGTAAAGTGTCTGTTCAAATCCTTCACCCACTTTTGAATGGGATTGTTTGTTTTTTTCTTGTAAACCTGTTTCAGTTCTTTGTAGATTCTGGATATAAGTCCTTTGTCAGATGGGTAGATTGCAAAAATTTTTTCCCATTCTGTTGGTTGCCAGTTCACTCTAATGATTGTTTCTTATGCTGTGCAGAAACTCTGGAGTTTAATTAGATCTCATTTGTCTATTTTGGCTTTTGTTGCCAGTGCTTTTGGTGTTTTAGTCATGAAGTCCTTGCTTATGTCTATGTCCTGAATGGTTGTGCCTAGGCTTTTTTCTAGGGTTTTTATGGCATTAGGTCTTATGTTTAAGTCTTTAATCCATCTGGAGTTAATTTTAGTGTAAGGTGTCAGGAAGGGGTCCAGTTTCTGCTTTCTTGCACATCACTAGCCAGTTTTCCCAACACCATTTATTAAACAGGGAATCCTTTCCCCATTGCTTGTTTTTGTCAGGTTTGTCAAAGATCAGATGGTTGTAGATGTGTGGCCTTGCCTCCAAGGCCTCTGTTCTGTTCCATTGGTCTATATCTCTGTTTTGGTACCAGTATCATGCTGTTTTGATTACTGTAGCCTTGTAGTATAGTTTGAACTGAGGTAGCATGAGCCTCCACTCTCTTTAAGTCTGTTATTGGTGTATAGGAATGCTTGTGATTTTTGCACATTAATTTTGTATACTGAGCCTTGGGTGAAGTTGCTTATCAGTTTTAGGGGATTTTGGACAGAAATGATGGGGTCTTCTAAATATACAATCATGGCGTTTGTATATAGAGACAATTTGACATCCTCCTTTCCTAATCGAATATCATTTATTTCTTTTTCTTGCCTGTTGCTCTGGCTAGAACTTCCAATACTATATTGAATAGGAGTGGTGAGAGAGGGCACCCTAGTCTAGTGCCAGATTTTGAAGGGAATGCTTCCAGTTTTTGTCCATTCAGTATGATATTGACTGTGGGTTTGTCATAAATACCTTTTATTATTTTAAGATACGTATCTTAATACCTATTTGATACCTGGTTTATTGAGAGTCTTTAGCATAAATGGCTGTTGAATTTTGTTGAAGGTCTTCTCTACATCTATTGAAATAATCATGTGGTTTTTGTCTTTGGTTCTGTTTGTGTGGTGCATTACATTTGTAGACTTGCATATGTTTAACCAGCCCTTCATCCCTGGGATGAAGCCTACCTGATCATGATGGATAAGCTTTTTGATGTACTGTTGCAATCGAATTGCTAGTATTTTGTTGAAGATTTTTGCATCTATGTTCATCATGGATATTGGCCTGAAGTTTTCTTTTCTTGTTGAATGTCTGCCAGGTTTTGGTATCAGTATGATGTTGGTGTCATAAAATGCTTTGGGAAGGATTCCCTCTTTTTGGATTGTTTGAAATAGTTTCAGAAGGAATGGTACCAGCTCCTCTTTGTATGTCTGGTAGAATTCAGCTGTGAACCCATCAAGACCTGGGCTGTTTTTGGTTGGTAGGCTATTAAATGTTGCCTTAATCTCAGCCCTTGTTATTGGTCCATTCAGGGTTTCATCTTCTTTCTGGTTTAGGCTTGGGAGGGTGCAGGTTTCCGGGGATTTATCAATTTCTTCCAGGTTTATTGGTTTATGTGCATAGAGTTGTTTGTAATGATCTCTGATGGTAGTTTGTATTTCTGTGGAATCTGTGGTGATATCCCCTTTATCATTTTTTATTGCATATATTTGATTCTGTCTTTTCCTTTTTATTATTAAGGCTAGTGGTCTATTTTGTTGATCTTTTGAAAAATCCAGCTCCTGGATTTATTGATTTTTTGAAGGTTTTTTTGTGTCTGTATCACCTTCAGTTCTGTTCTGATCTTAGTTATTTCTTATCTTCTGCTAGCTTTTGAGTTTTTTTTGATATTGCTCCTCTAGCTCTTTCAATTTTGACTATAGCATGTCAATTTTAGATCTTTCCTTGCTTCTCATATGGGAATTTATTTCTATATATTTTCCTCTAGACACTGCTTTAAATGTATCCCAGAGATTCTGGTTTGTTGTGTCTTCATTGATCTCTCTAGTATTGACAGTGAAGTGTTAAAGTCTCCCACTATTATTGTGTGGGAGTCTAAGTCTCTTTGTAGGTCATTAAGAACTTGCTTTATGTATCTGGGTGTTCCTGTATTTGGTGCATATATATTTAGGATCGTTAGCTCTTCTGGTTGCATTGATGTTTTTACCATTATCTAATACCCTTCTTTGTCTCTTTTGACCATTGTTGGTTTAAAGTCTATTCTATCAGAGACTTGGATTGCAAGTCCTGCTTTTTTGTGCTCTCCATTTGCTTGGTAAATCTTCCTTCATCCCTTTGTTTTGAGGAGCCTATGTGTATCCTTGCATGTGAGATGGGTTTCCTGGTTACAGCACACCAATGGGTTTTGACTTTTTATCCAATTTTCCCGTCTGTGTCTTCTGATTGGGGGCATTTAGCCCATTTACATTTAAGGTTATATTGTTATGTGTGAATTTGATCCTGCCATTTTGATGCTAGCTGGTTGTTTTTACCATTAGTTGACACAGTTTCTTCATTGTGTCAATGTTCTTTAACATTTAATATGTTTTTGGAGTGGCTGGTACTGGTTGTTCCTTTATATGTGTAGAGCCTCTTTCAGGAGCTCTTGTAAAGCAGGCCTGGCGGTGATGAAATCTCTTAGCAATTGCTTGTTCTTAAAGGATCTTATTTCTCCTTCTCTTATGAAGCTTAGTTTGGCTGGATATGAAATTCTGGGTTGAAAGTTCTTTTCTTTAGGATGTTGAATGTTGGCCCCCACTCTATTGGGTAGTAGGGTTTCTGCTGACAGATCTGCTGTGAGTCTTATGGGCTTCTCTTTGTGGGTAACCTAACCTTTCTCTCTGACTGCCCTTAGCACTTTTTCCTTCATTTCAACCCTGGTGAACCTGATGATTGGGGTTGCTCTTCTTTAGGAATATCTTTGTGGTATTCTCTGTATTTCCTGGACTTGAATATTAGCCTGCCTTCCTAGGTTGGAGAAGTGCTCCTGGATAATAACCTGAAGAGTGTTTTCCAGCTTTGATTCATTCTCTCCATCACATTCGGGTACACCTATAAGTATAGATAATTCTTTTCACATAATCCTGCATTTCTTGGAGTCTTTGTTCATTTCTTTCCACTCTTTTTCCTCTAATCTTGCCTTCTCATTTTATTTCATTGAGTTGATCTTCAATCTCTGATATCCTTTCTGCTGCTTGGCGATTGGGCTATTGAAACTTATGTATGCTTTGCAAGGTTCTCATGTTGTGTTTTTTAGCTCCATCAATTCATTTATATTCTTCCCTAAGCTGTTATATTCTCATTAGCATTTCAGCAAACCTTTTTTCAAAGTTCTTAGTTTCTTTGCATTGAGTTAGAACATTTTCTTTTAGCTCAGAGGAATTTGTTATTCCCCACTTTCTGAAGCCTGTGTCAATTCATTGCACTCACTCTCCATCCAGCCTTGTTCCCTTGCTGATGAGGAGTTGTGATCCCTTGGAGGAGGAGAGGTGTCCTGGTTTTGAGTGTTTTCATTCTTTTTGCACTGGTTTCTTCCCATCTTGTGGATTTATCTACCTGTGGTCTTGGTAGTTGGTGACTTTCAGATGGAGTCTCTGAGTGAATGACTTTTTGTTGATGATGAAGTGATTTCTGTTTAATTTTCCCTCTATCAGTTCCCTCTGCTGTAGGACTGCTGGAGGTCCACTCCAGAGCCTGCTTGCCTGGGGATCACCTTTAGTAGCTGCAGAACAGTAAGGGTTGCTGCCAGCTTCTTCTTCTGTTATCTTTGTCCCAGTAGGATACCCACCAGATGTCAGCCTGAGCCTACTTTATGAGGTATCTCTTTGGATATACAGCATTGGGGAGCTGCTTGAGGAGACAGTCTATCCCTTATAGGAGCTCAAGTGCGGAGTTGTCAGCTCCATTGTTCCATTCAGAGCTGCTGGGCAGGTACGTTTAAGTCTGCTGCAGTGGAACTCATAATGCCTTTTTTCTCCAGGTGCTCTGTGCTGGAAAGGTGTGGCTTTATTTATAAGTTCCTGACATGCTGCTGCCTTTTTTCAGAGATACCCTACCCAGCGAGTGAGGAGGTAGCCTAGTCACAGTCTGCCAGCAGAGGTGTTGCTGAGCTGCCATGGGCTCTGCCCAGCTGCTGTGTGAACTTCCTTGCAGTTTTGTTTATAGAGGTATAGTTATAACTGCCTGAGTAATGGCAGACTGTCTCTGTAATGGTGGACTGCCTCAGTAATGGCGGACTGCCTCGGTAATGGTGGACTGCCTCAGTGATGGTGAACTGCCTCTGTAGTGGTGGACAGCCTCGGTAATGGCAGATGCCCTTACCCCCACAGAGCTAGACCATCCCATGTCCAGCTGTGCTTGCTGTGAGACTCTCAATCCAGAGCATTTCAGATGGCTGGTCTTTGTGGTGGTGGGACCAGCCACGCAGATGACCTGGTTCCCTGTTTCAGCCCCCTTTCTTTCAGTTGAATGGGTGACTCTGTCTCCCAGGCGTTCCAGTTGCCAGTTGAAATGGTGCCCAGATTTGTGTGAGTTTTTGTGTGGAGACCCACTTTTCCGGCTGAAACAATAGTGCTGGAGACTCATGTGCTTTTCCATCTGGGAATCTCCTGGTCTGTGGGCAGTAAAAATGTTTGGAATTGCAGTGATCACTCACCCTCTGCATTTTCACTGGGAACTGCAATCCAGAGCTGTTCTTATTTGGCCATCTTAGATCATCTCTCCAGTTTTGTTATTTTTGCTTAGGATAGCTTTGGCTATTCTGGATCTTTTATTTTTCCATATACATTTTACCATAGTTTTTTTTCTATCTCTGTGAAGAATGTTATTGGTATTTTGATAGGTATTTCATTGAATCTGTAGATTGTGCTGGCTAGTATGGACAGTTTAACAATATCCATTCTTCCAATTCATGAACATGGAATACATTTGTATTTTATGGTGTCCCTCTCCTGAATTTCTTTAATCAGTGCTTTATAGGTTTTATTATAAAGATCTTTAACTTCTTTAGTTAATTCCTACATGTTTAATTTTATTTGTGGTTATTGTAAATGGAATTACTTTTTAATTTCTTTTTCAGTTTCTTCACTGTTAACATATGGAAATTATATGTGTGTTTATTTTGTATCCTGCAAGTTTACAAAATTTTTAAAAATCAGTTTTAATAGATATTTGTGGAGTCTTTTGGTTTTTCCAAATATATCATTTGCAAATTTGACTTCTTTGTTTCTAATTTGGATGGCATATATGTCTTTCTCTTACCTGATTGCTCTAGGTAGGACTTTCAATGCTATGTTGAAAAACAGCAGCGAAAGGCATCCTTGTCATCTTCCAGATATTAGAGGAAAGGCTTTCAGATTTTACCCCTCAGTATGATACTAGCTGTGGGTCTGTCATATATGGCTTTTATTTTGTTGAGGTATGTTCCTTCTATATCCAGTTTTCTGAGAGTTTTTGTCATGAAAGGATGCTAAATTATATCACATCATTTTTCAACATCATGTAATGTATTACATAAGTTGATTTGCATATGTTGAATCATTCTTGCAAACCAGAGATAAATCCCACATGGTTTTGATGAATAGTCTTTCATGTACTGTTGAATTTGGTTTTTAGCATCTTGTTGAAGACTTTTGCATCAATATTCATTAAAGATATTGGCCTGTAGTTTTTTTTTTTTTTTTTTTTTCCTGTGTCTTTATCTGGTTTTGGTGTCAATGTGATACTTGCCTTGTAGAATGAGTTTCAAAGTATTCCCTCCTGCTTGGAATAGTTTGAGTAGAATTGATATTATTTATTTTATTTTATTTTATTTTATTTTATTTTAGGTTTTGGGGTACATGTGAAGAACATGCAAGATTGTTTCATAGGTACACATGTGGCAGTGTGATTTGCTGCCTTCCTCCCAATCACTTATATCTGTCATTTCTCCCCACGCTATCTCTCCCCAGCTCCCCACCCCCCACCGTCCCTCCCGTTTCCCCCCAACAGACCCAAGTGTGTGATGTGCCCCTCCCTGTGTCCTTGTGTTCTCATTATTCAAAATCCACCTATGAGTGAGAACATGCAGTGTTTGATTTTCTGTTCTTGTGTCAGTTTGCTGAGAATGATGATTTCCAGGTTCATCCATGTCCCTACAAAGGACATGAACTCATCGTTTTTTTATGGCTGCATAGTATTCCATGGTGTATATGTGCCACATTTTCCCTGTCCAGTCTATCATTGATGGGCATTTGGGTTGGTTCCAAGTCTTTGCTATTGTAAACAGTGCTGCAATGAACATTTGTGTGCATGTGTCCTTCTGGTAGAATGATTTATAATCCTTTGGATATATACCCAGTAATGGGATTGCTGGGTCAAATGGAATTTCTATTTCTAGGTCCTTGAGGAATCACCTCACTGTCTTCCACAATGGTTGAACTAATTTACACTACCATCAACTGTGTAAACATGTTCCTATTTTTTCACATCCTCTCCAGCATCTGTTGTCTCCAGATATTTTAATGATAACCATTCTAAATGGCATAAGATGGTATCTCAATGTGGTTTTGATTTGCATTTCTCTAATGACCAGTGATGATGAGCATTTTTTCATATGTTTGTTGGCCTCATATATGTATTCTTTTGTAGAGTGTCTTCATATCCTTCACCCACTTTTGAATGGAATTGTTTGTTTTCTTGTAAACTTGTTTTAGTTATTTGTAGATTCTGGATATAAGTCCTTTGTCAGATGGGTAGATTGCAAAAATTTTTTCCCATTCTGTTGGTTGCTGATTCACTCTAATGACTATTTCTTTTGCTGTGCAGAAGCTGTGGAGTTTGATTAGATCCCACTTGTCTATGTTGGCTTTTGTTTCCAATGCTTTGGTGTTTTGATCTTGAAGTCCTTGCTTATGCCTATGTCCTGAATGGTTTTGCCTAGATTTTCTTCTAGGGTTTTTATGACATTAGGTCTTATATTTAAGTCTTTAATCCATCTGGAGTTAATTTTAGTGTAAGTTGTCAGCAAGCGGTCCAGTTTCTGCACTGTGCACAGGGCTAGCCAGTTTTCCCAACACCATTTATTAAACAGGGAATCCTTTCCCCATTGCTTGTTTTTGTCAGCTTTGTCAAAGATCAAATAGTTTTAGATGTGAGGCGTTGCCTCTGAGGCCTCTGTTCTGTTCCATTGGTCTATATCTCTGTTTTGGTACCAGTACCATGCTGTTTTGATTACTGCAGCCTTGTAGTATAGTTTGAAATCTGGTAGTGTGATGCCTCCAGCTTTGTTCTTTTTACTTAGAATTGGCTTGGCTATGTGGGCTCTGTTTTGGTTCCATATGAAGTTTAAGGTGGTTTTCTTCCAGTTCTGTGAAGAAGGTCATTGGTAGCTTGATGGGGTTAGCATTGAATCTGTAAATTACTTTGGGCAGTGTGGCCATTTTCACGGTACTGATTCCTCCTAACCATGAGCATGAAATGTTTTTCCATCTGTCTGTGTCCTCTCTTATTTCGCTGAGCAGTGGTTTGTAGTTCTCCTTGAAGAAGTCCTTTATGTTCTTCATTAGTTGTATTCCTAGATATTTTATTCTTTTTGTAGCAATTGTGAATCGCAGTTCATTCTTGATTTGGCTCTCTTTAAGTCTGTTATTGGTGTATAGGAATGCTTCTGATTTCTGCACATTGATTTTATATCCTAAGACTTTGCTGAAGTGGCTGATCAGTTTCAGGAGATTTTGAGCTGAGACGATGGGGTCTTCTAAATATACAATCATATCATCTGCAAATAGAGACAATTTGACTTCCTCCTTTCCTAATTAAATACCCTTTATTTCTTTTTCTTACCTGATTGTTCTGGCTAGAACTTCCAATACTATATTGAATAGGAGTGGTGAGAGAGGGCATCCTTGTCTATTGCCAGATTTCAAAGAGAATGCTTCCAGTTTTTGCCCATTCAGTATGATATTGGCTGTTGGTTTGTTGTAAACGGTGTTTATTATTTTCAGATACATTCCATCAATACCTAGTTTATTGAGGGTTTTTAGCATAAAGTGCTGTTGAACTTTGTCAAAGGCCTTCTCTGCATCAATTGAGATAATCACGTGGTGTATGTCTTTGGTTCTGTTTATGTGGTGGATTACGTTTATAGACTTGCGTATGTTGAACCAGCCTTGCATCCCTGGATGAAGCCTACTTGATCATGTTGATTAAGCTTTTTGATCTCTTGTTGCAATTGGTTTACCAGTATTTTATTGATGATTTTTGCATCTGTGCTCATCATGGATAGTGGCCAGAAGTTTTCCTTTCTTGTTGAGTCTCTGCCAGATTTTGGTATCAGGATGATGGTCTCATAAAATGATTTGGGAAGGATTCCCTCTTTTTGGATTGTTTGAAAGAGTTTCAGAAGGAATGGTACCAGCTCCTCTTTGTATGTCTCATAGAATTCAGCTGTGAACCTATCTGGACCTGGGCTTTTTTTGGGTGGTAGGCTCTTAGTTGCTGACTCAACTTCTGTCTTTTTTATTGGTCTATTATATATTTTCCTCTAGAGACTGCTTTAAATGTGTCCCAGAGATTCTGATATGTTGTGTCTTCATTCTCATTGGTTTCAAAGAACATCTTTATTTCTGCCTTCATTTCATTATTTATTCAGTCAACATTTAAGAGTCAGTTCAGTTTTCATGGAGCTGTGCGGTTCTGAGTTACCTTCTGAATTCTGAGGACTAACTTCATTGCACTGTGGTCTGAGAGAATGTTTGTTATGATTCCCATTCTTTTGCATTTGCTGAGGAGTGATTTACTTTCAATTATGTGGTCAGTTTTAGAGTAGGTCTGATGTGGTGCTGAGAAGAATGTATATTCTGTGGATTTGGGGTGGAGAGTTTTGTAAATATCTATTAGGTTTGCTTGGTGCAGGTTTGAGTTCGAGTCCTGGATATCCTTGTTAATTTTCTGTCTTGTTGATTTGTCTAATATTGACAGTGGAGTGTTGAAGTCTCCCACTGTTATTATGTTGGTAGTCTAAGTCTCTTTGTAAGTCATTAAGAACTTGCTTTATTTATCTGGGTGCTGCTGTATTGGGTGTGTATATATTTAGGATCATTAGCTCTTCTTGTTGCTTTGATCCTTTTACCATTATGTAATGTCTTTCTTTTTCTCTTTGGATCTTTATTGGTTTAAAGTCTATTTTATCAGAGACCAGAATTGCAACTCCTGCTTTGTTTTGCTTTCCAATTGCTTGGTAAATCTTCCTCCATCCCTTTATTTTGAGCATTTTTGTATCCTTGCGTGTGACATGGGTTTCCTGGATACAGCACGCCGATGGGTTTTGACTTCTTATCCAATTTGCCAGTCTGTGTCTTTTGATTAGGGGCATTTGGCCCATTTACATTGATGGTTAATATTGTTATGTGGGAATTTGATCCTGCCATTTTTATGCTAGCTGACTGTTTTGCCCGTTAGTTGATGCAGTTTCTTCATTGTGTTGATGCTCTTTACCATTTGGTATGTTTTTGGAGTGGCTGGTTCTGGTTGTTCCTTTCTATATTTAGTACTTCTTTCAGAAGCTCTTGTAAAGCAGGCCGGGTGGTGATGATATCTCTGAGTAATTGCTTGTTCTTAAAGGATTTTATTTCTCCTTTGCTTATGAAGCTTGGTTTGGCTGGATATGAAATTCTGGGTTCAAAGTTCTTTTCTATAAGGATGTTGAATATTGGCCCCCACTCTCTTCTGGCTTGTAGGGTTTCTGCTGAGAGATGTGCTGTGAGTCTGATTGGCTTCCCTTTGTGTGTAAGCTGACCTTTCTCTCTGGGTGCCATCAGCAATTTCTCTTTCATTTCAATGCTGGTGAATCTGACGATTATGTGCCTTAGGGTTGCTCTTCCTGAGGAATATCTTTGTGGTGTTCTCTGTATTTCTTGGACTTGAATATTGGCCTGCCTTGCTAGGTTCAGGAAGTTTTCCTGGATCGTATCCTGAAGAGTATTTTCCAGCTTGGATTCATTCTCTCTGTCACATTTTGGTATACCTATCAAACATAAATTATGTCTTTTCACATAATCCCATATTTACCCTTTTTGTCTAATCTTACCTTCTTATTTTATTTCATTGAGTTGATCTTCGACCTCTGATATCCTTTCTTCTGCTTGGTCATTTCAGCTGTTGAAACTTTTGTATGCTTGGGGAAGTTCTCGTGTTGTGTTTTTCAGCTCCATCAATTCACTTATATTCCCCTCTAAGCTGTTTATTCTCGTTAGCATTTTGTCAAACCTTTTTTCAAGGTTCTTGGTTTCTTTGCATTGGGTTAGAACATATTCTTTTAGCGCAGAGAAGTTTCTTATTACCCACCTTCTGAAGCCTGTTTCTGTCAATTCATCACACTCATTCTCCATCCAGCCTTGTTCCCTTTCTGGTGAGGGGTTATGATTCCTTGGAGGAGGAGAGGTGTTCTGGTTTCAGGTGTTTTCATCCTTTTTGTGCTGGTTTCTTCCTATCTTTGTAGATGTATCTACCTGTCATCTTTGTAGTTGTTGACTTTCAGATGCAGTCTCTCAGTGGACATCCAGTTTGTTGATGATGAAGTTATTTCTTTCTGTTTCTTAGTTTTCCTTCTAACAGTCAGGCCCCTCTGCTGTAGGACTGCTGAGGTCCACTCCAGGCCCTGCTTGCCTGGGGATCACCTGCAGTGGCTGTAGAACAGTAAGGGGTGTTGCCAGTTTCTTCTGCTGCTATCTTTGTCCCAGAAGGATACCTGCCAGTTGTCAATCTTAGCTCTTCTTTATGTGGTGACTCTTTGGACATACGGGGGTCAGGGAGCTCTTGAGGAGATGGACTGTCCTTTATAGGAGCTCAAGTGCTGAGCTGTGAGCTCCGTTCATTCAGAGCTGCTGGGAAGGTACGTTTAAGTCTGAGGCAGCAGAATTCATAAATGCCTTTTTTTCCCCCCAGGTGCTCTGTCCCGGGGAGTTAGGGCTTTATTTATAAGTTTCTGTCATGCTTCTGCCTTTTTTCAGGCTGCCCTGCCCAGCGAGGAGGCAGCCTAGTCACAAGTGCCTGCAGAGGCTTTGTTGAGCTGCTGTGGGCTCCACTCAGCTGCTGTGTGAACTTCCCTGCAGTACTGTTTATATGGGTATAGTTAGAACTGCCTTGGCAATGGCTGCCCACCTCTGTAATGGCAGACTCTCTCTGTAATGGCGGATCCTTGGCAATGGCAGGCTGCCTCAGTAATGGTGGACGCCCCTCCCCCACAGAGCTGGATGGTCCGGGGTTCAGCTGTGCTTGCTGTGAAACTCTCATTCCAGAGCATTTCAGATTGCTGTTTTTTGTGGGGGTGGGACCAGCTGAGCCTGATCACCTGGCTCCCTGCCTCAGACCCCCCCCCCCTTTTTTTTTTCTGTTGAATGAGTGACTCTGTCTCTCAGGCGTCCCAATCACCAATTCAAAAGGTGCCCAGATTTGTATTATTTCTTGTGCGTAGACCCGCTGTGCCAGGTGAAACAGCCGCTGGAGACTCATGGCACTTTTTTGCTTGGGAATCTTTTGTCCTAGCTCCCTATTTCAGTCCCCTTTTTTTTTTCAGTTGAATGGGTGACACTGTCTCCCAGGCGTTCCAGTCACCTGTTGAAAAGGTGCCCAGATCTGTGTGACTTCCAGAGCAGTGACCCCCTGCGCCAACTAAAACAGCCATGCTGGAGATTTGTGGAGCTTTTTTGCCTGGGAATCTCCTGGCCTTGCTCCCTGTTTCAGTCCTCTTTTTTATCAGTTGAATGGGAGACTCTGTCTCCCAGGTGTTCCAGTCACCTGTTGAAAAGGCACTGGGATCTGTGTGATTTCCCGTGTGGTGACCCGCTGCACTGGCTGATACAGCTGCGCAGAGATTCGTGGCACTTTTTTGCCTGGGAATCTCCTGGCCTGGCTCCCTGTTTCTATCCCCTTTTTATCAGTTTAATGGGCAACTCTGTCTCCCAGGAGCTCCAATCGCCAGCTAAAATGGTGCCCAGACCCATGTATTTTTGTGAGGAGACCCACTGTGCTGGCGACCCATGAGGCTTCTCCACCTAGGAATCTCCTGGTCTGTGGGCAATAAAAATCCATCTGGAAATTGGGCATCCACTCACCCTCTGTGCTTTTGCTCAGAGCTGCAATCCTGAGCTGCTCCTAATCGGCCATCTTGGATCCTCCAATTGATATTAGTTATTTTTTAAACATTCAGTAAAATTCTGTGGTGAAGCCATCAGGACCCAGAGTTTTCTTTACTGGCAAACATTTTATTACGGCTTCAATCTCATTACTTGTAAGAGGTCTGTTCAGGTTTTGCATTTCCTTATGGTTCAATCATGGTAGTTTGTATGTGTCTAGGAATTTGTCCATTTCTTGTAAATTTTCCCATTTATTAGCATATAGTTGCTCCTAGTAGCCACTAATGATTCTTTGAATTTCTGCAGTATAAGTTGTAATGTCTTCTTTTTCATCTGTAATATTATTCCTTTGGATCGTCTCTTTTTCTCTTCATCTGGCTAAAGGTTTGTCAATTTTGTTTAACTTTTCAAAAAAATCAACTTTATGTTTCCTTCATCTTTTGTTATTTTCTTAATTTCAAATTCATTTATTTCTGCTCTGACCTTTATTATTTCTTTTCTTCTACTAATTTTGGGTTTGGTTTGCTCTTGCTTTTTTAGTTCTTTAAGATGCATCCTTAGGCTTTTCATTTGAACTTCTTATTTTTAGAGGTAGGCATTTATAGCTATAAACTTCCCTCTTAGAAGTGTTTCTGTGGTATCCCATAAGTTTTGGCATATTGTGCTTTCATTATCATTTGTTTCAGTTTTTCTTTTCAATTTCTTCTTTGACCCACTGGTTATTCTGGAGCATATTAACTTCCATGTATTGTATAGTTTCTGAAATTCCCATTCTTATTTGTTTATTCCATTGTGGTCAGAAAATATGCTTGATATTATTTTAATTTTGGGGAATATTTTAAAGCTTATTATGTGACCTAACATATGGTCTATCCTTGAGAATGATTCATGTGTTGAGGAAAATAATATGTACTCTATAGTCATTAGAAGAAATGTTTTATAAATATCTATTAGATCCATTTGGTCTATAGCGCATTTTAAATCTGATGTTTCTTTATTAATTTTCTGTTTGGAATATCTGTCCAATGTTGGAAGTGGGGTGTTGAAGTCTCCAGCTATTATTGTTTGGAGTCTCTCTTTAGGTCTACTAATATTTGCATTATATATCTGAGTGTTCCAGGGTTGGGTGGCATGTATATTTAAAATTGTTATATCTTCTTGCTGAATTGACCCCTTTATCATTATATAGTGACCTTCTTTGTCTTTTCTTATAGTTTTTGTTTTAAAATCTATGTTGTCTGATATAATTATAGCTACTGCTGCTCTTTTTCAGTTTCCACTGGTATGGAATATCATTTTCCATCACTTTATCTTCAGTGTATGTGTGTCTTTATGTTGAAAGGTGTTTCTTGTAGAAAACAAATCAATAAATCATGTGTTTTCTTTGTATCCAAAACTCTGTCTTTTTATTGGAGAGTTCAGTCCATTTACATTCAGTGTTATTGTTGATAAATAACAACTTACAAATTCTACTATTTTGTTTGTTTTCTGGTTGTTTTGTGGTCTTGTCTTCTTTCTTTTCTTCCTGTCTTCCTTTTAGTGAAGGTAATTTTCTCTGGTCATATGATTGAGTTTCTTGCTTCTTATTTTTTCTGTATCCATTATATGATTTTGGTTTGAGATTAGCTGATAACAGCAGTGTTTGCATAAACAAACAAACATGCAAGCAAGCAAAAAGAAAACTAATAAATACTGTTAATCCCCTAGCTTTTTAACTTTTTGTTGTTTCTATTTATATCTTATTGTACTGTCTATATCTTAAAAAGTTATTATTTTTCATTGGTTCATTGTTCAGTCTTTCTACTTAATAAGAGTTTACACGCCACAGTTGCAGTGATGTAAAATTCTTTGCTTTTCTTTGTACTTACTATTACCACTGAGTTTTGTACCTTCAGATATTTCTTCTTGCTCCTTATTGTCTTTTTCTTTCTGATTAAAAAACTCCCTTTAGGATTTCTTGTAGGACAGCTCTAGTGTTGATAAAAATCCGTCTCCTTTTTTTGTCTGGGAATGTCTTCATTTCTCCTTGTTTGAAAGATAATTTCACCTGATATACTATTCTAAGTTAAAAGATATTTTCCTTTAGCATTTTAAATATGTCATACCACTGTCTCCTGGCTATTTAAAAGTCTGCTGCCAGATGTATTGGAGCTCCATTATATATAATTGATTTCTTTTATCTTGTGGCTTTTAGGATCCTTTATTTATCTTCAATTTTTGGGAGTTTGTTTATTAAATGTCTTGAGGTAGTCTTCTTTGTGTTACATCTGTTTAGTGTTCTATAACTTTCTTGTACTCAGATATTGATATCTTTCTCTAGGTCTGTGAAGTTCTCTGTTGTTATCCCTTTGAAAGAACATTCTAACTTATCTTTAAGATAAACAATTCTTAGATTTGCCCTTTAAAAGCTATTTTCCAGTACATGGAGGTTTGTTTCATTGGTTTGTATTCTTTTTTACTTTGTCTCTTCTGACTATGTATTTTCAAATTGCCTGTGTTCAAACTCATTCATTCTTTCTTCCGCTTGATCAGTTCTGCTGTTAAGACTATGATGCATTCTTCACTATGCTATTTGCATTTGCCAGCTCCAGCATTTCTCCTTGATTCTTTTAAATTATTTCCATATCTGTTAATTAATCTGATAGAATTATGAATTCTCTGTGTTATCTTTAATTTACGTGAGTTTCTTCAAAATAGCTATTTTGGCTTAAATATCTAAAAGGTCACATATCTCTGTTTCTTCAGGATTGGCCCCAGTGCATTATTTAGTTCATTTGGTAAGGTCATGTTTTCCTGGGCCCTCTTGATACTTGTAGATGTACATCTGTGTCTGTGCATTGAGGAGTTAGTTTTATTTGCAGTCTTCTCAGTCTGGGCTTGTTTACACCCATCGTTTTTGGGAAGGCTTTCCAGATATTTTAAAAGGCTTGGGCATTATGATCTAAGCTGTATCTGCTTTAGGGAAGACCCCAAACCCAGTAGTGCTGTGGTTCTTGCAGACTCATGGAGGTACCACCTTGATGGTCTTGGCCAAGATCGAGAATTCTCTGGATTACCAGGCAGACACTTGTTGTCTTCCCTGACTTTCTCCCAAACAAATAGAGTCTCTCTCTGCTCTGAGCCACCTGAAGCTGGGAGTGAACTGACACAAGCACCCTGGTGGGCACCACCCCTAGAATTCTGCTAGGCCAGATCCAAAGCCAGCATAGCACTGGGTATTATGCAAAGTATGCTGTAACCACTCCCTGGCTACTGCCTATGTTCGCTCAAAGCCTTGGGGCTCTGTAGTCAGCAGGTGCCAAGGCAATCCACACCTATGTTCTTTCATTTAGGGTGGCGAGTTACCCCAGACTCCCAGGTGGGTCCAGAGATGCCATCCAGGACCCAAGGTCTACAGTCAAAAACCTTACAAGTCCACATGGTATTTTATTGTACTATAGCTGAGCCGACACTCAAACTACAAGAGGGTGTCCTTCTCATTCTTCCCTCCCCTTTCCAAAGGCAGAGGAGCCTCACCCGGTGGCCACTGCCACCTAAGGCCTATGGGGAGTACTGCCAAACTACCACTGATGTTTCCTTAAGGCCCAAAGGCTCTTCAGTCAGCTTGTGGTGAGTGCTGCTTGGCCTGGGACACCTCTCCTCTGGAGAAGACATGTCCAGAAATGCCATCTAAGACCTGAGTCCTAGAATCGGAGGCCCCAAGAGCCTGCTTGGTGCTCTAGCCTGCTGTGGCTGGGCTGGTACCTAAAATGTAAGATAAAGCCTCCTTTACTTTTCCCTCTGCTTTTCTAAAGCAGGAGTCCCAACCTGTAGACACCACAGCTGGGAATATGCTGAGACTCATTTGTGGCTGGTAAGTCTCTGTCTCACCCAAGGCCCTTGACATAGAACCTTGTTATTGCTGCTGGTTATTCATGGCTCAAGGGCTATTCAGTTAGCAGGTAATAAACCCTGCCACTACTGGGTCCTTCCCTTCAAGGCAGTGGTTCCCTTCTGGCCAGGATGTGTCTAGAAATGTCCAGGAACTAGGGCCTGGAATAGGGGTCCTAACAACTTCGACTGGTGCTCTATTCTGCTGTGGCTGAGCTGGTATCTAAGATGCAATACAAAGCCCTCCCAACTCTTCCATCTTCTCTCTTCAAGTGCAAGAAAGGGGTCTTTTTTGGAGTTGCCTGGGGTTAGGGGAGGGGCGATGCTAGCACTCCCTTAGTCACCCTGATTGATGTCTCAATATGTCGCATGTCTCCTCCCCCAAGTCCATTGGCTCCGGGCCCAGTTCAGACCTAGGGCTCATATATGTGTTGCAGTCCTTGTGGCCTAGACTACCTTTTAAGTGTATTTGGGACCCCAAAGCCCTTTAGCCTACAGTGATGAGGTTTGCAGACACTCAAGTTCCACTGGGATCTGTGATTCCCCTCTGGCTAGGACTGGTTTAAATGCACCCTCCATGGGTGGGCATCAGCTGAGTTGGGTCTGGTTTTGCTTGCTGCTATAACATAGGAGCATTGAGTTCAATACCTCACAATGGCTGTGCTTTCCCTCTCCCCAGGGCACAGAAGGCATAGGCTCTCTACACCTTGCTGCCACTTCTAGGGGATGGGGGAGGAGGTGACATCAGTAATTCAAGACTGTTTATTCTACCTCTTCATTGCCTCTTTTAGCAATATGAAGGTAAAACCAGGTACTTACTATGAGTGCTCACCTGATTTTTGGTTCTTATGAAGGTGTTTGTGTGTGTGTAGATAGTTGTTAAATTGATGTCCTTGCAGGGGGCTTGAGGGGGAACAATTGGTGAAGCCTTCTATTTCACCATCCTGCTGAACCCACTCCACCTGCCTCAGATTTTAAATGCCAAGCAAATGATCGTTTTCTTTTTCAACAAAAATGTACTGAGCACTTTTGATGGCAGACATTGACTTAAACACCAGGAAAACAGCAGGGAAGAAGACAAATGGGGTCCCTGTCCTCAGGAGCTTGCTGTCTAGTAAACTGTAAAAAATATCAATGTACGGCACTGATCACGTACCAGCTACCCTGCTGAAGATTTATTTTACATAATGTCATTTAATTACTAGAGAAACACTGAAATATTTTCTATATTAATGTCATTTTACTGAGGACATTGACCTACAAATGTTAAATAACTTATGCAAAATCACAAGGTTAATATGGTTTAACCCATGCCAACCTAACACCAAAAACAGAATTCTCAACCACTGGCTGTAAATCATGAAACCCCAAAGCCTGTGTTCTGTTTTCTGTGTCATGCTGTCTAAAGTAAATCTGATTTTGAATAACTACCGGAACAGTGGTAAACAATTTACCAAGCTAAAAATGTAAACATGTATTACTTGATTTCAGGATAGGTCAGGTAATCCTTGTACTTGTGAATCTTTTCGACCATCAATCCAACTACAACGGAATCTGTTGTGCTTTGTTAGTGTGAGAACCTGGGTTTCTGTCTAGGTCTATTTCTTCTGTTATTAATGTTGATACATCATTCTAGTTTTATATGTCTTTGCTGATCTATGGGTCAGGCTTTATTCAATGTGTGTTTTGCATATTATATTCAAATATACTACTGTAAATATGCTTTATGTTTGTAAATATACTCAGTAAATGTAATACTGTAATCATTACTATTCCATTCTTTTCACAAGTCTTCAGTTGTTTCTCTATTTTTTCCTTCCCTTCCTTTTGGTGCTATTGTCTTGCTGCTTGCCCTTTGCTGTTGTACTCCTTCCTCTGCATTCTGCACAAGCTTGTTCTCTCTCTGCTCTACAGCTATTACTTCTTCACTTCCCTTCTTATTTTGAATAAAATACCTCTAAGCATATAACCTTTTTTTTTTTCTTTACTCATATAAAATCACTGGTATCTATATTCACCCATGGAGTTTTTCTTTGCTTACTTATGCCACCAAAGAAATTCTTTCAGTAGGAAAAGCTGTTTCTCTGCAATGCTACAAAAAAGAACTTTTTTTATTTTTATTTTTTTTAAAGTGATACTAAAAGCAGTGTGGTATAGGCAAAATTATAAACTCACTGATCAACAGAACAGAATAGCTAGCCCAGAAGTAGGCCTAGAAGACTTAAGAACTCAATATGTTTTCAAATGAGTATCAGAAATCAATGGCAGGGATACATTATCCAGTAAGTTACGTTGAGAACATTTGATATGTGGAAAAATCTATCATATCACTGCCTCACAAAAGGCACCAAAATGTTTTCTGAATGTAGACGTTTATAGTAAACAAACAAACAAACTGCACAGGAGGAAAAAATTTAAGCTGAGGAAAGATTTTCTAGTCATTAAGGAGATATTAAAAAAAAGTCAAGAAGAACATCTGTTAATAAATTTCACTATAAATATGAGCATGCTATCATCACCAAAATTCATAAAGACAGAATAACTAGGAAAAATAGTTGCTCAAGTATGATGGATTATTAGCCTTAGGAAAAAAAAAAAAACCCTCTTCAAACAAATAAGAAAAAATGCTAACTCCAAAGGAAAAGTATGCAAAAATAGTAACAGACAAGCCACCAGAAGGGAAATGCAATGGATAATAATAAATCACTAAATTTGTTTCAGCCTCATTGGTCGTTAAAGAAATGTACGATGAACTGGTTTTCTCAAAGATTTGTAAAGTACTTTAAAAAGAATAACACTTCATGCTGGAAATAGTGCCATGAGACAGGCACCCTAACTGTTAACAGACACATAAATCTACCTAACCTTTTAGAAAGCAATTTGGCCATATCTATTAAAAGCCTCAAAATATGTGTATATTCCAATCCAATATTTCCACTTTCAGGAATCAATCCAAAGAAGAGATGCTGTCAGAAAGTTAAGAGCAAAGATATTCATTACAGCATTGCTTATAGTACTATTAAGAAAGAAAAAGAAACAAAATGTTTCACCTAATCACAGTATTTACATATTATTGAATATTACACAGCTATTGAGTTGAACTGGAAAAAAAGTTAATTTTTTATGATAGCTTTAAAATATTTAATAATTTTTTATAATAGCTATAAAAAGCAGGAAATAAAGTTAAATGCTAGCATACTATTGTTATGTAAAATACAAGGGAATGCATCAAATATTAACTATGTTCTCAGCATTGATAAATTATGGGCAGTTTTTACTTTTTGTATTTTTCTCTATTTACCAGAATACTTTAAAAAGTAATAACTACACATTGCTCTTAAACAGAATTCCAAAGAATAAAGCATAAAGGAATTAGTTATTTCCAGTTGACAACCTTCCCTCAGTCATGAGATACTGAAAAATGACAATTCAGTCTTCACTGTTTTGAATTGACTAAAATTTACCATAGATTGGATATGCTCATCTTTCAGAATTTGTTAATTTCATAAATATATTTGTTTTTTCTAGTCCCTATAAGTATATAATTCCCAAAATGCCATCTCTGTATTCTTCTCTTCAAATGAGAGAGATTAGGTAATTTGTAGGATGATCAGATATTGTCTCTGAAAAGTTTATATATTAAAGTTTTTACAAAAGGTTTTCTTGAACCTTGGAGTCAGAAGTGTGGTCTGCAGACTGGCAGCATCAGCGGAAAACTAGAAACTTTCTGAAAATGCAAAATCTCAGGTCCTACTCCAGATTTAATGAATCAGAATCTGCATTTTAATGACATCTTCAGTTGATTCATAGGTGCCTCATGTTTGATAACCACTGGTATAGAACACACATTCTAGTTCTAACTATATGTCTACAACACAACTATAGTCCTACTTTCAAAGTTAATCTATGTTCATGTCCTAAGTAACAGTACAATCTTTATGGTCTATGAGCTCTAAACATTTTCTTAGAACAAGAGCAGCTTCCAACTAATGAATGGGATACATTCTAAAAATATGTTGGTAGGTCAGTTGTTAACTTATATAGTAATATTATTAATGCTATCTAGATTTCTAGGTCATCTTACAGTAGCTTGCTTAATCCATAACGTAGTTGAAGAAGAGGACTAATGGCATTTTAAGCATTTTTTAATGGGAAAATATGTTCCCAGTTCTAACAGAAGATTCTAGGAGAGCCTCACACTGCCATCAATACAGGACTCTCCCATGGAAGGAGCTATTAATATTGATGTATTTGTAGACAATTAGTAGAGCTGATACTCCTATTCTGAAAATGTTCTAAATACAAGACTAAAACGTATTAAAAAGACAGGAATGTCAAGTGCTGCTATTGACTCATTCACATTTTCTCCCAGTTTTATTTTGACCAAGCCCAATGGTAAGATTACCTCAATGGTTTGAAACAGGTTTGTGGATACATGAAGCATCTAATGGAAAATCTAGAGATGGGGTGGATACCCTAACTTGTAAAGTGAAAATATCTATTAATAACAATTGTACATTGTCTTTTGTAGATATATTTTGCTTGTATGTTTAACTGTCACTCAAATGTACTTAACTTCATTGGACAAGGTATAAGGCTTGCCAATTTCCAAACTCTGGCAATCCAAAATCCCAGGTAGCCATTCTGGAACTGCGATTGTTTATATGGTAATATGATTTTGTCATTTTAATCATAGCTCTGTTCTAAGAGGCTTCCTCCATCCCCAAATATACGTCCATCTTTTATGCCTTAAAAATGGACTTCTCGGTAGGAACAAAGGAAATTTAACCACTATCTATTATGGTGAGAACCTATTTCTGACAACAACACAAGACCTAGAGGAAGCACTGGACTTCTGTGCCAAGCCTATGGGAAGGGGTGTTGGGGTCACAGGAGAGGGAAGGAGAAGCCTCTGTCTTCTAAGACTCCAGGTTATTTCAGAATATACAAAAGTTACATTTTTTATTTAATCAAAGGTTTTACATAATATTGTTAGAAGAAATGTAAACTTTGCAAAAAATAATTCAAATTGATTCAAAGATGCAGAATTCATCAGATTATTTTTAGATACCAGTGTGACTTAATTCTCCCTAGATTTTGTGAACAATTTTTATTAATAGAAATCAAACTTATTGTCCAAAGTGACAATGTCAAAGAAATACATATCCAAACTTGCTGCCATTATAGTTTTTAACATTTTTATTGCATATTTACAATCTGTGGAACATTATACGGATTTACAGTAGAAGCCAAATTTCCCAGCCCTTAAAATTTTAATAGGAAAAACTGAATAAACCATACAGAAATATTTTTGAAAATGAGCATTAGAAACATACATATGATTATAATTTTATAGACTAATACAGGTGACTGCTGTATGTAATAGAATAGCTGGGAGAGGTAAAACAGAGTGATAAGAAAGTCATCAGAGTGTGAAAGAACTACAGCTGGGTGATACTGAATAAAGAGACAATATTGAAAATATTATTTTTAAAGGCTAAAATGTCCTGTAAAAGCATACCTATCCCCTATGCAAAACTGTGAGGTAGAATTCTTCCCACCCCATTTTCTGCTTTTCTGACCACCATGTGGGGGACTTCCCTGCCCAGGTGGCTCTTTCACATTGCTGTACCTGGGACTTACTAGCAACACATGCTTTCCACTACCCCCTCAACCACATCACAAAATAGCCCTTTCTGTTCAATGATCAGTCTTACTTTACCTACTGAAAACGGGTGGCGAAAGTTAGTAACATAAACAAACCAGTGCTATTTCTTCTAGTTAACATAACACAAGGAGTGAAATATTGCTAAAGTTTCAGGCATAGGAAGCCCTTGAGGAGTCGTTTGGGGCAGACAGGCCTTTGCTTTCCTCAAATAACACCATATTGTCATTCTCCACCATGAACAATGCCATTGTTATCCCAAACTCGCTTCTTCTAATATTTCAGTGTGGATCATAAAAATAGTTTACACCGTTATGCACATCAAAATATAAAATAGAGGGCATAACAAAGCTGCACTGGAAAAAGGTATGGCAGTTTCTTTTAAAACTACCCTGTGACCCAGCAATTGTAATCCAAGGAATTTACTACAAAGAAATGAAAACCTATGTTCACATAGGCTTTTATAAGAATGATCATAGCAGCTTTATTTATAATAGCCAATCCTGGAAACAGCCCAAGTATCTATCAATAGGAAATTAGATAAGCAAACTACAATATTGTCATACAGTAGAATACTACTCAGCAATAAAAAACAAACAAAAAAGAAGTGAAGCCTGTAGAAAAACATACATGTTGTATGAATCTATTTATATAGTTTTAGGATGGTGATGTTTCATATTTCCATAGCAATATAATGAGTTTGCCAAGCCTCAGTGAACACATAAGTCCTATGCACTTCATTGTATGCTAATATCAAATAAAAAATTAAGCCAACAATAAACTCTAGTTAATGATACGCAATTTAAAATGCATCCAAAATAATATGAACTGATGAATGAATATGTGACAGAGCAAGTACAGGTAATGCTAATTAGCATCTAGTGAATACACTATCAAATTATTTTAACTTTTTTATATATTTGAAAATTTTCATTAGCAAAATTTTGGGTAAAAATATAGGGTGCAATGTTTACCAAATAATGTTGCTGAGAATTTCATTATTGATCTTATGACAGTATGATCATCAAATTCTTCTAAGTGTCCACTGAGAAATAAATTTCTCTTAAAGGCTTCTGAAAGAATATTCCTAAGTGTCATGTGAGCAATCAGTTCTCAAAACCTACTCTGGTTTATAATTGTCAAAGTGATATTTTGATCCTCTCACACCTTTACAAATATAGTATATATATTTTGATGATATACTCTGAGCAAATTTTTGGCCATAAAGATAACATAGAGTTAAGATGAGAAAACATTCCTAAAAGAAAAAAATCAAACATAGATTTTTTATTTACCCTAACTTCCAGACTAAAAAAGAATCTGGAACTGTAATAGAAAAGATTTGAGGCTTGGTCACAGTGCATGGGCCACTGTGTTCTGAGTGGAAAGGCATTCAATCATCTCTCATTTCTCCCCAAAGACAGACGCGTTCGGACACCCTAAAGACATGGTATTCAGCTTGGAAAGACTTCTAAGGTGCCTCCTGGAGATTCACTGGGAACTGGCTTGAGTTCAGTAGCCCTTTTGTCAGAGTTTTCTACATGCCTAAGTTAAAATCCCTAATACCATTGCTCCTGATAACTGGCAGTTGGTAACTATTTTCAGTTAAGAATTCCTATAAAATTACATATAGGAATTACATATATAGCCTCATAAAGTTCTCTAACAAAATAATATTTAGTCACAGTTCTGGCTGTCTTTTGATCTTTAAGTTCTTCATGTTCTAGTACAGGTTCTGCTTTTTCCTGAAGTACAGGGACTAGTGTTTATTCTCAAGCTTTCATGTTTGCTTGAAAATTCTGCAGTGATGTTGAGTCATATTAAGTGCCATACCCATGAACCTCTTTCAGTCTTAAAGACTCCGCTGTATTTATGCCAGCTCACAGAGTGTCCTTAGTTCTATGCTCCTATTACAGGATCAGTCGTCACTGCCTGAGTTTACGTAGAGACTGCTCCTCTCTAATCATAACAGCACTAATTGTGGTCTTGTCATGCTTTGTTCTTTTTGCCTCAATATTGGGATACTTTATAAATAACAGATTTATGCTCTTGTTTCTACTGGTTGGTGCTCACTCACTGATACCCATTCCTAGTATGACTTCCTTTTACTTGTGTCTATTAATGGGGTTATGTCACACCCTATCAATCTCAAAACAGATGATACTCCTCATTTGTTTTCCATCTTGCTGGTCTATTATCTTCCCATAAAAACAGCTAATTTATCAGATTTCAAAGTCTTGTTATTTACTGATAAGCTTACCAATTCTATCTTTTGTATCTTCAGTGTGTAATTCTGAACATACATTCTGATATGCCAGTAAACTGAAGGGGTGGTGGAGCTAAGGTGGGGCGAACATAAGTAATGTGCCATTTCCTCACCATCCCGTGCTTGTCATGTGGGACAACAGAAAGAATAAAGAATACTCTATTTTCTACCTGAAAAAATAGTTATAGCAATGATACCTTCCATTCTATTTCTTGATATTTTGGTTTCAACACTTCTTTATATCATATTTTATTCTTGAAATTGGTATTATTTCACTATTTTACAGCCCCAGATAAATTCAGATTTCTTTTTAACTAAGATCATAGTAAACGGCAAAGCCAGATTTTTGAGGCCAAGCATTTAAGCTCCAAACACTTTCCATTATATTCATTCCAGTTCTTGTTTTGTATGTTCTTTTCTCTATAAGTCTTGCCATTATTTATGCTTCTTAGCTAAACCTAGACTTTTCAGTAGCATGTAGGGAAGTCAAATAATGTCACATGTTAAGTTTTGACTTCATTTTACCTCATCAGGATTTCTGTTGCTGTATATACCAGCAGAGTGTATTTTCTACTCCCAACTAAAGCTTTTCATTTTTAGGACTGAAAGTTAACAATAAGTCTACTAATCAGGTTAACTGTTATGTTCAGCCATGTTTTTAATGCCAGAGAATTTTTCCTTTGGGGACTTAAGCAAAGATATCCTAATCATACAGATCTCACTACTGATGATAATATACTTACTGGTGTTTGTTTCTGCCTGTACCATTCCCTATAGGCTGAAGATGTAAAGGACATTAGCAACCACAGTATGTTTAGTTTTTAGTAGCAACAGTAATTTACTATGGCCTTGTGTACTTTGGGTAGGATATGAGAAAGGGAGGAGTATATAATAATGCCCAATCTCTATTGGCAAGTACCTTACCATGTAATAGAGAATACTAAATTATTTCTTCGAATGCAGACCACATAGTGAGATAGATTCAGCTAACTTCATAATCACATTGGTAATAATGTGTTTAGATCAGAGAATACAGTTTACTCATCACTAGCAGTAAGGTAACTTAACTGTCATGCTCTTACTATGGACTATGATACTAATAATAATACCACTCCATATGTCAACTAATAAGATAATGAAATAACAAACACATTAAGACTAGCTAACACTGGGAGCAGTAGCCAATGTAAATTTCTATAAAGTGAGAAGTATCCAATATTCTACCTAGCAATGAAGCCTAGACCTGCCATCAGTATCCCAGCTGGCAGGCTGAACAGTTTCATCATCACCAATAAGTCACTCTAAAAAGTCACCAACAATGAGGACTGGGAACAAAGCCAATTTGACCTAAAATGAAGTTATCATTTTTGCATCATAACGCTGCTGAGTTAGGTATGTGTGAAGAACAGATGCCAAAAGTGCCATTATGTATTAAGCTTACACAGAAGCAAACAAGAAGACAAAAGAAAAATAACAAAAACAAATTCCTCAAACCAAAAAAACCACCACCACCACCAAAAAACAAAAAAACAAAATAAAACTAGCCCTGCCAACACTTCAATAATTCCCTGAGATGGGCTAAAGGAATGTGGGAGGTTGTGACATAAGCCAATTAGAAATGAGTGGTTCTTTCAAAGTTTTATTTGCAGGCCAATGTTAATTTATGACATAGAAACAGCCTGTGATTTCAAACACACTGCAGTCACTTCTTTCACATGTTCACTTTACATGAACTCCCTATGGGAAAAAGTCACATTAGGGCATTACTAGATTTCATTCATAACTCTGTGTATGTACAGATACACATATGAAAGTAGCAGCAAATGTACAGATGAAGAGCAACGATATTCATTATGTTAAAATCCTATTTGGCCTCATGTGAAACACTAAATTTACAAATAATATTTATGGATCCTGCCTTATTTTACTCTTCTTGTAGGCAGGATAGCTTAAGGTATATAAAAATTAACTCGTTTGGCAATTATAACTCCATGAGTTGATGGTGGAATTACTATAAACCAGTTCCTTTCTAGCAAAGTCTTAATAAAAATATTCTAACTACTCTGAAATTCAGTAGAAGAAACAGATATTGAGTATTGATATTTAGTTACCGAGTATAACTAAATATCTAGAGTAGTTAGTGTCTTAAGTATCTAAAATACCAAATCACTTCTTGTGAATAAATTCACTTGTAAGTCAGTTCTAACTTTAAAAAATAAGTATGTTTAAAACATACTTCAGACTGCAATATAACAGGGATTATTACTAATGCCTACAATACAGCATTCATATTTAGGAGGACTGGGTATCTGTTATGCATGAGCAAGACTGGGAATAGGAAAAGAGAAGATTCCTTCCCTCAAAAAAGCTTAGTGGGTACAGACATAAACTGTAGAATGTGACTAGCACCATCGTGAAGACTGAAATGAATAGTCACAAAAGTTCATATTCATGGCAGTAAAGCCCCAAAGGAGTGAGAGGATTATTAAGTATAGAAAGAACTTCCTGGATGTTCTCAGAAGCAGCAGCCACATAAGATGAGAGGGAGCAGTTGAACTTTGCCCTAGATTTCCTGGCACATTTGACTAGAAAAAAGGCTGCACCATTAACCTAAACTGTTTCAGGAGGGAAAGGTCATAAATATGGTAAATCTTTAATCCAGGTTGAAATATCAAGTAGGCAATTAAAAAGAAGTACAAGTCTAGATTTCTGGACCAGATATGTAATCCAGAACATTGGTATAAAATAACAACCATAAGGATGAGATACCTAGAAAAGAGCCCAAAAGCATTCTGAGGACAGGATGTGAGAGAGCATATGTTCAGCAGGCACATCTTAAATAAGGGTTATGTGACTACACTCACAGTTGTTTCAGAGGATAGCATCTTCAAGGAAGGAAACACTGTCTAGGAAGGTTGCTCAATGGTATAAATGTTGCAGAGAGAAAAGGGTAAGGGATTCAGAGAGAGAAAAACACCATTCAGTTTGGTAACTGGGAGCCCATTGTTGACTTTCAAAAGAACAGTTTCATTAGAGTGCTGTGTAAAACCAGACTGTGAGGTGCTGTGTAGTGAGTCGTGAAGATGTAGGGGCACTGGATGTGGATTCTCCAAGAAGTCTATCAGTGAAGAAGGCTGGAAAAACTAACAGGGTAAGAGGGAGTTGTTTTTTTGCATTGAAGGTTACTTCAACATGTTTGTAGACCATACTTTTGTAATGACTACAAGCCTAAAAAATAATTTTTAATCTTTTAAAAAGCCTTTTCTGAAATAAAAATACACAAAATTTAAATTATATTTGCATTTTACCATTTGAACTTAATACAAACTTAAAAGCACTAGCATTTCATGATAAATTTTATTTCTAAAGGAGTCATACAGTTCTGTTATTGGACTACTTCAGAATTTATTTTGCTTTTAGACTATAATGAGAAACTAAATTTTATTAACAATTGCTATTTTAGTTCCAGAAAGATTACTTTGTTATGAAGGATTACACTGAAGTAATTATGTATGCCTTCTTCCTCAGCCCTCCTCCCCTAAAGACAAAGTATCTTCAGGGTAGTTAATAATTTTGAGAATATTTTTCAAGTTGAAGAAGAGAAACTTATTCCATTATTAATAAGTTCTTAAAGATCTAAATTGTTCTTCACAATAATTTTTCATAATAAAACATGCTTATTTATTATATATACATGCTTACATATGAATTTCCTGTCTAAAATACATGCAACCACCATGAAAAAACAAATACTAAACCATCCTCACAGTCCTAAGAATGCCCTTTTAAATAAGGCACTCATGTTTGGAAATAGGATGTAACTACTAAATTAAATAAGATGTTTAAAGAAGTCTTTTATTAAGCACAAACAACTTTTAATACATTATAAATACAAATAAGAAAAGGTCTTTTAATGACTATGATATATCAAAGATCTGAAAGGTTTTCTTCATATTGACACAATAAAAATAATCAATTCTGAAGAATTACAAAGTAAAATTTTGAGGACACCACTGTCTACTAATAAGAGTTTAACTACTGTCTAAATTTACTAAATCACCAGTGGAGGAAGGGCAATCTTTTTTTTTTTTTTTTTAAATAGAGATAACTCCTACTCTTATTAGCACCATTCAAAGCTTATTATCAGTTGTTCATCTGCAAACTGACAGGTCAAATAAAGCTTTAAAGCAAGTTTTCAGTGCAATGTTTATAGTTCCTTCTTTTAAGATACTTGGAGTTTATAGCCTTGAAGCATGTTAAATAATTATGCCTTAGTAGTAGCAAGGTGTTAACATGTAGAGAGAAATGTCATGAAAAGAAATGAGGCTTATTCTGGCTGTGAAATGCATCTTAATGTGTTGTGGCTAATGCTATATATTATGTTGACAACATGCGGGATTACGAACTGCAAATCTGTAGGTAGCTGGTGTCTATTAGCTCTCTGTGGTCACCATTTCAGGATGTCTCAGCTGCTGCCTTTTGAGACTAACTAGTTTCATCCTGTCTCTGATGTGTTCTGCAGTAGAAGCCATGTCACTTGGACTCCCAAAATATTGTTCGGTTCTAAAAATCAAAACACACAGAGAAACCTCAGATTAATACAAATCCATTAACTGCAGTGAATACAAATAGAAGCAAAAATTTACCATAAAAAATCTACATGAGCTAGCCTATGTGTAAATATCAGTTCATCTGTGATCATACTGTTTATCTTTGAGCAGGAAATTCAGCAGGAAAAAACAATTTTTTTAATCACATAAAATACATATATTAGTGGTATAAAAGTTGTATCATGTGTACTTATGATAATAGCAACAAACTGAACAATGAAACATTGTAAATATGTGGGTCCTGAAGCATATACAAACATAAAATCTGTACATGTACTTAAGTGCTACTGGCTGGGGACACCACTTTTCTATACAGCTGGCAAGCAAAATAAATATTCTTCTTATGTTACGGCATTGTTTTCGTACATTAACAGATAAAATCATTAATTTTATTCTAATCACAAATACTGTATTCAGATTCACAGTATTTTTAGAGCTGGAAGATTTCTTTATATATATATATATATATATATATACATATATATATATATACACACACACATATTATTGCACTTTAGGTTCTGGGGTACATGTGAAGAACATGCAGGATTGTTGCATAGGTACATACATGGCAATGTGGTTTACTGACTCCATCCCCATCACATATATCTGGCATTTCAACCTATGTTATCCCTCCCCAACCTCCCTACCCCACTGTCCCTCCCCTATTCCCCACCAACAGACCTCAGTGTGTGATGCTCCCCTCCCTGTGTCCATGTGTTTTCATGGACCCTGCCTATGAGTGAGAATATGCGGTGTTCGATTTTTCTGTTCTTGTGTCAGTTTGCTGAGGATGATGGTTTCCAGGTTCATCCATGTCCCTACAAAGGACACAAACTCATCGTTTTTTTTGGCTGCATAGTATTCCATGATGTATATATGCCACAATTTCCCTGTCTAGTCTATCATTGAAGAGCATTTGGGTTGGTTCCTGGTCTTTGCTATTGTAAACAGTGATGCAAGGAACATACATGTGCATGTGTCTTTATAAAAGAATGATTTATAATCCTTTGGATATATACCCCATAATGGGATTGCTGGGTCAAATGGAATTTCTATTTCTAGGTCCTTGAGGAATCACCACACTGCCTTCCACAATGATTAAGCTAATTTATACTCCCACCAATAGTGTAAAAGTGTTCCTATTTCTCCACATCCTCTCCAGCATCTGTTGTCTCCAGATATTGTAATGATCGCCATTCTAAATGGCATGAGATGGTATCCCAATGTGGTTTTGATTTGCATTTCTCTAATGATCAGTGATGATGAGCATTTTTCATGTGTTTGTTGGCCTCATATATATCTTCTTTTGAAAAGAGTCTGTTCATATCCTTCACCCACTTTTGAATGGGTTTGTTTTTTTTTTCTTGTAAATCTGTTTTAGTTCTTTGTAGATTCTGGATATTAGCCATTTGTCAGATGGGTAGATTGCAAAAATTTTTTCCCATTCTGTTGGTTGCCAGTACCCTCTAATGATTGTTTCTTTTGCAATGCAGAAACTCTGGAGGTTAATTAAATCCCATTTGTCTAAGTTGGTTTTTGTTGCCAATGCTTTTGGTGTTTTAGTCATGAAGTCCTTGCCTATACCTATGCCCCTGAATGGTTTTGCCTAGGTTTTCTTCTAGGGATTTTATGGTATTAGGTCTTAGGTTTATGTCTTTAATATATCTGGAGTTAATTTTAGTGTAAGGTATCAGGAAGGGGTCTAGTTTCTGCTTTGTGCACATGGCTAGCCAGTTTTCCCAACACCATTTATTAAACAGGGAATGCTTTCCCCATTGCTTGTTTTTGTCGGGTTTGTCAAAGGGCAGATGTTTGTAGATGTGTGGCATTTCCTCTGAGGCCTCTGTTCTGTTGCACTGGTCTATATCTCTGTTTGGTATCAATACAATGCTATTTTGATTACTGTAGCCTTGTAGTATAGTTTCAAGTCAGGTAGCGTGATGCCTTCAGCTTTGTTCTTTTTGCTTAAAATTGACTTGGCTATGTGGGCTCTCTTTGGTTCCATATGAAGTTGAAGTTGGTTTTTTCCAGTTCTGTGAAGAGGGTCATAGGTAGCTTGATTGGGATAGCAATGAATCTGTAAATTACTCTCGGCAGTATGGCCATTTTCACAATATTGATTCTTCCTAACCATGAGCATGGAATGCTTTTCCGTTTGTGTCTGCTCTTACTTCCTCGAGCAGTGGTTTATAGTTCTCCTTGAAGAGGTTCTTTACATCCTGTTGTATTCCTAGGTACTTTATTCTCTTTGTAGCAATTGTGAATGGCAGTTCATTCTTGATTTGGCTTTCTTTAATTCTGTTATTGGTGTATAGGAATGCTTCTGATTTCTGCACATTGATTTTGTATCCTGAGACTCTGCTGAATTTGCTAAGCGTTTCCAGAGATTTGGGGCTGAGATGATAGGGTCTTTTAAATATACAATCATGTTGTCTGCAAATAGAGACAATCTGACTTCCTCCTTTCCTATTTGAATACGCTTTATTTCTTTTTCTTGCCTGATTGCTCTGGCTAGAACTTCCAATACTATATTGAATAGGAGTGGTGAGAGAGGGCATCCTTGTCTAGTGCCAGATTTCAGAGGGAATGCTTCCAGTTTTTGCCCATTCACTATGATATTGGCTGTTGGTTTGTTGTAAATAGCTTTTATGATTTTCAGATATGTTCTATCGATACCTAGTTTATTGAGAATTTTTAGCATAAAGGGCTGTTGAATTCTGTTGAAGGCCTTCTCTGCATCTATTGAAATAATCATGTGTTTTTTGTCTTTGGTTTTGTTTGTGTGGTGGATTACGTTTATAGACTTGCGTATGTTGAACCAGCCTTGCATCCCTGGGATGAAGCCTGCCCGATCGTGATGAATAAGCTTTTTGATGTGCTGTTGCAATCAGTTTGCCAGTATTTTATTGAAGATTTTTGCATCTGTTCATCATGGATATTGGCCTGGTTTTCTTTTCTCGTTGAGTCTCTGGTGGGTTTTGGTATTAGGATGATGTTGGTCTCATATAATGATCTGGGAAGGATTCCCTCTTTTTGAATTGTTTGGAATAGTTCCAGAAGGAGTGGTACGAGCTGCTCTTTGTGTGTTTGGTAGAATTCAGCTGCGAACCCATCTGGACCTGGGCTAGTTTTGGTTGGTAGGCTATTAATTGCTGCCTCAACTTCAGCCCTTGTTATTGGTCTCTTCAGGGTTTTGACTTCTTCCTGGTTTAGGCTTGCAAGGGTGCAAGTGCCCAGGAATTTATCCATTTCTTTCAGGTTTACTGGTTTATGTGCATAGAGTTGTTTGTAGTGACCTCTGATGGCAGTTTGTATTTCTGTGGAAAGGGCAGTGATATCCCTTTATCACTTTTCATTGCATCTACTTGCTTCTTCTCTCTTTTCTTTTTTTTAATCTGGCTGTGTTCTGTCTGTTTTGTTGATCTTTTCAAAAAACCATCTCCTGGATTTATTGATTTTTTGAAGGGATTTTTGTGCCTCTATCTCCTTCAGTTCTGTTCTAATCTTAATTATTTCTTGTCTTCTGCTAGCTTTTGAGTTTTTTGATCTTGTCCTCTAGCTCTTTTAATTTTGATGATAGGGTGTCAGTTTTAGATATTTTCTTGCTTCTCATGTGGGCATTTATCGCTGTAAATTTCTCTCTGGACACTGCTTTAAATGTGTCCCAGATATTCTGATACATTGTGTCTTCATTCTCATTGGGTTTGAGGAACATCTTTATTTCTGCCCTAATTTCATCATTTATCCAGTCAACATTCAAGAGGCAGTTGTTCAGTTTCCATGAAGTTGTGTGGTTCTGAGTTAGATTCTGAATCCTGAGTTCAAATTTGATTACACTGTGGTCTGAGAGACTGTTTGTTATGATTTCCATTCTCTTGAATTTGCTGAGGAGTGACTTACTGCCAATTATGTGGTCAATTTAGAGTACGTGTGATGTGGTGCTGAGAGGAATATATATTCTGTGGATTTGGGGTGGAGAGTTCTGTCAATGTCTATTAGGTTTGCTTGGTCCTGATCTGCGTTCAAGTCCTGGATATCCTTGTTAATTTTCTATCTCATTGATCTGTCTAATATTGAAATGGAGTGTTACAGTCTCCCACAATTATTGTGTGAGAGTCTAAGTCTCTTTGTTGGTCATTAAGAACTTGCTTTATAGGCCAGGCGTGGTGGCTCACGCCTGTAATCCCAACACTTTGCCAGGCTGAGGTGGGCGGATCACAAGGTCAAGAGATCGAGACCATCGTGGCCAACATGGTGAAACCCTGTCTCTTCTAAAAATACAAAAATTGGCTGGGCCTGGTGGCGTGCACCTATAGTCCCAGCTACTCAGGAGGCTGAGGTAGGAGAATTGCTTGAACCCGGGAAGCAGAGGTTGCAGTGAGCCGAGAACATGCCGCTGCACTCCAGCCTGGTGCCTGGCGACAGAGCAAGACTCTGTCTTATGTAAAGCAAATTCCTTTTTTTTTTTTTAATCTGGGTGCTCCTATATTCGGTGCATATATATTTAGGATCGTTAGTTCTTCTTGTTGCAATGATCCTTTTACCATTATATAATGCCCTTTTTTGTCTCTTTTGATCTTTGTTGGTTTAAAGTCTATTTTATCAGAGACTTAACGATTGCAACTCCTACTTTTTTTTTACTTTCCAATTGCTTGGTAAATCTTCCTCCATCCCTTTATTTTGAGCCTATGTGTATCCTTACATGTGAGATGGGTTTCCTGGATACAGCACACTGATGGGTTTTGACTTTTTATCTAATTTGCCAGTCTGTGTCTTTTGATTGGGGCATTTAGCTCATTTACATTTAAGGTTAATACTCTTATTTGTGAATTTGATCCTACCATTTTGATGCTAGCTGGTTGTTTTGCCTGTTAGTGGATGCAGTTTCTTAATTGTGTCAATGCTCATTACCATTTGGTACATTTTTGGAGTGGCTGGTACTGGTTGTTCCTTTCTATCTTTAGTGCTTCTTTCAGGAGCTCTTGTAAGGCAGGCCTAGTGCTGATGAAATCTCTGAGCAATTGCTTGTTCATAAAGGATTTTATTTCTCCTTCACTTATGAAGCTTAGTTTGGCTGGTTATGAAATTCTGGGTTGAAAGTTCTTTTCTTTAAGGATGTTGAATATTGGCCCCCATTCTATTCTGGCTTGCAGGGTTTCTGCTGAGAGATCTGCTATGAGTCTGATGGGCTTCCCTTTGTGGGTAACCTGACCTTTCTCTCTGGCTGCCCTTAGCAATTTTCTTCATTTCAACCCTGGTGAATCTGACGATTATGTGCCTTGGGGTTGCTCTTCTTGAGGAATACTTGTGTTGTTCTCTGTATTTCCTGGACTTGAATATTTGCATGCCTTCCTAGGTTGGGGAAGTTCTCCTGGATAGTATCCTGAAGAGTATTTTCCAGCTTGGATTCATTCTCTCCGTCACATTCGGGTACACCTATAAATGCATATAGTTCTTTTCACATAATCCTGTATTTCTTGGAGTCTTTGTTCATTCCTTTTAACCCTTTTTTCTCTATTCTTGCCTTCTCATTTTATTTCATTGAGTTGATCTTCAATCTCTGATATCCTTTCTTCTGCTTGGTCGATTCGACTATTGAAACTTGTGTATGCTTCATGAAGTTCTCGTGTTATGTTTTTCAGCTCCATCAATTCACTTATATTTTTCTCTAAGCTGTTTATTCTCATTAGCATTTCATCAAAACTTTTTTCAAGGTTCTTAGTTTCTTTGCATTGGGTTAGAACATGTTCTTTTAGCTCGGAGAAGTTTCCTATTCCCCACCTTCTGAAGCCTGTTTCTGCCAATTCATCACACTCATTCTCCATCCAGCCTTGTTCCCTTGCTGGTGATGAGTTGTGATCCCTTGGAGGAGGATAGGCTTTCTGGTTTTGGGTGTTATCATCCTTTCTGTGCTGGTTTCTTCCCATCTTTGTGGATTTATCTACCTGTGGTCTTTGTAGTTGGTGACTTTCAGATGGAGTCTCTGTGTGGACGTCCTTTTTCTTGATGATGAAGGTATTTCTTTCTGTTTTTCAGTTTTCCTTCTAACAGGCCCCTCTGCTGTAGGACTGCTGAGGTCCAATTCAGGCCCTGCTTGCCTGGGGATCACCTGCAGTGGCTGAAGAGCAGTAAGGGTTGCTGCCAGCTTCTTCTGTTATCTTTGTCCCAGAAGGATACCCGCCAGATGTCAGCCTGAGCTTTCCTTTATGAGGTGTCTCTTTGGATATACGGGGTTAGGCAGCTGCTTGAGGAGACAGTCTATCCCTTATAGGAGCTCCAGTGTGGAGCTATGAGCTCCGTCATTCCATTCAGAGCTGCTGGGCAGGTACGTTTAAGTCTGTTGCAGTGGAACTCATAACCACCTTTTTTTCCCAGGTGCTCTGCCCTGGGAAGGTGGGGCTTTATTTATAAGTTCCTTATGTGCTGCTGCCTTTTTCAGAGGTGTCCTGCCCAGCAAGGAGGTAGCTAGTCAGTCTGCCAGCAGAGGAGTTGATGAGCTGCCATGGGCTCTGGCCAGCTGCCATGTGAACTTTAGAAATTCCAGGTTAATCTCTTTATTTTTTAGATCAAAATGTAGAGCCTAGGAAGTTAAATGATGTAAGCAAGGTCACACAGGGAAAAACCAGAATTTGACGCTAGGTCTTCGCGCAGTGAATCCAGAGAGATCATCAATCTCTTTTATTTTACCAGGAGATGGTATAAAAGACAAATCTGTATAACCTGCCAAACAAACTTTACATGACACAGATTACCATCATATTAGCAATTACGGAGAACATTGTACACAACTTTGCATAATATTTAATTTAGCAAAATATCTAAAAGAGATATACATAAATTTTAATATGAATATAAAATGGAATAAAATGGCAATTCCAAAATATTAAAGGTGGGTATTTGTGAACTTTGAATATACAGTACTATCATTCTTTTATCTTAAAAAGATGAGGAAAGACCCATGGGCTGTTTGTGAAAAACAGACGAGAAGCTAAAGCAAGCATACCAGGGAGAGGTGCTCCTATGCTGACCTGGTTAGAAGAGGAGACTGTGTGACAACTGGCTGTGAAATGTCGGAATCAGGGAGGGTAAGGGATCCTGAAATGGAACTATAAGAATCACGCCTATAATTTTGTTACTAGTTGAATTTTGTCTCTTTTATTGGAGATGTATAATACGACTTTAGGTGACTGTAGGCTACTTCTGATTGTTTAAGTTTAGACATGGCTTGAGATTACATAAATACAGACTATGAATAATATTCTTTCAAGGGAATAAAATGCCATCTTTTCAATATCAATCCCAAATAATCACTGCAAGATCATGGCACAGTAGTAGCAGTGCTTATTATGAGTCAGATCTGTTTTAAGTACTGTATATTTATTTAGCTCAGGTAATTCCCCCACCCCCATAACCTGAGGAGGTATGAGTGTTACATCGCTGTTTTTAGATGAGGGAGTTGAGGCACAAAGAGGTTAAGTGGCTTGCCCAAGGTGTTATAGTGAGTATGTGGTGGAGCTGAGAGCACTGGCTCCAGAGTCCACAGATGCACTCATCACACTATACCACAATGTTAAGGATACTTATATTTTTACTTAGTGGTTTGGTTATGCTATCATTTGAATTAAATATCCTCTGGATTACGTCTAAATTATTTTTGCTAAGAATCAGGTTTAAATCACCAAGGATAAAGTGCCTACTGATTTTTTTCCTGGTCCATTTATTTTGCATCAGATTATTTCATATTTTTATAATTGACTATTATTTGACATGGAAAGATGTTAGAAAATCAGGACCCCATCCCTTCACACATAAAGAAGTTAGAATGCCATATAGCTGAGTGCAAAGAGAATGGGTCTGGAGCCAGACAGACCTGAGATTGTATCCTTACTCTGTCACTTAGAAGCTGTGAAATCCTGAGAGCCTTACTTAATCTCCCTGGGCCTCAGTTTCTTCATTTGTAAATCAGGAATAATCATACTGGTCTGGTCCTCTTTGGTCAAAAGTAATGAAGGTGAAGTGTTTCACTTGGTACTTGGCGTATATTATGAACTCACTAAACATTAGTCCCTTGTCCCCTCTTCCTTTTCCTGAATGAAGCCCCAAGTCACACTACTCCCTACCATTATAGCCAAGTCTAGAACCCAATGTCTTAATCTAGTCAATGATCATTCTACAACAAGCTGTCAAGAAGCAACACATTTGATGTCAGCAAGTACCATCACTGTGGCTAAGAGCTGTGTGAATTTCTTTTCATTTTAAACTAATTTATTGTAGGAGTTAAAGATGTGGACCAAACCTAATTTACTTAGCTTTTTAAAGAACAGATTTCCTCTTTTAATGATTTCACTTTAAGACCACACCAATAAAAAATAAAATTATAAGAACATGCTCCATACCCATCAGGATAAACTACAGGAACAGTTAATCTATCCAAAAGTGATTTCCCAACTGCTTCAATTTCATCAAATTGCTCCTCATCATTAATAGCTTCAGGCTCTTCTGGACAGTCCTGCAAAATCTGTAACAAACAAAAAAGCAGTATCAATCAAGAGATACAGAAAGGTCTGTAGTTTCAGAGAATCCGAAGGGGGGAAAAAAAAGACACAGAAATGGAATCAAGCTCACATAAAGGCATTTTTTGTTTTTAACATCTTCAAGTACACGATATAAGATTGATCTATTATTGCTAAATGCTCAAGAAATTCAAACAACAAAATGAAATAACATAATTCCTACTAACAATATGGTGATTTCCAAGAAAGAAAATGCTAGACTACTATTTGAAAAATAAGTTCACTTTATGTTTATTTAGCAGCCTGGAAGGTAAAGGAGGTATAGACTCTGTTCTCAAAGAACATAAAGACATTGCAAATGAAAAACTATTATAAATAAAAAACAACAAAATACAAACATGTAACTGATGTGATGACTTAGCTAGATAATATTTAACAACTGATCTGCTGGCTTGAGTTAACTGATGTAAATGATTAGGTTATAATTCAGATATGAGAATCTCTATAATCCTTGATGAGATATAGTTCTTTATTTTCACCTTAACCATTATCAATTAAATTAAACTACAAGGAAGAGCTGCTAAATTTGAGAGAGAAGAAAAAGAAGTATTATTCATTATCAAAACTTTTTTTTGCATTACACTTTATGTCAACCAATCATGTTTACTTTAGCATTACTGAGGAACAGACAATTTTGTATTTTAAAACTCAAGATTTAGATATTTTTCTAATCATTATACAATTTGTTTACAGTTGTGGTTATTTATATTGATGCTTTATTTTGTTTATGCTTGATTTACTTATCTTTGTACAACCTAATTAAATCAAATTTAAATCAAATTTACTATAACCAAAGTTTTAGGTAACAGAAAAAAATGGAAACAAAATTCTGTTAAAAAACCCTCTCAATTTTATTCGTTCTAATATCACTCATCAAAAGGTAGTTAAAAGTAGTATTCTAGGAGACGGATCCAAGATGGCCAATTAGGAGCAGCTCAGGATTGGAGCTCCCAGGGAAAGAGTGGACGGTGAGTGGACGCCGCATTTCCAGACGGATTTTTATTGCCCACAGACCAGGAGATTGCCAGGTGGGGGAGCCCCAAGAGTCGCCAGCATGGCTGGTCTCCGCACAAAATACATGGGTCGAGGAGCCATTTTAGCTGGGGATTGGAGCTCCCTGGAGACAGAGTCGCCCATTAAACTGATAAAAGGGGTACTGAAACAGGGAGCCAGGCCAGGAGATTCCTGGGCAAAAAAGTACCACAAATCTCAGCGTGGCTGTTTCAGCTGGCACAGTGGGTCGCCACATGGGAAATCACACAGATCCCAGCACCTTTTCAACAGGCGACTGGAACACCTGGGAGTCACCCATTCAACTGAAAAAAAAAAAAGGGGGTCTGAGGCAGGGAGCCAGGTGATCAGGCTCAGCCGGCCCCACACCCACAAAAAAACAGCAATCTTAAACGCACTGTATTGAGAGTTTCACAGCAAGCGCTGCTGAACCTGGGACGGTCCAGCTCTGTGGGGAAGGGGTGTCCACCATTACCAAGGCCATCCACCACTACCGAAGTAGTACACCATTGCTGAGGCAGCCCACCATTGCCGAGGCAGCCCACCATTGCCAAGGCAGCCCGCCACTACAGAGAGAGTCCACCTTTACAGAGGTGGGCTGCCACTGCCAAGGCAGTTCTAACTATCCATGTATAAACAGGACTGCAGGGAAGTTCACACGGCAGCTGGGCAGAGCCCACAGCAGCTCAGCAAAGCCTCTGCAGGCAGACTGTGACTAGGCTGCCTCTTTGCTGGGCAGGGCAGCCCTGAAAAAAGGCAGCAGCATGACAGAAACTTATAAATAAAGCCCTAACTACCAGGGAGAGAGCACCTGGGGAACAAAAAAAGGGCATTTATGAGTTCTGCTGCAGCAGACTTTTAAACGTACCTGCCCAGCAGCTCTGAATGAACAACGGAGCTCACAGCTCAGCACTTGAGCTCCTATAAAGGACAGTCTGTCTCCTCAAGCAGCTCCCTGACCCCTGTATATCCAAAGAGTCACCTCATAAAGGAGAGCTCAGGCTGACATCTGGTGGGTATCCTTCTGGGACAAAGATAGCAGAAGAAGAAAGTGGCAGCAACCCTTACTGTTGTACAGCCGTTGCAGGTGATCCCCAGGCAAGCAGGGCCTGGAGTGGACCTCAGCAGTCCTACAGCAGAGGGGCCTGTTAAAAGGAAAACTAAAAAACAGAAAGAAATAACTTCCTCATCAACAAACTGGATGTCCACTCTGAAACCTAATCTGAAAGTCAACAACTACAAAGATGACAGGTGGATAATTCCACAAAGATGGGAAGAAACCAGTACAAAAAGGATGAAAACACCTGAAACCAGAACACCTCTCCTCCTACAAGGGATCACAACTCGTCACCAGCAAGGGAACAAGGCTGGATGGAGAATGAGTGTGATGAATTGGCAGAAACAGGCTTCAGAAGGTGGGGAATAGGAAACTTCTCCGAGCTAAAAGAACATGTTCTAACCCAATGCAAAGAAACTAAGAACTGTGAAAAAAGATTTGACGAAATGCTAATGAGAATAAACTGCTTAGAGAAAAATATAAGTGAATTGATGGAGCTGAAAAACACAACACGAGAACTTCGTGAAGCATACACAAGTTACAACAGCCGAAATGACCAAGCAGAAGAAAAGATATCAGAGGTCGAAGATCAAGTCAAAGAAATAAAACGAGAAGGCAAGATTAGACAAATAAGGGTAAAAAGGAATGAATAAAGTCTCCAAGAAATATGGGACTGTGTGAAAAGACTTAATCTACGTTTGATAGGTGTAACTGAATGTGATGGAGAGAATGAATCCAAGTTGGAAAATACTCTTCAGGATATTATCCAGGAAAACTTCCTCAACCTAGCAAGGCAAGCCAATATTCAAGTCAAAGAAATACAGAGAACACCACAAAGACATTCCTCAAGGAGAGCAACCCCAAGGCACATAATCGTCAGATTCACCAGGGTTGAAATGAAGGAGAAAATGCTAAGGGCAGCCAGAGAGAAAGGTCGGGTTACCCACAAAAGGAAGCCCATCAGACTCACAGCACATCTCTCAGCAGAAACCCTACAGCCAGAAGAGACTGGGGGCCAATATTCAACATCCTTAAAGAAAAGAACTTTCAACCCAGAATTTCATAACCAGCCAAACTAAGCTTCATAAGTGAAGGAGAAATAAAATCTTTTATGAACAAGCAAATATTTAGAGATTTCATCACCACTAGGCCTGCCTTACAAAAGCTCCTGAAAGCAGCACTAAAGATAGAAAGGAACAACCAGTACCAGCCACTCCAAAAACATACCAAATGGTAAAGAGCACCGACAGAATGAAGAAACTGCAACTAATGGGCAATATAGTCAGCTAGCATCAAAATGGCAGGATCAAATTCACATATAACAATATTAACCCTAAATGTAAATGGGCCACAAACCCCAATCAAAAGACACAGACTGGCAAATTGGATAAAAAGTCAAAACCCATCTGTGTGCTGTTTCCAGGAAACCCATCTCACGTGCAAGGATACACAAAGGTTCAAAATAAAGGGATGGAGGAAGACTTACCAAGCAAATGGAGAGCAAAAAAAAGCAGGAGTTGCAATTCTCGTCTGTGATAAAATAGACTTTAAACCAACAAAGATCAAAAGAGACAAAGAAGGACATTACATAATGGAAAAATGATCCATGCTACAAGAGGAGCTAACAATCCTAAATACATACCACCCAGTACAGGAGCACCCAGATACATAAAGCAAGTTCTTATGACCTACAAAGAGACTTAGACTCTCACACAATAATAGTGGGAGACTTTAACACCTCATTGTCAATATTAGACAGATCAATGAGACAGAAAATTAACAAGGATATCCAGGACTTGAACTCAGATCTGGAACAAGCAAACCTAATAGACATTTACAGAACTCTCTACCCCAAATCCACAGAATATACATTCTTCTCAGCACCACATCACACCTACTCTAAAACTGACCACATAATTGGAAGTAAATCACTCCTCAGCAAATGCAAAAGAACAGAAATCATAACATTCTCTCAGACAACCGTGCAATCAAGTTAGAACTCAGAATTCAGAAACTAACTCAGAACCGCACATCTTCATGGAAACTGAACAACTAGCTCTTGAATGTTGACTGGATAAACAATGAAATGAAGGCAGAAATACAGTTGTTCTTCGAAACCAATGAGAATGAAGACACAACATACCAGAATCTCAGGCACATTTAAAGCAGTGTCTAGAGGAAAATATATAGCAATAAATGCCCACATGAGAAGCAAGGAAAGATCTAAAATCGACACCCTATAGTCAAAATTGAAAGAGCTAGAGGAGCAAAATAAAAAAAACTCAAAACCTAGCAGAAGACAAGAAATAACTAAGATCAGAGTAGAACTGAAGGAGGTAAAGACACAAAAAAACCCTTCAAAAAATCAATAAATCCAGGAGCTGGTTCTTTGAAAAGATCAACAAAATAGACCACTAGCCAGATTAATAAAAAAGAATAATCAAATAGATGCAATAAAAAATGATAAAGGTGATATAATCACAGATTCCACAGAAATGCCAACCATCATCAAAGATTATTACAAACAACTCTATGCACATAAACTAGTAAAGCTGGAAGAAATGGATAAATTCCTGGACACTTGCATCCTTCCAAGCCCAAACCAGGAAGAAGTCGAAATCCAGAATAGACCAATAACAAGGGCAGAAGTGGAGGCAGCAATTAAGAGCCTACCACCCAAAAAAAGCCCAGGTCCAGACGGGTTCACAGCCGAATTCTACGAGACATACAAAGAGGAGCTGGTACCATTCCTTCTGAAACTATTCCAAATAATCCAAAAAGAGGGAATCCTTCCCAAATCATTTTATGAAACCAACATCATCCTGATACCAACACCTAGCAGAGACTCAACAAGAAAAGAAAACTTTAGGCCAATATCCATGATGAACACAGATGCAAAAATATTCAATAAAATACTAGCAATCCTATTGCAACAGCACATCAAAAAGCTTATCCACCATGATCAAGTAGGCTTCATTCCAGGGATGCAAGGCTGGTTCAACAAATGCAAGTCTATAAACGTAATTCACCACATAATCATGTGGTTTTTGTCTTTGGTTCTGTTTATCTCAATTGATGCTGAGAAGGCCTTTGACAAAATTCAACAGCCCTTTATGCTAAAAACCCTCATTAACTAGGTATTGATGGAACGTATCTCAAAATAATAAAAGCTATTTATGACAAACCAACAGCCAATATCATACTGAATGGACAAAAACTGGAAGCATTCCCTCTTAAATCTGGCACTAGACAAAGATGCCCTCTCTCACCACTCCTATTCAATACAGTATTGGAAGTTCCAGCCAAAGCAATCAGACAAGAAAAATAAATAACAGGTATTCAAATAGGAAAGGAGGAAGTTAAATTGTCTCTATTTGCAGATGACATGAATGTATACTTAGAAGACCCCATCGTCTCAGCCGAAAATCTCCTGAAACTGATAAGCAACTTCAGCAAAGTCTCAGGATACAAAATCAATATACAAAAATCACAAGCATTCTATACACCAATAACAGACTTAAAGAGAGCCAAATCAAGAACGAACTGCCATTCACAATTGCTACAAAGAGAATAAAATATCTAGGAATACAACAAAACAGGAAACATAAAGGACCTCTTCAAGGAGAACTACAAACCAGTGCTCAAGGAAATAAGAGAGGACACAAACAGATGGAGAAACATTCCATGCTCATGGATAGGAAGAATCAATATTGGAAAATAGCCATACTGCCCAAAGTAATTTACAGATTTAATGCTAACCCCATCAAGCTACCAATGACCTTCTTCACAGAACTGGAAAAAACCACCTTAAACTTCATATGGAACCAAAACAGAGCCCACATAGCCAAGTCAATTCTAAGCGAAAAAAAAAAAAAAAAAAAAACAAAGCCGGAGGCATCGTACTACCAGACTTCAAACTATACTACAAGGCTACAATAATCAAAACAGCATGGTACTGGTACCAAAACAGAGATATAGACCAATGGAACAGAACAGAGGCCTCGGAGGCAACACCACACATCTACAACCATCTGATCTTTGACAAAACTGGCAAAAACAAGCAATGGGAAAAGGATTCCCTGTTTAATAAATGGTGCTGGGAAAACTGGCTGGCCATGTGTAGAAAGCAGAAACTGGACCCCTTCCTGACATCTTACACTAACATTAACTCCTGTGGACTAAAGACTTAAATATAAGACCTAACACCATAAAAATTCTAGAAGAAAACCTAGGCAAAACCATTCAGGACATAGGCATAGGCAAAGACTTCATGACCAAAACACCAAAAGCCTTGGCAACAAAAGCCAAAATAGACAAATGGGACCTAATCAAACTCTACAGCTTCTCCACAGCAAAAGAAACAGTCATTAGAGTGAATCAGCAACCAACAGAATGGGAAAAAATTTTTGCAATCTACCCATCTGACAAAGGGCTAATATCCAGAATCTACAGAGAACTAAAACAGATTTACAAGAAAAAAGCATATTCAAATGGGTGAAGGATATTAACAGATACTTTACAAAAGAAGACATACAGGAGGCCAACAAACATATGGAAAAGAAAGCTCATCATCACTGGTCATTAGAGAAATGCAAATCAAAACAACACTGAGATACCATCTCACACCAGTTAGAACGGTGATCATTAAAAAGTCTGGAGACAACAGATGCCGGAGAGAATGTGGAGAAATAGGAACACTTTTACACTGTCGGTGGGAGTGTAAATTTGTTCAACCATTGTGGAAGGCAGTGTGGCGATTCCTCAAGGACCTAGAAATAGAAATTCCATTTGACCCAGCAATCCCATTACTGGGTATATATCCAAAGGATTATAAATCATCCTACTATAAGGACACATGCACACAAATGTTCACTGCAGCACTGTTTACAATAGCAAAGACCTGGGACCAACCCAAATGCCCATCAATGATAGACTGGACAGGGAAAATGTGGCACATATATACCATGGAATACTATGCACCCATAACAAACGATGAGTTCGTGTCCTTTGTAGGGACATGGATGAACCTGGAAACCATCATTCTCAGCAAACTGACACAAGAACAGAAAATGAAACACCGCATGTTCTCCCTCATAGGTGGTTGTTGAACAATGAGAACACATGGACACAGGGAGGGGAGCATCACACACTTGGGTCTGTTGGGGGGAAACAGGGGAGGGACAGCAGGGGGTGGGGAGTTGGGGAGAGAGAGCATGGGGAGAAATGCCAGATACCGGTGATGGGGAGGATCATAGCAAATCACACTGCCATGTGTGTACCTATGCAACAATCTTGCATGTTCTTCACATGTAACCCAAAACCTAAAATGCAATTAACTTTTTAGAATATTATTTTTTTATCAGTGATGCTAGACACTGGGCCAGTGGTCACCGTTTGACAGTGAGGTAGTCGGGGAAGCAGTACTGTGACTACAAGAGGTAGGAGGGAGCTTCTGGGTGATGGTAATGTTCTGTTTTTTTTTGAACAGTACACTGATTACACAGGTTTGTTCACTTTGTGAAATCTCACTGCACAGAATACTTGTGGTCTTATGTTTTCTATGTTAATAGTATACTTCATAATAAAAAAAATTCTCATTGTAACAATCAATGGATAAACAAGTTACAGCATTTTGTTATACTTTTATTTATCTTAATTAGGCCTATGTTAATCAAACATTGATCTGTGGAGTTCAACGACCAGCTGACAATGAGTTAACTATGACACTTCCCAACAGATGTACTTCATAATTCAGAAAGAAACTGCTTAATTCCTGACGTTCCTTGCAACATCTGTTCTACACATCAGGTTAGGTTTGCTAATACCTCAAAATGTATTCAACATTCCCTATATATAATCTTTTATTGTAAGAGATCAAAACAAAAATAGTTCCTTTTGGGTATGTAAGGCTTGGATACAATAAATTCTTACTATGAAGAGTAAGAAAAAGGTTCTATTGAAAATTTTTCCAAATAACACTGTATATTTTATTATTTGTTTTTGGAATTAATGACCTTAATTCATTATAACAAATTCTAGAATAAATCTTTAAGCAACATATATAAAAAAGCATTTTACTTTTGTCCTTATTCTTATTTTTTAATGTCTCTACTTAAATTATAAAATCACAAGGTGCCATTTTAAAAATATGTGACAATTAACAGCAGTTGCCAAAGCAAAAATTTTCCCTTCCTGGCATAATGGAAGAGATTGAACTCATGATACTTCAAATAACAGAGGGCATATTCTGGACACCAGGCTTGGTCAGGAGAGAAGCAGTGTAAAGATAAGACTACCACAAGGTTCTGGATTTCTCTAATCACGGCTCTCCAGCACTGGTAAGGATTAAGAAAATTTCATTTGAACTCTCTAAGGCAATATATTATAACTAAACAAACTGTAACAATGGAACTAATATAAATATTGAAAAATAGATTAGTTATATAATTACATTACTAAAATTAACATTTTTAAAGATATATAATAAATACCACTTTATTATATTTTATTTACTTTATTATTTATAATATATATTAATAAATAATATATTATTTACAATATATTACTTTATTATATTATATATTTTTTAATGAGAATACATTAAAAAAAGAAATGCAAACCTTTTCAGCATTTGAATGAAATGCAATAGCCATTTCCAACCTATGTACTCTCTCTTCAGATGCTATTGTAAATTGTTTCCATACTCTGTTCAACCGAGGAAGTGTATCTCCAGATGATCGAGAAGTGCAGCGCAAAGATTGGCATAACACAACTGTAGCCTGTAGCAACTGCCTGCCATAGTCATAAGTGCTCTAAAAAAGAAAAGTAAACATGAAATTATAATAAAAGAATTTTTAAGAGAAGGACAGGGAAAGTGTGCAGGAAGACTGTTGTTGCATTATTAAGTGACACTACTAGAAATCAATACTAATCTAGTGGTACTTACTACTACAAATTAGCTGTGTATAAACAATAAAGGGGAAGCAATATTTTTAGTTAGTTTATAGTAAGTTTCCTGGCCAGGCACAATGGCTCCTGCCTGTAATCCCAGCACTTTGGGAGGCTGCGGAGGGAAGATCGCTTGAAGGTAGGAGTTCAATACCAGCCTAGCCAACATAGCAAGATCCTGTCTCAAAAAAAATGAAAAAAATTAGTTGAGTGTGGCCACACTTGCCTGTATTCCCAGCTACTCTGGAGGCTGAGGCAGGAGGATCACTTGAGCCCAGGAGTTTGAGGATGCAGTGAGCTACGACTGTGCTACCACATAACATCCTGGGTGACAGAGCAAGGCCTTATCTTGAAAAAAATTTAATTTTTAATTAGAAAGTTTCTTTCTGTTAAATTTCCCCACTTTATTCTGTTTCCCCCATCTCAGTCTGCTAAATTTCACTGGCTAGAAAGAATGTCTGCTTATGAATTAAACTACTTTCAAAAGTAGGTGAAATTAGGCACTTCATATTCTACATAGGAAACTACACCTGTTACAACGTAAACTCATTAGGAAAAATAAATTAAGATACTTTTCAGCCAGGTGTGGTGGCTCACCTCTATAATACTAGCACTTAGGGAGGCCAAGGTGGGTGGACCACTTGAGGTCAGGAGTTCGAGACCAGCCTGACTAACATGGTGAAACCCCATCTCTGCTAAAAATACAAAATGTAGCCGGGTGTGATGGCAGGTGCCTGTAATCCTAGCTGCTCAGAGGGGAGGATGAAGCAGGAGAATTGCTTGAAGCTGGGAGGCAGAGGTTGCAGTGAGCCAAGATCACACCATTACACTCCAGCCTGGGTGACAGAGTAAGACTCTGTCTCAAAAAAAAAAAAAAAAAAAAAAAAAAGATACTTTTCATCACAAAAAAGTTCCATATTATTACGCCAACACTAGTAAGATGCAGCAAGCGAGGTTTCTTATTTACTGATATTAACTTCCATTTCATATTAACTTCTATTAATATCAGTAAGTTCATTTTGTTAATATGAGTAAATAAGTTCATTCTGTTAATATGAATGAACAGTTGGATTGCCTTAAAAATGTCATAATATATAACATAATTCAGAGGGACCATGTAGAACCTGTATTCAAGGAAACATAAACCCTCTCAAGTTTATGCAGGCTAGTTTTGATGCACCAGCTGACATTTTCTTAATTCTGTGATACTTCTGGAATAACAAAACTAACCTTCTTGGACTTGGAGGGTAAAGTTACATTATAATCATGCAGAAAGCTATTCAAACACTGAGCTTGTGGAAAAGGAAGATAACCAGTTTTGCACCTGTGCAACATCAACAAATTTTCTATGCTTTTCCAGCAAAACTTTCGTTTCTTGAGCATCATCGCCCAATCTGATGTGGGTCTTAAGCAGAGCATCCAGGAGTTCACTTAGCCATTCTACTGCCTAAACAAAAAGACATAACAATGAAGCTGGATTCAGAACTCTTTACTTACTGTATCAAAATGTCATATTTATATAGAGATTACTATCATGTGATTAATGAATCCGTTAATTATAACCTAGTCTTAAAAGCTTATTTCATTCAGTGACAAACTACTCAAAATTCTTTAAATCTGAAGGCAAGACATACTAAAGAAAAGCATTCTTTTAAAATTAATATCACATCATAAGATCATGTATTTCTGTATATAGATCCATCAGGATTGCATTACAGATTTGTGTTACTACATAAAATCATAAATTTTCTCTAAAACTGAAATGATGTTCTCTGATGATAATGACAAAAGATATCAAATTGTTTATATGGTATTGAAAATTCTCTTGCAGGCTAAAATGCAATGAGCTGCACCAGATTTTATCCTGGATGTAACTGACAACCTAATCAACAATAATAAATAATAAACGATCCCAATCTCTAGCTCAATAGAGGATTTCATTGAGAAGATTAAGTTAAATGAGATCAATAAACTGGCTGGGAATACCAAAGTTTATTCTTCAATAGGATAAACTAGAATCTGACTTGAAGAATTTACTTTTTTAGAACCATGAAAAGTACACTTTTGTTTGTAGTTAAATGAAATCAATCTTCTAAGAAAAGCTAACTATATAACATAGCTGACTGGTCCTTACCTGGGCAGCGTCTTCTTCGCATTTAAACAACTGCACCATCTGAAGCATCTTTAACCTTCGCACATCTACCATGTCTTCACATCTAATGAACCCAAACATAAATTTAACTCATCATTTCTGTTTTGTTGATTACTGTAACATCATCATTTGGCACATGTGTTTTATAGTACACTAAAATATTTAGTGCTACACAATGGAGAATGCAAGTATTTTGTATTATTTTGTAAGAATGTTAGGGATATCTCTATCAATGTTACATCAGAACCTCAAAATACCCTAATGATACTCAATAAAAAACCCTCTTAAGGACAGCATGTATTCTGCAAAACGTTAAAGCAAAATGTAATTACAATAGTACACTAACCCCCCCAAAAAAATCTCCATTGACATTTAATATTAAACAAGCTTCAAGGATAAAAGTATAATGTTTCTCAAATACAGGAAGATTTTTTTTGAGGCAAGGTGTCACTCAGTCACCTAGGATGGAGTGCAGTGGCACCATCATAGCTTACTATAACCTCAAACTCCAGGGCTTAACTGATCCTCACACCTCAGCCTCCCAATTAGCTGAGACTACAGGTGTGCACCACTATGCCCAGCTAAAGAAGTTTTGAAAAATTAATGCTTTTCATTATAGTACCGAAAATAATATTTAATTCTGATTTTTAAAAAAATCCTCCATCTACACTCTTAAAAACTAGATGGAGGGCTTAAAGAAACAAAAACCTCTACTGACCTCTGGGTGTAGAGAAACACAACTCAGATTATTTTTTAATCTCACTGTGGTCTGCCTGGATAACATACCAGTTAAAGTTTTAAGGCAACTTAACCTAATTTAACCCTGGTCCATTTCCTTCACTTCCATGCAATTCTGTGTACTGCAGGTGGGATGGGAGACTCTCACTGCTGTCTCAAATATCAGTAACAAGTTATCCAGCAGACACTGGGCTCCACTATACTTGATGTCCTTAAAGATAGCTTAATAACAATACAGAAGTAAGCATCACAAGGCTTTTTTTAAAAAATAAAGATGCTCTCAATAAAATTTGTAGCGTTAAAATTCTACAATGGACTGAAAGGGAGTGATGATAATTATTTTTTAAATCTGAAACTAAAAAACAATGTAAACCACTTTAATGATGAAGATGGCATCATACATATACTGTATTCAGGTACTAGATAATGAGTGCTGGAGAAAATATAAGCTATGGTCTCTACTCTCAGGATGCTCTCATTTGCAGAGATGTAATAAGTACTATTATAAAGCTATTTAAAATGTTTTATGGGAGTAGCAAGGAACAAGTGACTAACACGTCTTAGAAGTCCAAAAAGGCTTCCCAAAGTAACTATTCCTGAGTCTTGAAGAATATGTAGGAATTCACTGAGCAGAAAATGAGGGAAGAAGTATTCTTAGTCATGGATACATGAAACAGCATGATGCTTTGAGGAAGATAAAAACAACTGTGTGATTTTATGGGAATGTTACAGAAGATAAAATTATGCAAGACTGGATTATAAAGGGTCTCCTACATTATTCCAAGATGACAAACTCCATCTGAGAAAACAGGAAGTCACTGAAGGAAGTTTTACACAATTGTACTTTATGAAGATTACTCTTGCATACAAAAAGCTGGAGAGTAGCCAGGTCAGAGGCAGGTAAGAATTTAAGATATTGAACAGAAATGTTTGAGATTCAGAGACAGTGGAACTTGGACATCTGAATAAGCTATAAGGGATGAGAAAGATGAAGGATTTTAGGATAAATCTCAAGTTTGGCAGCCGATGGTAACTTTAGCCTAGATAGGAAGTTTAAAAAGGAGAGCAAGTTTTAGGGGAAAACAATTCCAGTCTGAACATACTAGGTGATATGGTTTGGATTTGGGTTTTGGACTTGTGTCCCTACCCAAAATAACACCAAAATGTAACACCAATATTGGAGGAGGGGCCTGGTGGGACATGATTAGATCATGGGGACAGATTTCCCCCTTGCTGTTCTTGTGAAAGTGAGTGAGATCTCACAAGACCTGGTTGGTTAAAAGTACGTGACACTGCCCCCCTTCACTCTCTTCCTCCTCCAGCCATGTAAGACATGCGGGCTTCCCCTCTGTCTCTCACCATGACTGAAAGTTTCCTGAGGCCTCCCCAGTCATGCTTCCTGTACAGCTCACAGAACCCTGGGTCAATTAAATATATTTTCTTCATAAATTACCCAGTCTCAGTGTTTTATAGCAATGTGAGAGCAGACTAATACAGAAAACTGGTACTGGGAGTGGGGCACTGTTATAAAGATACCTGAAAATGTGGAACTGGGCAATGGGCAGAGGTTGGCACAGTTTGGAGGGTTCACAAGAAGACAGGAAGATGAGGGAAAGTTTGGAACTTCCTAGAGACTTGTTAAATTGTTGTGACCAGAATGCTAATAGTGATAGGGACAGTGAAGTCCAGGCTGAGAGGGTCTCAAAGAGATGAGGAATTTATTGGGAACTGGGGCAAAGGTCACTCTTGGTATGCGGCAGCAGAGAGAATGGCAGCATTGTAACCCTGCTCTAGGGATATGTGGAACTTTGAACTTGAGAGAGGTGATTTACGGTATCTAGTGGGAGAAATTTCTAAGCAGCAAAACACTCAAGACTTCACCTGGCTGCTTCTAGCAGTCTGTGCATATGTTTGTGAGCAAAAAGATGATCTGAGACTGGAACTTTTATTTAAAAGGAAAGCAGAGCATAAAAGTTCGGAAAATTTGTAGCCTAGCCACATGGTAGAAAAGAAAAACCCATTTCTGGGGGAGAAATTCAAGCTGGCTGCAGGATCCTTTTGCATAAGTAAAGAGGAGCTGAATGTTCATAGCCAACAAAATGGAGAAAATGCCTGGAAGGCATTTCAGAAGACTTTGTGGTAGCCCCTGGCATCACAAGCCTGGATGCCTAAGAGGGAAGGATCATTTGGCAACCAGGCCCAGGGCCCCACTGACCTGCACAACCTTGGGACACTGTTCCTTGTATCTCAGCTGTTCCAGCTCCAGCATGGCTAAAAGGACCCCAGACACAGCTCAGGCCACTGCTCCAGAGAGGGTGCAAGCCATAAGCCTTTGTGGCTTCCATGTGGTGTTAAGACTATGGGTCCACAAAGGGCAAGAGTTGAGGCTTGGGAGCTTCTGCCTAGATTTCAGAGAACATATAGAAATGCCTGGATGTCCAGGCAGAAGTCTGCTGCCTCATGGAGAACCTCTACTAGGGCAGTGTGGAGGGGAAATGTGGGGTGGGACCCCCAAAAACAGAGTTCTCCTGGGGCACTGTAGAGTGGAGTTGTGAGAAGATGGCCAACATCCTTCAGACCCCAGCATGGCAAATCCACTGACAGCTTGCACCATGGACGTGGAAAAGCTGTAGGCACTCTATGTCAGCCTGTGAAAGCAGACAAGAGGGCTGTACCCTGCAGGGACACAGGGATGGAGATGCTCAAGGCCTTAGGAGCTCAAGTCTTGCATCAATGTGGCCTGAATGTGAGACATGGAGTCAATGGAGATTATTCTAGGGCTTTAAGATTTAATGACTGCCCTGCTGGGTTTCGGACTTGCATGGGGCCTGTAGCCCCTTCGTTCTGGCCAAATTCTCCCTTTTGGAATGGGTGTATTTACTCAGTGTCTATACCTCTATTGTATCTTGGAAGTAACTAACTTGTGTTTGATTTTGCAGGCTCATAGGTGGACAGGACTTGCCTTTTTTCAGATGAGACTACCAACTGTAGACATTCAAGTTAATGTTGAAATGCATTAAGACTTGGGGACTGGTTGAGAAGGGATGATTATATTTTTCTATGTGAGAATAACATCAGATTTGGGACAGACTGGGGGTGGAATAGTATGGTTTGGATTTGTGTCACCACTCAAATCTCATGTTGAACTGTAATCCCCAATGTTGGAAGAGGGATGATATGGTTTGTCTGTGCCCCCACCCAAATCTTATCTTGAATTGTAGTTCCCATAGTCTCCACATGTCATGGGAGGGACCGAGGGGTGTTTAACTGAATCATAGCAGCAGTTACCTCCATGCTGTTCTCATGATGGTCAGTTCTCTTAAGATCAACTTGTTTAATACGGTGTTTCCCCCCTTTTCCCTCTGCACTTCTTGCTGCTGCCATACGAAAAAGGACGTGTTTGTTTCCCCTTCCACCATGATCCCGTTTCTTGAGGTTCCCTAGCCCTGCAAAGCTGTGAGGAGAGTCAGTTAAACTTTCTCTTATAAATTACCCAGACTTGGGTATATCCTTATAGCAGTGTGAAAATGGACTAACACAAGGGGCCCTGTAGAAGGTGATTGGATCATGGTGGTGTATTTCCCTGTTGCTATTTTCATGTCAGTGAGTTCTCATGAGATCTGGTTGTTTAAAAGTGTGCAGCACCTCCCTCTTCCCTATCTTGCTCCAGCCAAGTAAGATGTGTCTGCTTCTTCCCCTTTGCCTTCCACCATGATTGGAAGTTTCCTGAGGTCTCTTCAGCCATGCATGCTTCCTATACAGCCTATGGAAATGTAAGTCCATTAAGCCTTTTTTCTTTAAAAATTACCCAGTCTCAGGTAGTTCTTTATAGCAATGCTAGAATGGACTAATACACCAGGTTTCTGCAGTACATGGGGGCATCCAGCAGGCAACACTAAGGAGGCAACTGGATTTTTGGGTCTACAGCATGTGAGAGGGTCTTGGTGAGAGCTGTAACTAACTACTAAACCATGATCTATTAGAGAAAAGTCATTCAAGTAGTCAGAATGTCCAGGGAGACCATATAAAGGTTGGAATCTGGCCTCAGAACAAACCTTGGAAGCAGTAACTTTAGCTAGTGGCCAAGAAACCAGTGACAAAAACCAAGAAGAAACAGAGAAGGATCATTAGTGTGTTTTCAAGAAAGACAAGGTTATCAGGAAGTTTCAAAATGAAAGAAAAGTCAGTCGTGCCTAACACTAATCACAGTTGAGCAAGTCAGGACTAAAAGTATTCCTGGGATTTCAAGTAAATCCAGCATTTATTACATTGATAATGCCAGTAAGAGCCACACTGAGTGAAACAGTGAGGGTAGAAGCCAGACTGAAAAGCGTTGAAAATAAATTGGAGGGAGTGGGGAAGTAGTATGAACGTACAGTAAACCTATCCAAATGACTTAGCTGTGAGGAAGAAGAGCACTAATGCTAAAAGACAAAGAGCTGAAGAGGAAGACACATCCATGTGTGTGATGATTAATTTTAAAATAGGAGAAATTTAAGTATTTAAGTGAAGGGCAGGAATCAGAGTAGAGAATGGGAGTTGATGGAGTTAGGAGTCAGGAGGTGGATTAGAATCAGAGCCTAAATGGAAGATCAGCTTTGGTAACAGGAGAGCGCTATTATCCTCTGTGGAGAGAGAATAATGAGAAGTTTGTTGATATGAGGGAAGAAATTTCTGCCTCATGACTGTTTTCTCTGTGATATAGAAGCAGCTTTCTGTAAAGTTTTGTTGATGATCTCAAAATTTTCAAGTGTGAAAAATGTCATATAACTATGCCAGTTTGTATATACTGCATAGATAATTTTAATCCTTTACTTTGCAATACTTTATAGTTGCTTTTGCAAAGTGAGTTTTCCAGTAATCTTTTAAATTCCTAGTTTTATAGCAAATGAAACTAAACATCACTAGTCTACTGTTAAATCCTCCTACAGCAAATATGAGAACAATGAATGTGTGACATTTTGTAAGTTTAGATGAAGAAATAGATCAATATATATGACAAGTTTAACAGCAACTCTAAACTAAATGAAATTTAAAAAGCAAAATTCTTCAGAAAGTTTTTAAAGGAGAACAGAGCCACGGACTACATTGAGGATATAGAATATTAAGTACTTGAGTATAACTGAAATTTTTACAACCCAGTAAAAAAGGGAAAAGGTACCTAATAATTGAATAAATTATTACTATTTGTTAGTAAAATTATAATTACATTCAACAAAAACCTACTGTATGTCTACTATAGAACACTTAAGAACTTTTTGTCTGTAAACAAAATAAATTTATATAACTTTTCATTTTAATTAATATTATGCTATTTTGGTAAAAATTAACAGTCAAACTTTGCCTTTGTTTTCTAAGTTGCATATCTTCCATCACTCCTTGTATGTGGTCCACATTTTCTTTATTTTCAATGGTTACATCCTTTCCATAGGCCCAGGATGCCTGATTGGAGATCTGATCCAGGAGACCTTGACCTTTTTCACGTAAACCTTGCAATCCCACATCTAAAATAAAAGTTACTAGATTTAATCTCTTACACGACGAAGGTGCTTTCCCTCCCTCAAACAAATCATCAGATATTGTATTTGGATCCCAAGTATAGGAGAGCTTTGTACATTAAGCCATCTTGGGATGGAATCCAAAGACTCTATCCTATGAACATCTCAAGCAGTAAGACCCTTTAAATGTGACTCGAACGGGTGCTCTCTCTCATGTTAAATTCTCCCTAAAGGGAATTTTGAAAACCTGCGTTTCCATAGATAATAATTACTTTAAAAAAATGAAAGCAGAAGTATGAAAATTTATATTTCTAATAGAAAAAAATTTTATATTTTTTCTTCCTGCTTTTATGCTAACTTTTAGAAGAACAAGGCAAATATGTTGTTTAAAAAAGCCCATAACCCTTGCAAGATTTTGAGACACTCCAGCAATGTATTATCAGTGTCAAAGGATGTTGAACATTGTGACTAAGGTACAATCTAGCTTTTATACCATAGGAAGCAACAATTAGGGTATATTTACAATTCTCTAAATTAGATGTGTAAAGGAACTTTTTGTTTAAGATTGTGGCTGAAGAAAACTTCTAATATTTTTAAATAAAATTCATTTGTCATATCAAATACTAAATATACATTATGCATATCATCTGCTAAAAGAACAAAGGCTGGCTGGGTATGGTGGCTCATGCCTGTAATCTCAGCATTTTGGGAGGCCAAGGTGGGCAGATCACCTGAGATCAGGAGCTTGAGACCAGCCTGACCAACATAGTGAAACCCCATCTCTACTAAAATTGGCAATACAAAAATTAGTAGGGGTGTGGTGGCAGACACCTGTGATCCCAGTTACTTGGGAAGCTAAGGCGGAGGTTGCAGTGAGCCAAGCTTGCACCACTACACTCAAGCCTGGGCAACAGAACAAGACTCTGTCTCAAAAAATAAATAAAATAAAAATAACAAAAGCTATAAGCAAGTAGAATGTCAGTACAAGCATGATTTTTCAAACCAATTCCCTAAAGCAGTTTTCAATAATTAATTAATTTGGTTTAGTCTTGTGTAACCACTTTCTACTAGTTCTCTGCCTTAGGTTCCTGTTTTCTCTCTTCCATTGCCATTTCCCCTTTTGTTCCCTTTTTGTCCCCCTTGATATGACTCCCCACCTTTCCATTTTCACATCCTAACCTTTTAGGAAAGCTCACTGTGTTCCCTGCCGTAGAAAAATTTTAAAGGCCTTGATGTCAAATGACAGAACTAGCTTAATATAACTAGACCCCTTAATGTAACTGGACCCCCACTTCTTGGAGAGTGGGTAATCTGGCAATATTCTCAGTTTAGAGAGACAAGAACCAAAAAACCAAACCAATTATTGTTTTCACAAGGTTAGGATAAAGCAACAACAAAAATCATTGCATAAACACGATTTTGGGCATACAGGGTTTACCACAGAACACTTTACAGCTAATTACAGTTTATGCATGCACTACAAATAACTGTTCATAGTATATGCAAGACACAGCACCTACAGATTGCTAGTCACTCCTCCCTTCACTGGGCCTTTACCCTGGCTAGGTAAACAGGCCAGGGTTAAGGCCCAGTGAAGGGAGGAATGACTAGCAATAAAAAATAAAATTTTCAGCATAAATTATAACCCCTCAAGGGAATAAAACCTTTTTATACGATTTTTCTGTTTCCTGAAAATAGTAATGATTAGTTCAGTATAAGTTGACTTAATTGTCTAACCATGGTAATGATATTTAAAAAAAAAAAAAAAACCTTATGTTTCAGCATTTTTAAAATCTGCTTACCAACACTTTTCAGCTTCTCTTCAAGCAGTTTTAAAGTTTGCTGAATCGATGCTCCATCAGCTGGTGCTACATCTACGCACAACATCCCTAATAAGCCATCCAACTGCTGAGACAACTAAAGCAGAGGGACACCAAAGAGATAACCCTGATGTAATCAGCATCTAAAGTGTTGAATGATTAATGAGGTTTATATCTAATGAGGTTATCACAATTACACTTGAAAAGACTACACTGTTACAAGACAAGGACAAATCATTAGAATACGAGTTATCTGGAAGATAGAACACACGGATGCATGCACCAGGAAGACAAAGAAGTATATCTGGGTCAGCAGAATGCAAAAAAGTATTGAGACTTCCATTTCCATCTATGTTATAAAGCAAAAACATTGAGAAGCAGTCAAAGTAAAATATTCTACTAGATTGAAACACTCTAGTTAGATAATAAAAGGTTGAATTGCATGCAGAATGACTTAAAAATCATACTTGTTTAAAAAAAAAAAATCGAAGAATTTTGTCTCATTACCCCCACCAGTAAATCATTCTATTGGTTCAGAAAAATAATTAGGAGGCATGCAAACCTGAAAAAAATTATACATAGATAAGCGTTCAGATAATTTGAAGAAAAAAAAAGAATCAGAGTATACACTTACATCTTGGGCAACACCATGAAATTCAAGAGCTGCCTGTAAGAGGTTTTGCCTAAATTCCAGCTGACTGGCCTGTCGATAACAAACGTCACTAAGTTGTTGCTGCAGTGACTTCAGTTCCACAAGATCTTCCTCATCGCCAGCATTCAAGAGTGCTGCAATTTGCTGATTAAGTTCCACATACACTGCAAACCATTCCTGTAATCAACATGTTACAAAGTAAATTAAGGATCAAATTAGTTCTGGAAGAGATTTATATTTTTTAATTTCTCCAGATAAACTAATATATGAAAATTTTTTCTAAGGCAAAATTATTAAAAATTGAGGGTGGAAAGTTCCTAATCCTCAAATCCTTTCACTGTAATTCCTGGAACTCAATCCCTGACACTAGCTGACACTAGCAAAATCTAAATCCTCATCCTGGCCTCTAAATGTTCCCTTCTCTTCCTTTCTCTCCCTCCTCTTCCTTGCTCTAAGTGAAACATGTCCGCCCTCAGAGAAAAGTTACGCCCGCAGTCTTCTCAACTGAGTACTGTTTTTGTTTCCACATATGACATACTTCAAGCCTGAAGGTGGGTTTGATGGCTGCCTCACTAGTCACTACTTGCAGACCATTTCTTCTCCCTCTTTAAAAAAGACCACATCCCCTTTGAAGTGCATGCTGCTAGATTACATCCTTTCAGCTTTCTCTGTTGCATCTCCTCATCCACAGAAGGATTTAGCAAAGGTCACTGCCTTCCTCTCAGCACCAGCCTTCCTAGTGACTTCTACCACAGAGGCACCCACCACCAGCCTGAACCCTCAGTTCCTTGAATCCTTCCCTCACCTCCAACTATCTTGTCCTCACCTCAACTCAGCTACTTCCTCCACTGGCCATAAAAACTTGTCATCATATACTACTATGCAGCTCCAAAAGTCTCAATTTCATGAAACCCATTTTCTGACCACCAGTTACTGACTCTGCCATTCACCTCTGTTCATAGCCTCACACCTACAACCCCATGGAGTCCACCAATCTATTGACCTTTCTACATTCAGCACATGAGAACCTCTGTCTTCACTTCCATCCTTGATTGAAGGATATAACCACCTCCTTGCATATAACCCTTGCCCATGCATGGTTTTCTTTCCTTCCATCAGAACCACCTGTTGAAGCCTCAAATCTGTTTTCTCTGCCTAATACGTGCCTGTACCAGAGTAGCTGAACATGAGTAGATTAAAAACAACTAGGTGGATAGCTATCTCTCTCCTTTTTCCCCTCACATCAGAAGGGTAATGTGCTATGCTGTTACAAGGTTTAGAGGGAGACATCTCACAGAAGTGTAAACACGCATCATCATAAACTACAAAAGGATTGACAGGTCTCTTTTTAAAGTTATGACTAATCTCAAATAGTCTCTTGCAACGCTTTTATGTTCTCTAGTAAATTCACTTTCTCATTCTCATGATTATTTACGTTTTTTTTCATTATCAATCTCTAATTCCCTTCTCACCTCTTCATTCTCAGCCAAAGATCTTAATTCACTGGGAAGTTATCGGAAAACTCATCTTCCCCTAACAAATCCCTGACCCTCCGTTCTTCTGCAGCACTATGCTCTGCCCTCAGTGCTGTAATAATGAGCAGCCTGTGTCTTCTAAGGCCAACCACTCCACTTGTGCGTGACAGCCTATCTCTGTTGCCTACACCAAGCTTTGCTCTCACAGTTATCGTCTCTCTCTCAGCTCTTCTGTCTCAACTGGATTATTTCCACCAGCATAAAAATATGCTGTAATATATTAAACAATAAAAGACACACTTAGGATTTGTGCATTTTACTATGCTGAAATTAAACCTCAGTCAAAACAAAACACCCTGCCTTAAAGGAGTTCACTGTACTCACTCTTCTCATTTTTCATTCTTTTTTAATCCATTCCAATCAGTATTTTGTTCTTCCCACCCTTCTGAAACCAATTTTGTCAAATTCATCAAAAACCAAAACAAGGGAATGCAGACTGCCTAGAACCTTAGGTAAACAAGGTGTATTTTGTTCACTTACAGCCATTCTCTGGTCTGTCTCTTATGTATATTTAACTGTGTAGAAAATAATTATTTTATACCAAAATAAAAAACTAACACCAATATTTGGGATTTGGAATGAGACGGTAAGTAAGCAAAGAGCTTGAAGGTTCACATTTAGGACACAAGCAGCCAGGACTGACACTGCAATATCAGCAGTGATGCATACTTGGTGAAATGTTGAGTTTTTATACTTTATACCATGAAATGGGAATCCACACGTAGGAGGAAACAAACCTTGTCCACTCGGGTTAAAAAGGTGATTATACTCAGACTATATATTAGGAGAAATGGGTCTTGATTCACAATGAAGACCTGTTCTGCTGCTTACTATTATGCATAATGCACCAGAGAAAGTAGTTTCTTTGTAGACCAGAAGTCAGCACTATGAGATGGTGGGATACTGACAAAACTCTGAAGTAGTTTCACCTGTTTATGCTCCTGCATGTTCCTATCACACACACTTTTCCTACCACACATTTCCTTCAACCCAAAAGATAAAAATAGATTATTAAACTACTGTTAAATTTATTGTCAGCTACTAGAACCATTTTTGTGTACCTTTTTTTGTTGTTGTTGTATTGTATTAAAAAATCAAGTTAACTTGTAATTCCCAATTGTTGAACTAGAACTACATGTTGGCAGAAATTTCATTTTTCTATGTATTAAAACTCAACGTCCTAACAAATTTGAGGTTTTTAGCTTTATGTCTGCATTGTGCTTTTATATGTACTCTAAATCTTAATACATGACATTAAGCTGGTAATACAAACTCGTATGTTAAAAGTTTTCTCAAATTCTATCTTTATTAGCTGTCAACGCCAGAAATTAGTTATTATAATTTCACAAGATTATAATTTAATCTGTTAACTCTTAGTCACAAAGAGAAAAGAAAGCTTTTAATAAAATATTAGAATATCTTAAATATCGTAAGTAAAAATATTCATCCAGTATCAACCAACCTATTCTCAAGGTGACGATGCAGTGCCACCTATTGACTAAAACAGTACAATCTGCTTTTAAAAAATATTTCAAAAGTGGAAAGAATGGTATAATGAATTCCTTCACATCCAGCTTCAACAATGATCAATTTATGGCTAATTCTGTTTCACTCTCATCCATTCAATCTGTCCCTACCTCCCAATTCTGAAACAAATCCCAAATATCACCCATGATTTAAGGAAATAAAATCTACGATAGCCATCAATGTTTCTTTTCTTTAGGTCATGTCTATAAATGCAGATGTCAATGTATATGTACATCCCTCAAGTATTAAGAGCACAAGAATGAAAAACTACTGTAGCTTAGGCACATGTGTGAAATTTAGTAGCTTTCTCTAAGACGGAGCCAGAGAAAGGATTCCCCCCTGGTTATCAAGAGATCTGTGTTTTAACCATAGTCCAGCTATTCATTGATCAATAAATGTAGCTTGCCAGTTTCTTCATCTATAAAATAAGATGAGGATATTAGAATACTCTGTAAGGTATTTTGCAATTCAAAAATTTTTTTTTTAAATTGTATTTGGGCTCCGGGGTACACGTGCACATCCTGCATCCTGCAGGATTGTTGCATAAGTACATACATGCCATGGTGATTTGCTGTCTCCATCCCCCCCGCCCCCCTTGCCTACATCAGGCATTTCTCCCGATATTATCCCTCCCCCTCCTCCCCCGAGCAGTCCACCCTCCCCTCCTCTCCACCCACTCACCTAGCTCTGTGAGTGTTGTTCCCTTCCCTGTGCCCAAGTATTCTCATTGTTCATCACCTGCCTATGAGGGAAAACATGTGGTGTTTGGTTTTCTGTTCTTGAGTCAGTTTGCTGAGAATGATGGTTTCTAGGTTCATCCATATCTCTACAAAGGACACAAACTCAACATTTTTTATGGCTGCATAGTATTCCATGGTGTATATGTGCCACATTTTTTTTGTCCAGTCTATCATGGATGGGCATTTAGGTTGGTTCCAGGTCTTTGCTATCGTAAACAGTGCCACAATTAACATACGTGTGCATGTGTCTTTATGATAGAACGATTTATAAACCTTTGGGTATATATTTATAATCCTTTGGGTACACACACACACACACACATACACACACACACACACACACACACACATATATATATAGAGAGCCCAGTAATGGGATTGCTGGGTCAAATGGAATTTCTATTTCTAGATCCTTGAGGAATCGCCACACTGTCTTCCGCAATGGTTGAACTAATTTACACTCCCACCAACAGTGTAAAAGTGTTCCTTTTTCTCCACATCCTCTCCAGCATCTGTTGTCTCCAGATTTTTTAATGATAGCCATTCTAACTGGAGTGAGATGGTATCTCAATGTTGTTTTGATTTGCATTTCTCTAATGGCCAGTGATGATGAGCATTTTTTCATATGCTTGTTGGCCACATATTTGTCTTCTTTTGAAAAGTGTCTGTTCATACCCTTCTCCCACTTTTGAATGGGTTGGTTGGTTTGTTTTCCTGTAAATCTGCTTTAGTTCTTTGTTGATTCTGGATATCAGCCCTTTGTCAGATGGGTAGATTGCAAAAATTTTTTCCTATTCTGTTGGTTGCCGATTCACTCTAATGACTGTTTCTTTTGCTGTGTAGAACCTGTGGAGTTTGATTAGGTCCCATTTGTCTATTTTGGCTTTTGTTGCCAAGGCTTTTGGTGTTTTAGTCATGAAGTCCTTGCCTGTGCCTATGTCCTGAATGGTTTTGCCTAGGTTTTCTTCTAGGGTTTTTATGGTGTTAGTTCTTATGTTTAAATCTTTAATCCATCTGGAGTTAATTTTTGTATAAGGTGTAACGAAGGGGTCCAGCTTCAGTTTCCTGCATGTGGCTAGCCAGTTTTCCAGACATCATTTATTAAACAGGGAATCCTTTCCCCATTGTTTGTTTTTGTCTGGTTTGTCAAAGATCAGATGGTTACAGATGTGTGGCATTACTTCTGAGGCCTCTGTTCTGTTCCATTAATCTATATCTCTGTTTTGGTACCAGTACCATACTGTTTTGATTACTATAGCCTTGCTGTATAGTTTGAAGTCAGGCAGCATGATGCCTCCAGCTTTGTTCTTTTTCCTTAGGATTGTCTTGCAGTCTCTGTTTTGGTTCCATATGAAGTTTAAAATGTTTTTTTCCAGTTCTGTGAAGAGGGTCACAGGTAGCTTGATGGCGATAGCACTGAATCTATAAATTACTTTGGGCAGTATGGCCATTTTCACAATATTGATTCTTCCTAACCATGAACATCGAATATTTTTCCATCTGTTTGCATCCTCTCTTATTTCCTTGATCAGTGGTTTGTAGTTCTCCTTGAAGAGATCTTTTACCTCCTTTGTTAGTTCTATTCCTAGGTATTTTATTCTCTTTGTAGCAATCGTAAATGGGAGTTCGCTCATGATTTGGCTCTCTGTTTGTCATTGGTGTATAGGAATGCCTGTGATTACTGCACACTGATTTTGTATCTTGAGACTTTGCTGAAGTTGCTTATCAGTTTCAGGAGGTTTTGGGCTGAGATCATAGGGTCTTCTAAATATACGATCATGTCATCTGCAAATAGGGACAATCTGACCTCTTCTTTTCCAAACTGAATGCCCTTTATTTCTTTTTCTTTCCTAATTGCTCTGGCTAGAACTCCCAATACTAAATTGAATAGGAGTGGTGAAAGAGGGCATCCTTGTCTAATGCCAGTTTTTAAAGGGAATGCTTCTAATTTTTGCCCATTCAGTATGATATTGGCTGTGGGTTTCTTGTAAATAGCTTTTATTGTTTTGAGATATGTTCCATCGATACCTAGTTTATGGAGAGTTTTTATCATAAAAGGCAGCTGAATTTTGTCAAAGGTCTTCTCTGCATCTATTGAGATAAATATGTGGTTTCTGTCTTTGGTTCTGTTTATGTAGTGAATTATGTTTATAGATTTACGTATGTTGAACCAGCCTTGCATCCCCAGTATCGTGGTGGATAAGCTTTCTGATGAGCTGTTGCAGTTTGCTAGTGTTTTTTTGAAGATTTTTGCATCAATGTTCTTCATGGATATTGGCCTGTAGTTTCCTTTTTTAGTTGTGTCTTTGCCAGATTTTGGTATCAGGATGATGTTGGTCTCACAGAAAGAGTTAGGGAGGGCACCCTCTTTTTGTATTGTTTGGAATAGTTTCAACAGGAATGCTACCAGCTCCTCTTTGTACGTCTGGTAGAATTCAGCTGTGAACCTGTCTGGACCTGGACTTTTTGTGGTTGGTAGGCTATTAACTGCTGCCTCAACTTCAGGCCTTGTTATTGGTCTATTCAGGGTTTCAACTTCTTCTTGGCTTAGTCTTGGGAGTGTGCAAGTGTCCAGGAATTTATCCGTTTCTTCCAGATTTACTGGTTTATGTGCCTAGAGTTGTTTGTAGTAATCTCTGATGGTAGTTTGTATTTCTGAGGAATCGGTGGTGATCTCCCTTTATTGTTTTTTATTGCATCTATTTGATTATTCTCTCTTTTCTTTTTTATTAGTCTAACTAGCAGTCTATTTGGTTGATCTTTAAAAAAAAAAAAAACAGCTCTTGGATTTATTTTTTGAAGGGTTTTTTGTGTCTCTATCTCCTTCAGTTCTGCTCTCTCTGATCTTAGTTATTTCTTGTCTTCTGCTTGCTTTTGAGTTTTTTGATCTTGCTCCTCTTGCTCTTTCAATTTTGACAATAGCGTCTCTATTTTAGATCTTTCCTTGTTTCTCATGTGAGCATTTATTGCTATAAATTTCCCTCTAGACACTGCTTTAAATGTGCCCAGAGATTCTGGTACGTTGTGTCTTCATTCTTGTTGGTTTCAAAGAGCATTTTTATTTCTGCCTTCACTTCATTGTTTATCCATTCGTCATTCAGGAGCAAGTTGTTCAGTTTCCATGTGTTTGTGTGGTTTTTAGTGCTTTTCTTAATCCTGAGTTTGAATTTGATTGCGCCATGGTCTGAGAGAGTGTTTGTTATGATTTCTGTTCTTTTGCATTTCCTGAGGAGTGATTTGCTTCCAATTGTGTGGTCAATTTTAGAGTAAGTGCAATGTGGTGCTGAGAAAAATGTGTATTCTGTGGATTTGGGGTGGAGTGTCCTGTTAATGTCTATTAGGCCCACTTGGTCCAAATCTGCATTCAAGTCCAGGATATCCTTGTTGACTTTCTGTCTCGTTGATCTGTCCAATATTGTCAGTGGAGTGTTAAAGTCTCCCGCTATTATTGTGCGGGAGTCTAAGTCTCTCTGTAGGTCTTTAAGAATTTGCTTTATGTAACTGGGTGCTCCTGCATTGGGTGCATAAATATTTAGGATAGTTAGCTCTTCTTGTTGCATTGATCCTTTTACCATTATATAATGCCCTTCTTTGTCTTTTTTTATCTTTGTTGGTTTAAATTCTGTTTTATCAGAGACTAGGATTGCTACCCCTGCTTTTTTTTTGCTCTCCACTTGCTTGGCAACTCTTCTTCCATCCCTTTATTTTGAGTCTATGTGAGTCTTTGCATGTGAAATGTGTCACCTGAATACAGAATACCAATGGGTCTTGACTTTTTATCCAGTTTGCCAGTCTGTGTCTTTTGAATTGGGGTGTTTAGGCCATTTACATTCAAGGTTAATATTGTTATGTTTGAATTTGATCCTGGCATTTTGTTACTGGCTGGCTGTTTTGCCCATTAATTAACATGGCTCCTTCATTGTATCATTATTCTTTACCATTTAGTACATTTTTGCAGTGGCTGGTACTGGTTGTTCATTTCCCTGTTTAGTACTTCCTGCAGCAGCTCCTGTAAGGCGGGTCTTGCAGCGACAAAATATCTCAGCAATTGCTTGTCCGTAAAAGATTTTATTTCTCCTTCATTTATGAAGCCTAGTTTGGCCAGATATGAAATTCTGGGTTGAAAGTTCTTTTATTTAAGGATATTGAATATTGGTTCCCACTCCCTTGTAGCTTGCAGGGTTTCTGCCAAGAGATCTGCCGTGAGTCTGATGGTCTTTTCTTCGTGGGTGACTCAACCTTTCTCTCTGGCTGCCCTTAGGATTTTTTTCTTCATTTCAACCCTGGTGAATCTGACAACTATGTGCCTTGGGGTTGCTCTTCTTGAGGAATATCTTTGTGGTATTCTTTGTATTTCCTGGATTTGAATGTTGGCCTGCCTTGTTAGGTTGGAAAAGTTCTCTTGGATAGTATCTTGAAGAGTGTTTTCCAACTTGGATTCATTCTCCCTGTCACATTCAGGTATGCCAATCAAGCGTAGATTAGGTTTTTTCACATAATCTCATAGTTCTCGGAGAGTTTGTTCTTTTCACTCTTTTTTCTCTAATCTTGCCTTCTTGTTTCATTTCATTGATTTTATCTTCTATCTCTGATATCCTTTCTTCTGCTTGATTGATTTGGCCGTTGCAACTCGTGTATACCTCAAGAAGTTCTTGTGCTGTGTTTTTCAGCTCCATCAAGTCGTTTATGTTCTTCGCTAAGCTGGTTATTTCAGTTAGCATTTCGTCTAACCTTTTTTCAAGGTTCTTAGTTTCTTTGCATTGGGTTAAAACATAGTCTTTTAACTTGGAGAAGTTTGTTATTATCCACCTTCTGAAACCTGTTTCTGTCAATTTGTCAGATTCATTCTCTTTCTTTTGTTCCCTTGATGGTGAGAAGTTGTGATTCCTGGGAGAAGAGGTGTTCTGTTCTTTGATGGTTTCATCCTTTTTGCGATGTTTTTTTTCCCATCTTCATGGATTTATCTCCCTTTAATCTTTGAAGTTGGTGATTTCAGGAGAAGTTCTGAGTGGACCTTTTTTTCTGTTGAGGTTGGAGCTGTATGTTTTTTGGCCTGTAGAGGGCATTGCTGGGCTCTCTGGGGTTCAGTCAGGTTGCTGGGTGGCTGGTCCTTCCCTGGAGTCTGTTTGCAGGTGAGATTGGCTCCACCTTCCCTATGGCGTCTCTCCCAGAGCTTGATCTTCCGGGTTGGGGTCAAGCTGGTGTATTTGCTGCCAAGCTCTCTAACAGGGGCTTCAGTTTGAGTTCAGCAGAGGTGGGGCCTACCAGGCCTTATGGTCTGTTTCACTGCTTTCAATTCTGCCTCCCTCTGTGGGATGGTCCGTCCCACTGGCGTTAGACCAAACTCCCACCCAGGTCCCTGCGAAAACTTGCCACACCCCGTGGTAGCCGCCGCTCAGATTTGCATCAACCACCCACGGTGTCCCACTGTCTGGCAGGGCTCTTGTGGACTGTGGGTTGTAGGAGGGATGAGATAAGTACAGGCTCCAAAACGGAGCACCAAGTGGGTTAAGTCCCCCGACCCTCCAAGCTGGGTGCACATTTCAGGTGGGGACGTGCCCCATCCCCCATTTTGATTTGCCCCCCCTGGGTGGCTCTTGCCCTGTGGCTCCTTCCCTGGGCCTAAATTCAGTGCCCTATCAGTCCAATAGAAACGAACCTGGCACCTTGTTTGGAATCGTGAAGTCCTCTAGCCCTCTGAGTCTCATTCACTGGGAGCTGCATTCCGGTGCTGGCTTCGCTTGGCCATCTTGGCGCCCCGTCCCCCTCAAAACTTTCATATATTGGTTCCACATTGTAAGTAAGCTTAAGTACATGGGAAAGGCCACCCTTAAGCGATGTTTCTTTAAGCTGATTTTAAAAACCTTATAAATATATTAAAAACACAAAACAAATATCTGAACATAGCAATTTCTATGAGTATCATCTGCAATTTCATCCATATTATATGCAATATAAAATGTGCTTTTGAATTCTTTTTGTAAACTTCAGAGTACAGTATTATATAATCCAATTTCTAACTATTTTTCTTGGCATTTTAAAAAAATGACAAAATATAGATAAATCCTGTCTTTAGGATCCTCATCTGTCATGTCCCCTTCCTAAAAAGAACTTTTGGAACACTTTCATAACTAAATCCCCTTAGGTGAAGTCTAGAATGTTCCAGAGTAAATACATTTTTTTAGGAACTAAAGAGAGCAACAAATTGTAGAGTCTAACTATAGTAACATGTTCTAGAACACTCTATCAGGTTCAAACAAATCACAATCCATGTTAAAAAAAATCATAACATTAAGTTATTTTGAAAGTACCAACAAAATTAAAAGGTTATATCCTCAGGAACAGGGTTTGTAATATGATTATTTTAGTATAAAAGGAAGAACCATTAAGTTGGAACCTGTGAAATGCATAAAATAGATTTTCAAACATGAGATTCCATTTTCAAGTTTTTTACAAGTACTAATTAGAAAAATTGCAAGGACTGTATATGTGTAGTGCCTTTAGATAATTCCAAATCTTGTGATATCTCTTTCTTACTTATTATTCCCTCAGCCAGATTACAACTGCTTTAGGGTATAGTATGGAGATTTTCTGCCAATACCAGTAATTGTTATACCTGATTTACAGAATATTATAAAAAAGCAATATGAGGAAATCAAGCAAAATGGAATATATTTACAAGAAAAATAAGTATCAAATATCATTAAAATACAATCTAGTTGAGATTTACTCATTCAAATTTACTCCCAAGCAAAACATATTACTTATTCTTTAATCTTGTTTAGTTAGAAACAGGTATTTCCTAATACTAGCTAGCTTATAATTACCATTTCAACTAGGGGAGTTGGTGAGGAAAGAAGAAACACTGCAGAAATTAATGTTCAGATAATGCTTAATGCTCACTCGGGTCCAGAGTTTAACATTTTGACCAATTTTTTTAAGACAAATAATGTAAGGAGAAAGGAACTAATGGATTCAAGTTTAATCTTTCCAATTTTGTATTTAATCTATTTTAAATTACCATAAGAAGTAATATGACTTCGGGGAGAGGGAGTGAGCTACCCAGTCCACAAACTGGATGATCTTTTTGTCAGAATGAAGAATTAACTGTAACAGAGCAGGACCTTAACAAACATCAGCTTCTTTCACAGAACAAGTTGTTAAATTTTAAATTCTCTTAAACAATTGTTATCTATAATCTGCTTAAGAATCTATTTATTTCCCAAAATTTTATACCTTTCAAAATGCTCAGAGAATGGAAAAATATTCTGCCCTTCTGCACTTACTCTCCATCAGCTGTATTTAATACAGCAATTCTGCTATCACTCTGAGCATTTAATTGTACTGTATACTCCCAGTAAAGTGGGGGAGGGGGGTCTCTCTTTGAGGACCTGAAAACAGAAATTTCTGTCACAGACTAGATGAAAGCTCTCTATTTTTGTACTATCACTCTTTTTGTCTGTCACTGTAGCTTTTAAAATTTCATGCAAACTGTGCTTCTATAAAAATATAATTAAACTGCATTAAGAGACAAAACCAAAAACAACCTTCTAATTAACATGTACTAAGTAGTCACAATGTACTTTATGACCTCTAGGTATTTAACTAACTGTACTTCATGCCCTATATCAAAGTTTGTAGCAACTTATCACTCAGTACCACATATGCTACTAATTATCCACGTTCATAATAGCATTGTAACTTGCAGAGGAAAAAGTCTCTCACACTGTGCTGGCTCTCAATCTCTTCGTGCTTCTGCTGTAGGGCCTGGGAAGCCCTAATGGAGTCTCCAATGCCCCACTGCGCTCTTAGTTGTTCTGATCCAGGTCCTTCAAGCCAGTTCACAACCTATAAACAAAAGTTGAGACAAAATTTTAAAGAATCAAAAACTTTTCAAACTTTCATTCTAATTGATTTTTCCCCTCCCCAAATTCCCCAAGTATTTTTAGTGTAAATTATTTACATTCTATCCCATAGGCAGTAAATGTTTCTTTTGGAACTACACAGCTATAATGTGCCAAAATTTTAAAAACCTAAATGTAGAAGAATATACACTGTAGCATCACAAGCTTTCAGCTACCTGATCTCCTGCCAGGCTAAAAATAATCTGGAATGCTTCTATAAAAGAGGATTAAAAATTAACGATAATAAGAGAATCAGAGAGCCGTAAGATTTAGAGGTTTGGAAGAAACATCAGAAATGGTATCAGTCAAAGTTCCTATCTAACATTTAAGAAAACTGAGTTCCAAAGAGATTAAGTGACTTGCCCAAAAGGTCATATAATCTATTACTGAAAAACTGGACTAACAGCCATATGTTCTAACTCACAGTCTAATGTTCTTCTCAAGTATTGAAAAAAACTAAATGAATTAACTACTATAAAGTTAATATACTACTTTCTCACTTCAAAAATAAAAACTATTTAGAAGAATTACACTAATGTAATAAATAACACCTTAGAGTCTTCTTAGGATTAACATTCAGACCCATAAAGGGCCTCACTGGCACCAGTCTGCTAGTAAGGATGTAGGGAGCGAACTATAGTTTGCCAGGATGACAGTGTCAGGGCTGAGTCCCTCAAGCAGTTATAAGGAGATGAGATCAGTATGGGGCAGATATGGGAGATGCTCTGGCATCAAAACATCATACCCAACAGGGCTACGCCCATTTTGAGTCACTAAACTCAAGAACCTCCCCCACCTCAGTTATGCCTTCTATCATATATTAATAATTCTCCCTGTCCAGATCTGGAATAATGTTTACTATAAACAATACTGCCTAGTAACATAGCTGACATTCCAATTTTTAATCAGGTCTTCAGGGGAACAGAACTAGAAGGTTAAGCAAAGATCAAGTTCTCATGCAGAAGAAGAGTACTATGTTGACACTCTACCCACAATCATTTATTCTCTGAAACTACAAACACATTTCAGAGTAATTTTAGTGGAAAAAATGGTATTACCAAGCTTTACCTGTTGCCAAATTAGAAAAAGGAATTTACAAATAGATGTATAAGATATACAGTTATGTCCTAAATCTAAACTTAGAATAGCTCCCAAGAAGTGAATGAGGGTATCTCTGCAGCATAATATTATAGAGACCCAGTGGGTAGGCTTAACATAGAACTTTATAAAACAGTAGTGCAGATATATAAAGCTGGGGGCGGGGGGGGGGGGGGGAGGGGGGGGTTATTAGCAAGTTGAAAAAATATATTTCTAAATCTAATAGTTTATGTATCTTTTTATAATTATATAAAAGTACCACATCATAAAGAAAATTCACATATGCACTCAGCCTTTTCTGGGTATCCACAGATTTGTATGCTTGAATTCAACCAATCACAGATTGAATGTATTTGAGAACACACACACACACACACACACACACACACACACACACGCAAAGAGTACAACAATCTTATTTAAGATACTAATAAAAAGCCAATATAGTATAACAGCTATTTTCATAGCATTTGCATTGCAGTAGATATTATAAGTAATCTAGAGATGATTTAATGTATATAAGAGGGTATCCATAGGTTAAATGCAAATATTATGCCATTTTACATGAGACTTGAACATCTTTGGATCTTGGTATCCACAGTCTGCAGGGTGTCCTGGAACCAATCTACCACAAATACCAAGGGACAACTGTATTCTATTTCCTTCCATTAATTTTTCACATGCGTAAGGGTTTTCATATGCTACTCCGAATTTAAGTGTTACAGTCAGTTCTCACAGAATACAAGCAGTTTTCATCCTGTTTTTCACTTAACATTAAACTATAATACTTTAATGATTTTCCATTTGGCTACTGTTATTATAACAATTTTCAATGACTTTGCAAATCCTTTTTTTCAGAAAGCCAATCCCGTTGCCTGCCTGCCTCCATCGCTCCCAACTGTCCAGCCAACCAACCAATCAACCCACCCTTATTAAGAGCTAAGTAATGTACTGCCCCAAATAACTATTGTACCTGCTATCAACACTTCAGTTCTCTATTGTCAAAGATGTAGAATGTTTCCAATTTCCATCAATTCTAAGTAATTCTAAGACTAACACATATATAGCAGTTATAAATAATGTTTTTTCTCTGTTTTATTTTCCCAGGAAAGGTTTCCAGTAGAGATCTTCTTGGGTCCAATGATGATGTAATCCTAATGCATGTTAATATACTTTATAAAATTGCCTTCTAAAACTGATTTCCACCTGAAACACCCAATTAATGATAGTTTGAACTGTACAATACTCTGCAAGGTATACAAACTATTGTTTTTAAAATAGTTCTGCCAACTGAAAAAACAGAAATCTCTCCATGTATTTTTTAAAGATTAGTGATTGAATATGTTGCAAATGTTTGCTTATTCAAGGTATATGATCTTTTGAGATTCATCTCTTCATATTCTTTGTTCGTTTATGTCCTAGAGTCTTAGAGTATTAATATTAATATATAAACTTGTTCCTCTTCTACTTGTATGGCTTAATACTAGACAGAAGGCTAGGTGCAGTGGCTCATACCTGTAATCCCAGCACTTTGGGAGGCTGAGGGTGGGCAGACGGCTTGAGCTCAGGAGTTCAAGACCAGCCTGGGCAACATAGTGAGACCCCATTTCTACAAAAAATACAAAAATTAGCCAGGTGTGGTGCTGCACACCTATAGTCCCAGCTACTGAGGAGGCTGAGATTGGAGAATCATTTTAGCCTGGGAGGCGGAGGTTGTGGTAAACTGAGAGATTGCACCACTGCACTCCAGCCTTGGTGACAGAGCAAGACCCTGTCTCAAGAAAAACAAAAAACTAGACAGCAAAAAACTTCAAAACGAAAATGTCAAAGTATTATTGTTGAGTCGAACAGCCTAAGTGCTATAACTTACCATTGGCTAACCTCTGCTTTCAGAGTGCTAAGTTCATCTGCAAAACTGTATTATCAGATGCTCTTTAGAATGCAATGGTTTTTTCCTCAACACCTCCATTTTTTCTGCTTACTCTTCTGTATGAGTTCTCTTTGGAGGTTCAGGGTACTAGGATCCTGTTTCTCTCTGCTAGTTTGAGGAAAGTATCACTTTTTCACAAAAAAGACAGATGAGCAGTGCGATATAAAGAAAGCCCTAGGCATGATTCTGAATTCTGAATTCTGTTTCTGCCACTACTAGTGGGTCTGAATTCTGGCTCTGCTTCTCCTAGTTGAAAGACTTTGGTTCTTCATCTTTTAAAGGATGTTAAGGATATCACCATACAAGGTGTCAGGATTATGCCAGTCATTATATGTAAGACAGCACGGTAATAATACTAATAATCATTAGCCTCTATGCTTTTCTTACTTTTTCTCTAGCCTAGTTCCTTCTGTCCACTAACTCTTTATGAAGTATATTTCACAACTGTGTTTTACAATAAGAACCATGAGTTTCTTGAGAAAGCCCCTGAACTACTATATCTAACACTTTTAAAAATGGAAATAAATAGAACAAGTTTTAAGGAAACATAAACACACATTTTAAAACAATTTTCCATATGCTTTTTGGGAATTGATTGCTTCTCATTTATGACTATGTGTTACAAATACAGATATAGAAACATAGTGATAAAATGACTTTTAAGTATTTTAAATAATTAATGTAATTATTTTAATAGAAATATCTAAGTTCTAAAAATAAAAGTGAAACAAATGCATATAAAACATTTAACTAATTAACAATGTATAGTTTTTAGAAACTTAAGACATCAAACATTTAGACTTTGATTTTAGAATAATCTAGAAACAAATGAAGTAGGTTAATATAAATCGTGATACCTGGGGATAAATAATTCATTAACATGGAACTTTTGAAATGTCATAAGTTGAAAAATCTTAAATAAAGCAAGGACGTCTCCTTGCCTTAAAAAACCAGTTACATAGTAATAGGCAAATATATATAAATACACACACACACACACACGTATGTAATGTGCATATATATATATATATATATACGTGTAATGGGCATATATGGCTTTAATATATGCTGAAAGTAATTTCTCTTAGTATAGAACATCAGTAAAGTAGACAGAGTAAATATATGACTATTTCTAATGAAAACGATGCAAGTTGAGGTTGGTGCCCCAGTACACAAGTCTATTTACATGCAATAATAATGGCAGTTTGCCAAACTAGGTTATAAAACTTAATTTCAATCAGGATATCTTGCTCAATCATTCTTAATATTAACTTACTGGAAAAACAGTTTTATGCCCAATCCATATCAATGTAACCCTTCAAGTGGTTACATTTATATGCAAAATATAACCTTGGAACTATCCTTTTAAAATCAACCAGGAAAAATATCTACATTGGCCAAAAATGCTTGTGACTATCCATGCTTCTTTCATGACTGGCTCATTTTTTACAACTGCATGACAGAACATGTAGAAGTATGCAAAGCAAACCTAGGCAGAAGGGCATGTCAAGCAAATGTCAACCATCTAACCTAGAGAAAGGGTATGGGGAACTGAGAACACAGCCTCCAGTTGTATGCTTATGCAACACACTGTATTCTATTTGGCATCTATGATTCCTCTCCAGAAAGGAAGAAAAGCACATGGATGATTCCAGAAATAACAACTGCAGTGCTGGCATAATTACTGCCACAATAAATAATGAGCATAACGATAGTACATTTCAGTGAAGTGGCACTGTCTGCTACCCAGAAGCATGTGAAATCTAATTTTTAACTGTAAAAGCAGCAGCGGTATGGAGAATCTCTGCATACTATATGAAGTTTTATGCTACCGATTTGAACTATGGGGAATAAGTGATAATATCACAGTTATTACTTATTAATTTATCTATCAAAGCTACTGATTGGTCTTATATTACATTTTCAATGATGTCAATGAAAACAAAAGAAATTTGAAACAATTCAATTTTCACTGATTTAACACAGAAATATTCATTTATAATTATCTTTATACAAGCAAAAAAAAATTTTTCACATTTTCCTCAAATTTGTAAGACTGAAAATAGTATGATTCATGCTCTGTGTGACCGACATATGATCAATATGTTACTATATAGTTCAATATATATTCTCATATAGTCATTTTGGCAAGGGATATAGATTATTTCCTTAAAATGTGACCTGTGAAAAACACAGTGCAGGAAATATTATATCCCGAATATTATTGTTCTAACCAATTTACTTGTTATCCTCTTAAAGAAAACCAAACATGACGTTTACTGGTTTTTAACAGTTATCTTGTGACCATCATCACCATCACTATAAATATAATAATCATCATCTCCTTTCTCCAGTTTCTTCCTTACCCAATTGAGCTGGTCCATCCTTTAAAAATGTGTTTGTCAATACATTAACTCCTTTGCCCCTCTGTCTTTCTGTCATACTCACTTATCCCATTTGGCAAAGCACAAATGTTGGATAAATCCTATCACCCATGTTTTTGGTGCCTGAACCTCAACATGCAGCTATAAATTGTCAGATAGGATTACATAAAAAGCCAAAAAGGTTCTGCCATAAATTCAAGATCAACACTACTCCAAAATACTGCTACATTTTTGTGATAGCAAGTTGCCCAAATCAAAATGGAATCACTAACACTGGGGGAAAAATAAACAACCCTGATGAATAGTGCCAGAGAAAGCCATGGGGAGAGGCTCTCATGCTTGTATGCCTTCTAACAAAAACTATCACAAAGGACTACAAAAACCACAACTATACACAAAGGCATTGCAACTTTACACAAAAAAATACTTCTGGAGCTTGGGCAGCATGGTGAAACCCCAGTTTTTACACACACACACACACATACACACACATACACACACACACACACACACACACACACACACACACACACACACACAAAGCTGGGCATGGTGGCATGTATCTGTAGTCCCAGCTACTCAGGAGGCCAAGGTGTGAGCCTGGGAGGTCAAGGCTGCAATAAGTCATGATCTGCACTCCAGCCTGGGTGCAGACTGAAACCCTGTCTGAAAAAAAAAATCCTTTTGCAAGGACATCTGTCCAGCCACTACCTGTCTACCCTCAGACTGGCATTACCCTTGTTATTAATCTTTACAGCCAAGGATAATGACTTCAAAAACAATTATGTAATCCTCCTCATTTTTTTCCTTTAAAAATGTTTGTCTTCTTTACTGCCCTGAATATGCACACAGCTTACTATGACATGCATATTCCCATTGTAATGTTCTACTCTCTAAAGCAAACAATCTCTTTCTTTTAGAGAGCCACTCTGTCTGTTATTTAGGTTGACAGTGGTAATTTTACTCTTCTATTTCCCACAAAGAAAATTTTTAATCACCTCCACTCTATTCAAACCACTGATCCTCTTTAACCACTACCCCTGCAATTTGTACCATCAAGCAGATGGCCTTTTGCTTTTTATGAAAAAAAGACATCATGCAGTAAGTCCTTCAAACTTCTTGTTCCTGATTTATACACAGAGTACCTCTGGATTCATCCTAAAATTGCTCCCATAAACTTTATAAAGTTAATCAGGGAAAAAAGAAGGGGAGAAATAAAAATATACTAAGCTTTTGGCATGTTAAACATTAATTATTAGGTCAGCTCAGTCTCACCTGCCTCCTCATAGTTGTTTGGTACATACTGACCTAGAATCATGGACCCTGTTACAAGATTCTAATTCCCCTTACCTGCTCTATAGATAGCAACCTAAACATTGTGAAACATTAAGTTTTCGCTTTGAGACATTTCTTCAGGTCCTGCATACTTACGAAACTACTATGCCAACTGATCTGAAGGACCTCACTGACTCAGCTGGTCTGAGGGGCGCCACAAGACGCCAACACACCAAAGAATGCAGTTCCCACATCCTGATTTCATCCCCCTTGCCTTAACCAATCAACAATCCCAGTTTTCCAGCCCCTTACCTTCCATGATCCCTTTAAGAACTCCAGGCCCAGAACTCCTCAAAGAGATGGGTTTGAGGGTCTCCTCCCATTTCCCTGCTCAATGCCCTGCAGGAATTAACTCTTTCTCGGCCATATCCCTGCTGTCTGTGTAACTGGTCCGTTACTAGGCAGCAGTCCAGGAACCTCATGGTCCTATGGCAATCCTTGGCCGTCCTTCCTGCCACACAGAAGGAGCTCTCCTCCCTCTTTCATTCTAAAGTGAATCTCTTCTATTGTGCTTTGATTCTGTTTACTTCCACCTTGTTGAGAACTCGATAGTATTAATTATTCCTTCTCTCTTGTGTATTCAACCTCTCCCTCTAAATAGATACATTCCAGCAATCTTTAAATCTCTGTGGGTTTTTCATATAATGAAAAGAAAGAACAACTATACTTGACCCCTCCTATAGGCTGAATTGTGTCTCTCCCCTCAAAAATATATCTGTTGAAGTTCTGACCCCAAATACCTCAGATTGTAACCATATTTATTAGGAGAGAGGGTCTTTAAAGAGGTAATTAACCTAAAATAAGGCATTTAGGGTAGACCCTAATCCAATGACTGGTATCCTTATAAGGAAAGAAAATCTGAACACAGACACATACAGAGAGAAGAAAATGTGAAGACAAGGAGAAGATGGCCATTGTCAAGTCAAGGGGAGAGGCTGGAACACAGCCATCCCTCATGGCCCTCAAAGGAACCAATCCTGCTGACACCCTGATCTCAGAATTGCAAGAAAATAAATTTCTGTTGTTAAACCACCTAGTCTGCTACGGCAGCCCTTGCAAATGAATACAAACCCTCTTCCACTATTTACAGCCATTACTCCACTTCTCATCTTTTCTTCAGAGACAGATTTATCAACCACTTCTCTATACTCATTGCTTCCTTCACCACACACCTCCTTTTCATTCCTGGATTCACTCCACTGTTGCTCCTGGCCCTGCCACTCCATGCCCTGTGGTCACCAATGACCTCAATCTTCTGCTTTCTAATAGACATTTTAAGTCCTTTATTCAACCTTTCAGCAGCATTTGACAGGGCTGTAACTCCTTCCCTGAAACGCTTTCTTCCCTTGGCTTCCATGACAAAGAACTTGTCACATTTTTTCATCTATGGCCAGTCCTTCACTGCCGCCTTCTCAGGTGTATACTCCTCTACCTTGCAGCTAAATGTGAGAGCTTCTCAAAGCTTAGGTTAAAGCGCTCTTCTTAGTGCTCTCAACTTTCTCTTTGGGCAGTTTTTATTCACATGAATGCTTTTAATTACCATTCACACACAGATGACAAACAAATACATCCCAGCCTGGACTTTGACATCTGAACTTGTTCTGGACTACCCTTCTACATCTTCTCTTGGAAGTCGCAAAGTCACCTCACACTTAACAACTCTGAAACCAAACTCATGATTCTCCACACTATTTTACATTCACAGTAATACCCAAATCTGGCCCAATGTTCCCTAGGTGGGCAACACCATTGTCTTGCAAGCGAAGACACCAAGTCTTGCAAGTAAGAAACATGATTCATCTCCAGTATCTTCTCACTCATCCTAATCCTACTCCTGTCACTCTCCTTCTTGGCACCTGGCATAGTTGCAATTTCACAACTCTTTGTGTCATCATGTAATTATGTACCATGAAGCAGGAACCTTATTTTTACTCACCATCACATTGCTGAGCCTAGGACAATGTTACACTATTGAAGACATTCAGCTTTTTTTTGAATGAATGAACTAACATGTTATTAACAGAAGACTCATTATGTGCCAGGCACTAAACATTTTATAAAAATTATCTTAATTCTTGTAATGGTCCTATTAAGTAGGTATTATTGTTGTTGCTGTTGTTGTGATTCCTGTTGTCCTCTGCTTACTGAAGAGGAGACTATGACACAGAAACTAGCACGTTCTTTCTTCCCAAGGTCAAGCAGCTTGGAAGTGGTAGAAGAGGGTAGATTCAGATTACTTGGGTTCAGAATCTGATTTCTGTACTGCTCTGCTATTCTGTCTTTGTGGTTTTCAAAGATAACCTCAAGCTAATTGGCTAAAACTTCCTGAATTTAAAACAAACTCTAACTTATGAATGGAGTCCATGGAAAAAGTCACATATAATTAACGTATGCTCAGAAATCTCCAGTTTATATGTGGTTATCATGTAATAAATTCTAAATCCTTTTGCCTGAAATTCAACATCTTCCATGATCCAACTCCTTCCTTCCTTTCAAATCCTTTTTCCCATGACATTCTGATGCTCTAATTTGAGGAGTCATGAACTAGATCAATTGACCAGGCCAATGCTGGCCCACCACTTGTTTTTGTATAATAAATAAAAGTTTATTGGAGAATGGCCACACATGTTGGTTTAGACAATGTCTGTATCTGCTCTTGCACTATAATGCCAAAGCAAAGCAGCTACAGCTGCAAAAAGACTGTATGGTCCACAAAGTCTAAATGTCTGGAATTTTACAGAAGTTTGCCGGCAACTACACTAGACCTCTAAAGTAGAGTCTAGTTCAAAAGAAAGACATGTAATAATTACCACTGATTGAGAGCTGGGTTCTTTCCAAACACCAGCCTTTCAAAAGAGGTACTATTATTCCTGTTTCAATTAAGCAAAGAAGGAAAGAGACGAAAAGAGGAAAGAAAGAAGACAGATCAAGCAAGGCTCAGGTAGGTGAAGCATCGTGAATGGTCACACAGCTAAGTGGAAGAACTGGGATTGAGATCACACTCTATGACTCAGAAAGGCCATCCACTTCCCACTGTGCCTACTGCTTCCTTTCTCCTCAACAGAACTTGGGGTTCCACACTGCTATGATTTACTCACGCTACTCTTCATCCTCCACAAAATTCCAATTCTTTCAAAATCTATCACTGCCCGGTGAATCAGATACATTCTAGAAGGACAATCTCAAATGTTACTTCCCCCATGCAGTATTCCCAGATTACCTGCAGCTAGAGAAATAATCCTACCTTTAAGTGCCCATAACCCCTCAGTCATGTCCTTGTGACCCTTAACACTTTCTTTTTAAACTTATTGATAGTAAAAACCAAATCTACCTTTACAGCCTATAAAAAAATCTACCACAATGCCTTTGACAAAGCAAACACTTAATACACATTTATCTAATGAGTCAATGAATCTAGATTTAAAAATTAGGATGTTTCCAGTTTGTATTTTTAAATAAAATATTCAAAGATTTATTTTTTTATTCAACATAAAAATCCAGAGTGTAATCTAAATATCAGAAATGCCTTCCTTTAGTGTTGATTTTAGCCTACTTATAAAAATCAATTTTGAAAGAAATTAAAATTCCTATTAATTAAATATATTTAATATTTCCTATCAGTATTATAAAAATTTCAATATTAGGATCATTTGAATTACATGCGTTACTTTGCTAGGATAGAAATAATCTTCACAATGCTTAAATTAACCAAAAAACTAAGTTATTAGAAATTAAGAATGAATCAAATATCAATAATCAAATGTTATTTATTGCAAGAATACATTGATATAACTGATGTTTCCAGTGACCAGTTATTTTTGCAGTTCATTCTGTTACACTAAGCTGAATGCTCAATATCATCACTGTAGAAATATAACTTTAATCCAAATACTATTTGTAAAACAATACATAAAACAGTTTTAGAAACCAGTTTCATATATTCTAAGGTTCTCTATATAGTATATATAAGGCTGAGTAAAGAGTCAGTCACATAGTTGAAACTATAAGGAATTAAAAAGAGTTAAATATATGCATATCAGACACCTACCTGCATCACTTTCTGTTGAATCTCTTCTAACTGTGTGCGCTTGCTACGTTGCCTACAAACTTCCTGGTAGCGGGTATATTGCTCTCGGAGTGAATCTAATAATTTCATAACCTGTGGCTGTGCAAGCAGTTCATCATCCATAGGAGACCATGACACCCCTCCATCTGAGCCATTAAATCGACGCTGCTGTAATTCGGATAACAATTCATGCCCTTTACAAATAAAAGATAGTTGAAATTAATATCTGTAAAGAAATCCAATTCTCACTTCTCAATATTCTCAATTCTCAAAACCTATCTGTCTACCTATATATCTACCAGGTTATAAATGCAATTTAAAAATTTATGTATCACAATAAATAAGAAAACTGCATGTATTAATACGTATCTGTGTGTATGGGTGTGTAGATATATACTATGTAAACTAGATAGTGTATTAAAATGCTATATATCATAAATATACACACCATAGAAATACTATACTACATATTTAAATATGGCATATATATTTTTTCTATCAATCACATTTTTGTTATTGGTGAATTCATTACTCAGGATACTGTGCCAAACAATCTTATTTCCCTGTCAAGCAAAATTATACTGTGGGATTGCTCTCTGATGGTACTAATCCCAGCAATGTGTTGTAGGATTTCAGTATTAATCCATATTCTCAATCACAGCACTTAAAGAAAAAGGTGACAGTATAATGAATGATTAAAGGGAGAAAGTATTTATTACAAGTACAAAATAATATTTATATAATCTCTATAAAAATCTTCACAATATATTAACTGTGAATAATAATGGGCCATACTAGTGTTAGAAATGCAGTGAATGTGACTCAGTTTAGCAAACTCATGGAGAAAATCCACTCATACATGAGAAACAACAATTGTAGAATGTGTAACAACTAAAGCTATAGGTATTAAACAATTTTAAAAGTAAATAAGGTAAAAATTGTTTGACTAATATTCAGGCATCAAAATAATACACATATTTAAATTCTCTTCCTTATTTAGAACAATATCCTAAATTTAAATGGCTTTCAATATATAGCAACTGAACTTATATTATGGTTTGGAGGTATTTATAATTTCTAAAACAATCCTTGCTTTAAAAGTTAATACCATATAAAATTGGACCTAGTAGCATATAAAATTAAATTTAAAATACAAATTGTAAAAGCTTCTTAATTCAATTAATTAAAATTAAAAGCTTTCAAAATGTTAACTATATACATATATGGAATTAAGTTTTAAATCTACAGCAGTATTTTTACTGACAGTCTACTGTACCTTCTATATATATATATAATAATTCAGAGATTACAAGTATTTCTTTATTCTCTAACAAAATAAGATGTATATCATACTGGAAGAACTTAGGACACCTGAATCAATACAACAAATGTATTCAGAATTTATTATTTATTACATGTTATATTGGAAAATAATAACTTTTAGAGGTTTGTGCAGTCTTTTTACATATATTCATAAAAGTTATGGATATCAGAATACATTTATTTTGACAACTGTCACCCTTAATATTTTTCTTGTGGATATTTTGATCAGAGAAGCAGGACAGCATAATGTTTGAAATCAAACTGCCTAGAAAATACTTTGAAATCAAACTACCTAGGTCCAAGTCCCAACTCTAGCATTTACTAGCTGTGTAACCTGCATGAGTTACTTAACCTTTTATGCTTCAGCTTTCCCATCCTAAATTTGAGATGACAACAGTATCTATTTCACAGGACCAAAATGAGTTAACATACGTAAAGTGCTCAGACAGTACATGGCACACAGTAAGATTAGAATTATGAGCTATTATTTAAAAAAACTCATTAGAAATAAAATTGGGGTATTTCCACTGGAAAAAATCACAATTTGGTTCTTCTAGAGTTTGTGAAACTGCTACTGGAGATATCTGGGTTGTAATGTACGTCTCAGGCAGCAGTGATAAATAATACGAATTATCTCAAAGGCTTGTTAGAAGAGTGAAAAATGAAAATACATAAATACAATGTCTGGCCCTTAAGGAGTGTTCAATAATTCTCATAGCAACCCAGTGAAATAAAAATTTTTATGTTCATTTTACAGATAATAAAAAAAAATCCAAATATTTTAAGGGAGAGATCATTACGTTTTAAAAATATTAGAAGGCTGGGGTTCCCCCCACTCCCACCCTGGGCCACACAGCAGGAGGTGAGTGGCAGGCTAGCAAACATTACTACCTGAGCTCTGCCACCTGTCAGATCAGCGGCAGCATCAGATTATCATAGCAGCACAAACCCTATAGTGAACTACACATGCAAGGGATTTAGGTTGCACGCTCCTTATAGGAATCTAATGCCTGATGATCTGAGGTGGAACAGTTTCATCCTGAAACCATCCCTCACCAAGTCCACAGAAAAACTGACTTCCATGAAACCAGTCCATGGTCCTGAAAAACTTCCCCTTGAGTTCCTTCCACAGGTATCCCATTCATGCTGAATTAATGAACCAATCAATCCAATTGGTTTACTGGATTATTATCACAAATATTTTCTAAATCTTACCTGTCTGAAGAACTGTTTCAGGATCAACCGATGGAAGAAAGTTTAAATCCACAGACCTGGAAAACACCAAAGGAGTAATTTTCAAAAGGTATATTTCTATCAGTGTAACTTTTTTTTTTTTTTTTTTGTCTCCTCCCCACCCATCTATCAGTGTAACTTTAAAAATTCCTTTAAATATATAAAATCAAAACAGGGCACAAAAATATGAAAATCTGAAGCATAACCATTCTACCATGCTAACTTCTCTCAAGCATAAGGAAGTCAATTAGGGAAAAGTAAACACTAGTAGCCAGAGAAATGCCAAAGTAATAAATAATAAAATATACTACTTGGAAAAATAGTTTATTGTTGTTAATCATAATATGATTTCAAATGTATCAAAGAAGTCCATTTAGCATTTATCCAATGAATATGTTTCAAAATGAAGTTTGTCATATAGTAATCCAGAAATGTAACATTAAGAAATGCATGCAGCCATCCTCCAGTGAAAACTTTATTTACCTACAGCAATCTTTGATAGCTGCGAATACTCTGTCTTACATTCCAAGGGTGTGTGTGTGTGTGTGTGTGTGTATGTGTGTGTGTGTGTCTCCTTCCCTGTGTCCTAGCAGTTGTACTCTCTTCCCTATTTTAATCATACTTCCTGTGCAGCTGGACATCTGCCTTTATTTTCCTAAACACATACAGGAAAGAGAAGATAAAGGAAAGAAAGGGGACAAGGACCTTGCTGCTGTAACTGACCAGTCTTGTACCAAATTTTTTAGTTTTTATCAATTGATCTAGGCCCTCAGGTCTTGTGTAGCTAGATGCTTCCTGAGAACTGACATAAAGAAGATTGAAGAAAAAAAAGAAGGTTGATAAAAATTTGCAAGAGGAGAGACTCTATTAACCGGGATCTGGGGTTTAAAAGAAACTAAGCAATAATGAGTTCCTTGAGGAGGAACTGGCAAATACAAGATTTTAATATTTCACATAGTTGTGCAAACTAGCACTTCCCAAAGTATTTGCCAAACACTGAACAAGGTATGTTTTAAAGAAGCAATTAAATAGGTTTCTTTGGCACTGCTTCTTCAGAACCTGAAATCTGCAATATTCACAGTCATTCTCAAAGAAGGAAATATAGTCAACAGCATCAAACTCTTTGACCATGGACTCATTTTCAACATGGGATGTCTTTCCCGAGGAATACAGCTAAGAAACATCAAACTTACTCTGATGGGCTATTCAGAAAGCAAGGAAGTCCAGCTAATTTTCATCAAGTAGCTTGTGATATTTTCAATTCCTAAGCCAAAGCATATATGTGTGTGATATTTACAAACACACAATCACGTATTTATTTACATATGCCAAATTTTATAATTTTACATTTTTATATGACATCGGTAGGATAGAAACATTCCTAACTGCTTGTGGCGACTTTAATCAGATTTACATTCAAACCATTTGTTTTCACATTTTGACTTTGTTTTAATCAAGATTTTGTGTAAAAACTATGATCTTACACTTGAAAACTTTATTATGTGACTATATTTGGAATCATGGAATAACAACAAGCATTTTATCAAGGTTCCACTGTATCTTCAAGGTCGGATTCAAAGGAGACAGGATGACAGGGAAGACAAGAATTCTTTCACATTTCCTAATGAGAAATTACTGTTCTAGTGACCAGTAATAATCAAGTGGCACGAATAGCTAATTTGCTTGCTAAAGTGCTTTTTACCTGAGAAGAGGGACTTGGCCTACTGACAGAAAAGTGAAAGCTGACAAGGTTGTAAAGTTCAAGGGAAATCTGTTAACATGATAAATCTAGGTAGTTATATTCAGATAATACAACTCAAGTATTATTTAATCTCATGTCATAAAGCACTAAATTCCCCAAGTCCAATTCATGAATACCACATATTTTACAAGGACAGAAAAAGTTCTACAAGCTAGACATTTAAGAGCTAATGTAGACAAATAAGGTTATAATAATTGTATTTCAAACTGCAACTTTTTTCATATTCTTAACCAGCAAAGAAGATAACTCTAAAAAGGTAGAAAATTGTTTCATTTGAAAATTAAAAAAAATATATTATAAATTTAAAAATGGCTTTTGTGAAAAAACTTTGATTCACACCAGCATGTTTTACATGTAAAGCAAATTCTCATGAATATTGTATGTCAATTTTGATTGAATGAAGAATTGTTTATTGTATTTCTTTTAGCTTGCATTAACTACAGAGGTATCTTGTATCAGATTAATTATAGTTTTGCAAGGATATAATTGCATACCAATAGTCACCTACCTTTCTTTCTCTTGCTGATTTCCTTTATCACTTCCATTGTTAATCAAAGCAAGTTCATCTAACAATGATGTAGATTCCTTTGTAAACTTCTCAAAAACCTATGAGTTTTATTAACATATTAAGAACAGTCTTAAAAATTAATATGTAATAAGGACTGTCAGTTAAGAGCAATAGAATTGGCCAGCTAGGATTTGTTTTCCTTCCCCAGTAGTCAGTGCAATTCTACCACCAGAGCACAACAATATATGCAAGAGAAGACAAAACTGTTTCCTAAAGCAATGAATAGTTTCATGGATAAAGAATTTTTAAAATTTAAATACATCAATAAATTATCTTCATTCTCCATTCAGATAAATGTTTGAGAAACATTTGTATTGATAACAGTTGTCACTACATAAATGTAATTCAGAACTTTCTAAGTCTCTATAACAGTTATAGAATGTTTCTTTACGTTATTCTATCACCAACACATGTTGGTTTCATATAATAGTTGTTATATACGTGCATATAGAACTAAAAATTAGTTATAATTTTAATGATTTCTTCAAATATTTCTGAAATGGAATTTGGGAAGTCTGTTTAAACATAAGTAATAAAGTGGACAATCACTTGTCTGATATCACTTTTTAAATATGGTGGAAATAGGCTGGGTGCGTTGGCTCAGGCCTGTAATCCCAGTATTTTGCAAGGCCGAGGTAGGGGGGTTGCTTGAGCCCAGGAGTTCATGACCAGCCTGGGCAACATAGAGACTCCATCTCTACAAAAAATAAAGCCTTTGTCAGTCAGGCATGGTGACATGCTCTTGCAGTTCCAACTACTTGAGAGGCTGAGGTGGAAGGATTGCTTGAGCCCAGGAGTTCAAGGTTGCAGTGCACTGTGATCACGCCACCGCATTTCAGCCTGGGTGAGAGAGCAAGACCCTGTCTCTAAATAAATAAATTGGGTGGAAACAGAATTAGTTATCCATTCAGATATAAACAAAAATTCACTACTCTCCAATTAAATTAGCATTTAATGTAAAATGAATTAATATGACGTTTGTTCTTTCAGTAGTTCAATAAAAAAATCAAATTACAGAGTAGAAGATTTCAGAAGTCTAGACTGCCGAAGATGATATATTTTCACAAATGAAAATGCTTAATCTGTCAAACTACTCTTCAAGTTGATAACTCAAATAAATGTTTAAGTACCCTGTGAAAATGGTATAGCAACTAGATCCCCTCATGAAATTATGCTACTGTTATTCTACTTAAAATAGTTACAACTTCTACTAATGCTACTAATGACAGAACAGTAATAGCTAATACTTACATGGTGCTACTATATCATGCCTGCTGCTGTTCTAAATGCTTTATATGTATATTCATTTCACTTTACCCATAATCACACAAAGGTAGGTACTATGATTTTCACTATATTACAAATGTGGAACTCTAGCCAAGGCAAGATTAAACACATTGTTGAATATACCTAGCAACTGGCATCAGGATTCCAATCAAGTAATTCTGACTTCATAGTATTTGTCTATTATGCTATAATGTGGTATGCACATAATTCTCCATTTTTGTAAAAATAAAAATATATTTTAATAGAATAAATTGATAGTTATCAAAATGTATCTTATTTATATGCAGTAACATTTTATCTCATTGAATATACCAACCAGCCTCTTATTTAACCAGTCCATGTGATCATAGGTAAGACTCCCACCAAAATCTTCTGTTAATTGGCATGGTTCTATATAACGAGTCAATTTGTTGGCAGACACTAAAATAACCTATAAAAAGGGAAAAAGAAAAAAAAATTTTAGTAACCCACTATTAAAGTCCATGAAAGTAATGAGTAGGTAAAATTAGGTTAGAATATGCAATATTGTTTCCAACATGACACATTATCATTTACTTAATACAGTATTTAAAATCAATTTAGTAAGTTATAGATACCTGATAAAAAATAATTCATCAAAACCTTTTTCTAATACCACATTTTTAAAACAACAGGTACCAATACCTCAGATGAAATATTTTCAAAAATATTTTATTAATATTTCAAAAAAAATCAATTAATACAATTATGTAATAAAGAATTTTCATATCATCTTAAAAATAGCAAAGGACACTAAAATGATAAGCCCAAGGAAGAGTAAATCTAGCAATTAAACAGTTATCCATTTTAATGTTTTTCTAATGTTTCTTTGATTACATGTGAACAAAACAAGTCCTCCAGTTGTAGAGTATAATTCACATGAATTTATGCCAATATTTAATTTTTAGTAAAAATCAGGAGATCTGAGTATTTATAAACTTGAAATGTAAATATTAAAATGCTAATCTTTTAGCTCTAAAGTTAAAAAGATTTCAAATACAAATTAAGTAAGTACCTAAGAGACCACTGCAGAACTAAATAAAATTTCAGTGAAGATACACATGAATATGAAAGAAAATACATCTATGGAAGAAAGATATTCAAACAGTAGTGTTAATACTAAATGATATATGGAAATGTGAATTTATCAAAAATAACTTGATAAGAAAAATAATGTGTCTGGCTGGAAAGAGCATCATTCCCACCCTAACAATAACAAAAGCCATACAATCTCCAAGAGTATAACTTTTTTTGGAACTCCTAAGAAAGCTGAGGTTACAGGGAAACCAACTAGTTCGAAGTTGAAGAAAAGGCAGGCACCATAGAGAGAATGGTGAAAGGGGAAACTACTGAGCGCATGTGTGAAATTTTTTGGAACTCTTATGTATCTTGATTATGGCAAAGATTATGTGACTATATGTGTTTGTTGAATCTCATAAAACTATATATATAAGGTATGAATTTTACTTCATGTAAATTATACCTCATAAAACTGACTTAATTTTTTTTTAACTTAACAGGACTTATGGAAGGACTCAGAAAGAGACAAATAAAACATTTAGAAATAGATGCAATATGTAAAACAAGGTACGCCCGTACTGTATATGAAGTTATAATATAAACAAAAAATAGGGAGAAATTACCAAGACTGCTTTGCTGAAAGATGGAAAATTTCATCCTCAGGAAGATAGCAAAAACACTGCATGAAAAACTCATAGAACTATGAACTCTATCACATTTGAGTGTCCAACAAATTGCTATTTTTAACAACACATTAAATGGAAATTAGTAGTCTTAAATATTTATATGAGGAAACAAAGCCTAGTGAATAATGAGGTAAGTGATCCATCTAAGAAGTTAGAAGGAAAATAAGTCCAAAGAAAATAGAAGAGGTGAAAAATCGGAAATAAATATAAATGAGGTAAGTGATCCATCTAAGAAGTTAGAAGGAAAAGAATAAGTCCAAAGAAAATAGAAGAGGTGAAAAATCAGAAATAAATATAAATTATTAGAAGGGCTCAAAAAAGCCAAAACTTATTTCTTTCATTAGAAAAGACTAACGAAAACAACAAACTTCTGATGTGATGAAGCAAGAAAAACAAAGTACAAATAAATAATGGTAACAATGTAAAGGAGAATACAATTCCATTGATAGCAATGGTTTAAAAGATATTAAGGATACAGGACAATTTTGTGCCAATAACTACAAACTTAGAAGAAAGACATATTCCTATTAAAAAGTCTGATTTATCAAAACTGACATAAGGAAAAAAAAAAAAACCAGAACACCTACAACCAATGAAGTGGATCATTAGATTCTTTACATTTTCAGTAACTGTGCCGATAGTGACCGTTTTAGTATTGCCATCCTGCGATAACTTGATGAGGAACAAAGCCAATGAGCAAACTGGGATATTATAATTCTGCCATCCCCAACATCCTTAAGAAAATGGGATTTTTGGCAAGGGAGAAAGGAAGATGTAGGAGAGAACAAGCATCCTTATGGTGTTCATTTTAAATTAGAAGTATCAGTTTAAACTTCACAATGCATTTCATCTTAAATGAACACACATACACACACTCATTCTCTCTCTCTCTCTCTCTCTCTCTCTCTCTCTCTCTCTCTCTCTCTCACACACACACACACACACACTCACATGTATGTGTATTTTCTAGTTGTGGGAGGTTTGCAAATAATGGCCAATTTTGTAGAAATGTATACTCCTAGCATCCAGATTGTGATTTGCGAGTACCATTTTTCATAAAAAAGAATCAGGTTTTCTTAAAATAGCATTAGTCAAAATAATAATAATAATAATTTAAAAATAAAATAAAAGGAATCAGGGCTCCTTGGAGAAATGGAGAAATACACATGATGAGTGAGCTTGGAACATCTTACCCAGAGATTGAAAAAGCTATCAAAGACTGTTATGGTTGTAACAAAAGGATCTGAAAAGGTTTCCACTGGCCAAAGATGTGAGAAGTTACACATCAATAATAACAATAAATGCTACAAATTGAAACATTAAATATGTTTAAATCAATGAGTGCATACTGATATAAAAGAAATAATCACCAATGGACTAAGCTAGAGAACACACTATAATGAAAACCAGACTGGGCACGGTGTCTCATGCCTGTAATCCCAGCACTTTGGGAGACAGAGGCAAGAAGATTACTTGAAACTGGCAGTTTAAGACCAGCCTGGGCAATGTAAGAAAACCCAATCTCTACCACTTCCCCCCTGCTGCCAACAAAAAACAAACAAACAAACAAAACCCAAACAGGTGTGTACTTGTAGTCCCAGCCATTCGGGAAGCTGAAGCAGGGATCTCTTGATTCCAGGAGTTAGGCTGCAGGGAGCTATCATTGCATCACTGCACTCCAGCCTGGGCGACAGAGAACCCCACGAAAGAAAGGAAGGAAAGGAAGGGAGGAAGAGAGAAAGGGAGTGAGGGAAGAGAAACCAGGAAATAAAGAGAAACAAGCTTTTATTTCACCTTTCGTATACAAACTGTATTACTAGATAGAGAAATAATAAGTTTCTCATTATAAAATTATTCCAGCTAGTAAATGAAGGAGGAATAATCGAATTAGATCAACACTTTACAGATTTTAATGAACTAAGAGATCTAGACACTGAACATCACAAAAAAGACAACTATTACAAGTCTCATGATCAAGGAACACATCACTACCCGTGAAGAGCCTTAGAAAAAGAAAAATAAACTCTAAATCTAATCAGTGTCTAAATCCAACTATCAATTTATAAAAACATAGAGGTTCAAGAAGACAGAAGAACACGTAAATTATACCACAGGGATACTTGCTGAAATATACAGACTACTGGAAACTGTATAGGGCAAACAGTCTGGTCTCTTCAAAGAAAAAAAAAAAAAAGTTACACAAAATCAGCAGTCCATATTACTGATTTCTAGCTTACTGTAGCCTCTGCCTCACAGGTTCAAGCGATTCTCCTGTCTCAGCCTCCCAAGTAGCTGGGACTATAGGTGCATGCCACCATGCTAAGCTCATTTTTTTTTTTTTTTTTTTTTTTTTTTTTAGTAGGGTTTTGAGGTTTTACTATGTTGGCCAGGCTGGTCTCAAATTCCTGACCTCAAGTGATTCTCCCACCTCAGCCTCCTAAAGGGCTAGGATTACAGGCATGAGCCACTGCACCCAGGCCACAACTCCTTTTTGGGATCCACAAAGAGGTGTTTGCACTAGGGAAATTAAACAAAATCAGATCCCAGAGAAGAACTTTTCCTCTCTCCAAAAATGTCAAGCAATATATTAACTAGATATATAACTATATATACTAAGAGCGAAACCAAGTAACATGTATATATTCTATGAGGAAATAAGTTACTTGTTAAGCTGAGCATGAATTCACATCTGAAAAAATAAAATCCCAGAGCACTCTCCCCTGAAAATGCAGGCCAGACATGACGGCTCATGTTTGTAATCCCAACACTTTGGGCAACCAAGGTAAGAGGATTGCTTGAGCCCAGGATTTCAAGACTGCAGTGAGCTATGACCATGCCACTGCACTCAAGTCTAGGGAACAGAGTAAGACTCAAAGAAAAGAAAAAGAAAATACAAAATATAAAGATGGTCTTTTTGCTTCTCAATTGAATCTTATTTAACATAATATTCTACTTAAATACTGATGAAAGTCTCTCTTTTGAGAAATCCCACTATGATGTCCCTTATTTTTATTTTTTATTTTTCCACAGGTTACTGGGGTACAGTTAGTGTTTAGTTATATGAGTAAGTCCTTTCTTTAGTCGTGATTTGTGAGATTTTGGTGCACTCATTACCTGAGCAGTATATTCTGTACCATATTTGTAGTCTTTTATCCCTTGCTCCCCTCCCACCCTTCCCCTAAGTCCCCAAAGTCCATTGTATCATTCTTATGTCTTTGCATCCTCATAGCTTAGTTCCCACGTATCAGTGAGAACATACGATGTTTGGTTTTCTGTTCCTGAATTACTTCACTTAGAACAGTAGTCTCCAATCTCATGCAGGTCACTGCAAATGATGTTAATTTATTCCTGTTTATGGCTGAGTAGTATTCCATCATATATATATATTTCTATATATATCTATATATATATAGATATACATATATATCTCATACTCCATCATATATTATACATATATATATCATACTTCATCATATGTATTATATATATCTCATACTCCATCACATATTATATATATCTCATACTCCATCATATATATATTATATATATATCGTACTCCATCATATATATATGATGATATATATATGAATCATCATATATACATATATATATATGTATATATATGATGGAGTACTACTCAGCCATAAAAAGGAATAAATTCAATATATATATGATGGAATATGAGACATATATATATCTCATACTCCTTTATATATATAATCACTGTCTAAATCCAACTATCAATTTATAAAAACAGAGAGGTCCAAGAAGACAGAAGAACATGTAAATTATACCACACACATATATTTCTTTATCCACTCATTGATTAATTGGCATTTGGGTTGGCTCCATGATTTTTCAATTGCAAATTGTGCTGCTATAAACATGCGTGTGCAGGCATCTTTTTCAAATAATGACTTCTTTTCCTCTGGGTAGATACTCATTACTGGGATTGCTAGATCAAATAGTAGTTCTTTTAGTTCTCTGAGAAATCACACTGTTTTCCATATTGGCTGTACTAGTTTACATTCCCACCAGCAGTGTAGAAGTGTTCCTGATCACCACATCCATGCCAACATCTATTTTTTTCTTATTTTTTGATTATGGCCATTCTTGCAGAAGTGGTATTACATTGTGGTTTTGATTTGCATTTCTCTAATTATTAGTGATGTTGAGCATTTTTTCATATGTTTGTTGGCCATTTCTGTATCTTCTTTTGAGAACTGTCTATGTATGTCCTTAGCCTACTTTTTGATGAGATTTTTTTTTCTTGCTGATTTGTTTGAGTTCATTGTAGATTCTGGATATTAGTCCTTTATCAGATGTAAAGATTGTGAAGATTTTCTCCCACTCTGTGGGTTGTCTGTTTACTCTGCTGACTGTTCCTTTTGCCGTACAAAAGCTCTCTAGTTTAATTAGATCCAGCTATTTATCTTTGTTTTTATTGCATTTGCTTTTCGGTTCCTGGTGATGAAATCCTTGCCCAAGTCAATGTCTAGAAGAGTTTTTCCAATGATATCCTCTATGCTTTTTATAGTTTCAGGTCTTAGGTTCAAGTACTTAATTCATCTTGAGTTGGTTTTTGTATAAGGTGCAAGATGAGGATCCAGTCTCATTCTCCTACATGTGGCTAGCCAATTATCCCAGCACCATTTGTTGAAAAGGGTGTCCTTTCCCCACTTTATGTTTTTGTTTGCTACCCTTTTACAATACCTGCAAATATATAAAATACTTAGGAATATACCTAACCAAAGAGGCAAAAGACCTCTACAAGGAAAACTACAAAATACTGCTGAAAGAAATCATAGGTGACACAAACGAATGGAAACACATCCCATGCTCATGGACAAGAATCAATATTGTGAAAATGACCACACTACCAAAAGCAATCTACAAATTCAACACAATCCCCATCAAAATATCACCATCATTCTTCACAGAATTAGAAAAAAAAATTCTAAAATTCATATGGAACCAAAAAAGAGCCTGCATAGCCAAAGCAAGACTAAGCAAAAAGAACAAATCTGGAGACATCACACCTGATTTCAAACTATACTGCAAGGCCATAGTAACAGTGTCATTGTTTCTTTGTTTTAATATTTACAATCACAGTATGATTTATTTCATATTTAGAACCATAGGATAAATCACAGGCTGTTTTATTTCTGGGTTCTCTATTCTGTTCCATTGGTCTATGTGACCATTTTTATACCATGCCAGTAGAGAACCCAGAAATAAATCCAAATACTTACAGCCAATTTCCCTTATATTAAACTTAATTTTTTAACAATATGTTATTGATTCAGTTAATGATCATTTAGTGGATCTAAATTTATTTATTAGAAGACATGTGTTTTAGTGTTGGGAATATGAGGATGAATAAGATGCTTTTGGCAAGGAAACTGGCTTTTCATTTGTTTCTTTGCAGTATTTCTCTGCAATATTCCAGAGACAGTTGTGTAATGCACAAGATGTGGAATAAAGTTTTTTGCTTTGTTTCGAAAACCTTTGCTGAAAATACCCTAAATGTTGTTGCCGCTTTGATCATAGCAGTATAGAGGGCCAAAGGCTTTATCAGAATACCCCAAATGATTTCCAAGCCTTTTAATTAGGACAAACACCAGTATTTTACAATTGAAAACATATGAAACTAGAAGCCATTCATTCCACAGTTGTGCCCTAGCTCTGCCACAAAGTCACTAACTTTGTAGGAGACAACCTAAAGGAATTCATCACTCCAAGCTTATTCCCCAAGTCTTTCAAAGAAGCCACCTTCATCAAATTATCCATGATGTTTCTTTAAGGTCTAAGAGGACAAAATTCTAATGAGTTGTCATTCTATACATTTAATTTGAGCCATTCTCTCTAATATATTACCTGTCTTGTCCAATAAAGAGTACTTGTCACTTTTCTACTTACACTGGTCAGCCTTACCATATGCATTCCTTTCTACATTTTATAGTTCCTAAATGCACAAAAATCATTGATAAACATGTTTCATGATTAATAAGCCATAGGAAAATTTTCCAGTTAACAGTTACATATGACAGAAGTTTATTTCCATCTGAATATTTCTCTTAAAAGCTCTTTTTCGTAAAATAACTTAAATGTAAATAGTACAGATTCACCTTCTTTTATGACATAACATATATTTAAGAGTATATTATCCTTTAATCAAAATAATTTTTAAACAAAATTGACCAACATTACTGCTCTTCTATTTTCACTTATGCAAAATAGTTTTACATAAGGGAAGAACACAGTTCTGGAGAGCTACAGAAAACTCATTTTTTCCATTATTATAAAACATTTTATACAATCCATATTCTTATAAAATTCACTGGTAGCTATTAAAAGTGAAAACAGGCCGGGCGCGGTGGCTCAAGCCTGTAATCCCAGCACTTTGGGAGGCCGAGGCGGGTGGATCACGAGGTCAAGAGATCGAGACCATCCTGGTCAACATGGTGAAACCCCATCTCTACTAAAAATACAAAAAAATTAGCTGGGCATGGTGGTGCGTGCCTGTAATCCCAGCTACTCAGGAGGCTGAGGCAGGAGAATTGCCTGAACCCAGGAGGCGGAGGTTGCGGTGAGCCGAGATTGCGCCATTGCACTCCAGCCTGGGTAACATGAGTGAAACTCCGTCTCAAAAAAAAAAAAAAAAAAAAAGTGAAAACAGTAGCCCTGCCATGTAGACATATAGAACTTTATCAATACCAAAGGTATCTCGAAGTTAAGTATGTGGGGGAAAAGCAACAGTCTGAACAATTGGCAAACTCAAAATCACAGTAATTTCAAATTAACCACTTAGAGAACTATCTACTGTGATGAAACATCTCAGTTTCCACTGCAATAATCTCATTTTTGTTTAAGACAGTAAAGGTGAGGAGAAAGGGTAGAGTAGGCTGGCTAAAGAGCAATAAATGTTTCCATCTCATGAGAAACATTCTTTTATAAAAAGAAGGAAGGGAAAAGACATTTAAGAGTATGCAATAGTAGGAAAATCGTATTCTATGCATGTGCTTTTCACCTAACAATCACCTTTATAAAGTGGGTCAGGAGCAGCATGTATAAGAGTAAAGAGAACCTTTCCAGTGCACTGCAAAAATACATTTTGTTTACAAATGTGAAAAACTGTCCACCTGCCTTTGGAAAATACCACTTACCAGGATACGACATATAAATTACACACAACTGCTTCCCAAAGGACAAATCAAGTTTGAATAAACAGGCAATTCAACTCCACTCCAGTGATAGCAAACACCACAGAAGGGTGTGATTTCACCGCTGTGAATTTGCTTGTGAAGAGCAAATTCAAATGCACAAGCAAAAATAAGAAACCATTTGCAGGGTGGGATTTAGGCCTGAAGTAGAACTGGAATGCTGAAAAAGGAAACTGTGTAGAGATTTCTAGATGTTTGAAAGCAAAAAATCAACATCAAGGGAACAGGCCAGGTGTGGTGGCTCACACCTGTAATCCCAGCACTTTGAGAGGCCGAGGGGGGCAGTCACCTGAGGTCAGGAGTTCGAGACCTGCCTGGTCAACATGGAGAAACCTAAAAAAATACAAAAATTAGGCATGGTGGCGTACGCCTGTAATCCCAGCTACACAGGAGGCTGAGGCAGGAAAATCACTGGAACCCAAGGGACAGAGGCTGCAGTGAGCCAAGAGCCACTGCACTCCAGCCTGGGAAACAGAGCAAGACTATCTCAAAAAAAGAGAAAACTGACACATTTCAGGGTCAATGCAACAAAACAAGTTTAAGAATCCCAGACTAGGTGATTTTCCATAAATTGTTTCATTACAGCTTTTTAAATTACAAAATACTTGTAGGGCTTCCTATATTCCTTTCTGTTACAGCCCTTGAAGAGACCACTAAATTTTCATACACAGCAAACCTATATGAAAGTTTAAATATTAAGCAACGCAAATCAGAGGATCAGTTTTGTCTTATGGGGAATGTTCTATTACCTGGCAAAGAAGAAAAAAACAAAGGAAAAAACATAATTTTTTTTTTTTTTTTTTTTTTTTGGAAAAGGAGTTTTACTCTTGTTACCTACGCTGGAGCACAACGGCACAATCTCAACACACTGCAACCTCGGCCTCCTGGGTTCAAGCAGCTGTAGGCACACACCACCACGCCCGGCTAGTTTTTTTTATTTTTGTAGAGATGGGGTTTCACAATGTTGGCTAGGCTGGTCTCCAACTCCTGACTTCAGGTGATCCACCCGCCTCAGCCTCCCAAAGTGCTGGGATTACAGGTGTGAGCTACTGTGCCCAGCCCTTTATCAAATTTTTGTAAAGTCCAGACTCAGAGAGCAATCATCAACTAAAAGTAAGAACAAAATTAGAAAAGATCTCCCCCTGAAAATCATATTGAGATTACATGAATTATGTATAATTCATTTTCATCCTATAATTCTAAATATGAAAACAAAGAAACAATGATACAATTGCTGAAAATTCTAAAGAAACATTTTCTAAGGCTATTAAAAAAAACTTAGAAAATCTTTCGTGCAGTGACTAATGAGTAAGAAATAACATTGTGAATTAGAGTAAAAATATTGAAAAGTACAAAATGGCACAAATACATATAACTGTACTAGATTATATTAAATATTACATGGTTAATTTTTTATCTTCTGTAAAACAAATATTTATTGACTTGTCACCTGTTCTAATTAAGGGACCAATTGATAGAAACATCATATTCTAACTTAAAGGCAAAACTTTTGTAAAAAAATCAAACAATTCATTGCCTGTGGGGAAGATGAAACCACAAACTCAACACTGTCACTTCTCAGAAAATATTTAAAAGAGTAAATTTTCCAAACGTATCCAGCATTTCTTTGGTCACAATTTGCCTACTGTGACTCTCTAAATCACTATTTCCTAGTTATGAAAATCTCATACACTCTCCATATCATTCTACGTTTTTTCTTTGCAGACATAATGAATTAGTATATACAATAAGCTCGTTTTAATTTTTTTAAAAATAATTTACTTAATTATTAGTATTACAAAATACTGAATTAAAGCAAACTTCACAATAAAAATCTTAAACCATTCTTTTTTTAGAGACAGGGTCTCTCTGTGGCACCCAGGCTGGAGTGCCACTGCACCTTGACTCTTGGGTTCCAGCGATCCTTTCACCACAACTTACCGAGTAACTTGGACTATAGGTGTGCACCACCATGCCTAGCTAATTTTTCTATTTTTTGCCCTAGGCTCAAGCAATACTGCCATCTCAGCCTCCCAAAGAGCTGGGATTACAGGTGTGAGCCACTGCACCTGGCCTTAAATAACATATTATACCAAGATAAAAATGTAAGACCAATTTTTATTTTTCCCACCTAACAAATGACATTAAGGATCTTCAGTTAATTTAGAAATAGTTATGTAAAATACAATGATTCATCATAAATCATTTATAAAGTTACCTTTCATATTGAATTTTAAGATTACATATATATCACAATCAAAATGGTATTATGCTTTCAAAAATAGAGACAAAAAGCTATTTTCATGACCTGATATTTGAAATGTTAACTTTCATACTTTTAAAAAACCTAGCTGGCTTGTTTTTGTAGTTTTCATTTCTTTTTAAACAACTATTTGTGAGAAAAGGTTTGAAGTCCTGGACCTAACTCTTCGAATGTGTAAACTCTTATTCTCCAAAAATGAAGAACCAAATTTGATTTCATCATATTGTATACTACCTATTGTACCATTATTTTTAGAGTACTAACGACATCTTGATATGCTACATAACAATATTTATGAAATTGGTATAATTTACACATTTGGTAATAATTGTCTTGAGGCAAATTTATAGGATTATCATCCTTATTCTTAAGTTGTTGTGTATCAATTAGCAGTGACTTATTCACCAATGGTTTATTTGAAATTGTTTAATAGAGGAAACCACCAAATTGATTATGATTTCCAGCTGAGTGATAAATCTGAGCAACGACATAGCTCTCAAACTAGTCAACTAATAAATATCTGAAAGTTTTCAAATTAATATATTTTAAGTAAAAAATACTTATATTTTTAAAAAGACGGTATTGAAAATATGATTCCTCCATTAAGGATATAAATCCTCTAGAACAATTTAGAAAATGATGTAGGAAAATGCTAAATAATGTTGTTCTTGGCTGGGAATACAAAGTTTAAAGAGAGACTGATATTTAGCTTGATACTAAAATATCAAACTTCAAGAAGTAGCTTATATTATCTTACAGTGATCAATGCAGTATGTCACTGATGTCCAAAATCAAGTTTCACAAAATATCCTTCTATAGAAAATACAATTCATTTATCAGAAAAACTACCTAAATCTCGGAAACAGGCAAAAATTATTATTGGGTGTTCTTTCACGCAGTGGTGGGATTATATCTTCAACTGACTCTCTATAGACTGATCAATAAGTATTAACCTCTGTAGGAGTACAAGTTAACTTGAGGATTCTGTCTAGAAGAAAGGTAAGTGATTGTTGTCTCATGAGACTGATACATTTCTGTCCAGTGGCATAAGAGACAACCTCAAAGTTTACAACTTATGGATCTATAGAACAATAATTAGTTTTGTATCTAATTTGGCTGGCAATCTTATCTTCCTATAAAAACCATTTCTCAAATGCTCTTTGAATTACAGCTTACAAATTATTGGTAACCTTATTATCAATTAATTGAATAATGTATTTGACTCATGCTCATTTTATATTTGCATGAGAGTCATGATTTCACCTCTAGGAAAACAACACTTTAACAAATGCTTAATCAATTTAAGAATATGAAGTGGATCAAATTCTGACTTTCATCAATTATTTTCAAATAGCCATCTCCATAAACATTCTAATACGTATGCATACTATTAAATTTATGAAGAAAAAGGTTACTGGTTGCATTCAAAGTAGCTACCATTTTACTAAGTAGAAATCTAAATTTCAAATGTATCTTAACACTATCAAAGAAATCTGAAATCTAATAATCAGCATAAAGGGAACAAGAATTAAAAAGAACTACAAAAATGAAGGAAAAAAAAAAAGATCATTACCCAGCACAAGCATTTCAAACTTTTGCCAAGGCTGTTGAAAGGCAATAAAAAACATGAATTTTTTAAAATAATAAAGCCCTACATAAATATTACATTTCCCATTCATTTTATATACATTAGAAAAGTCAAGACAAGACAAATTAAATAACTAAACCACAATACTGTATTAACTAGCATATACCATGGTTCAACAAGTTTGAAGAGAAAGGTATTTACTATATGGTCTTTAATAAAACATTTGTGCAGGTTTTCTTTAGTCTCAAATTTAACTCATAAAAAGATTAAAAACTTGTTTCTCCTTTACTCTCATTCTTCCTTCTGTGACTATAATACTTATCCTTTCCTAATAAAACATTCCCCAAGAACCTACCACTGAAACTTTCACTTTGTAGGCACTGACTGAGATGTTTTATTATTATTTCACTTTTGCTAAGCATGTGTGTGCAAGATCCAGAATGAAAATCTGCCTTTGTATGTATTTCTGCACTTAGTAAAGATGTGCATGTGTATCTATGTTCATACACACGCTATTTTTATATGTATGTCTGCTTGTACCTATTTGTTGAATATTTTTCTCAAGAAAAATACTATTTTAAAAGATATAACACACTTTAGAAAAAGAGATTACATTTACCTCAAAGCCAAGTCTATCCTTTTCTTTCCAAAAACAAAAATGTGTTACTTTCTTATCCCAGAATTCATCTGGCTTTACCACACAAACAAGGGACACCTCAGCTGGAACAACATTCTACAAAATACAGAAAAATAATTACAAATTACACATGTAAAATGAATAATTTACTAAATTTATAAATTACCAGTCAAGATTAAGCTACATAAGAGACTTTTGGAAAAGAATTAAAATAATAGAGAAGAAATTCTCTAAATTTTAAAACATACATGTCAATAAAGAAGTATTTAAAAAAGCTGACTTAGAAAACACTTCAAATAAACAATGCAGCATAATTGTATATGTAAATCACTTTTTGTTTTATTGTATCTCTTACAGTTTATATTAAACTGTAAGAGTTAACTTTTAGTTGCGAAATTATTAAATGTTTTTTCTACAATATAAAAAAATTTTTCTAACACAATCATCTTGGAGAATTTCTTCAAAAGATGTAAAATCAAATTTCTCACCAAAGTTAAGTTTTTTATCAGTCATTATACAATGAGGCCAAGATTTTACATGACTATTAACTTGAAGAGGAGAACAAAAAGCTAATCTTTGACAAATACAATTTCACATTTACTTGATATGGTTATTTATACTACCTAATGAATTGAAACAAACACTTATTGAATTAATATATTTCACATATATTTTATCAAGTCCCACAGAGTCTAACTTTAAAATGTATCTTAAATCCAAGTTCTACTGCCTGCATTGTTAACAGCCCAAACTATCCAGCTTTCTGAAATATCATTGTAACAGGCCTCCTTGCTGGACTTTTTCTTGCACTCTGAATGAAATTCAAACCTGTTACTAAGACCTAAAAGGCCCTCCAAGCTCAGGTCCCTGCTGGCCTTTCAGATCTCATCTTAATACCTTCCCCTCCTAGCTCACTCCTCCACAACAGCCACGCTAACCTCACTGTTCCTGCAATATGAAAAGTCTGTTCCACTTCAGGTCTTTGTCCATGCTATTTTCCCTATCGGGAATGTCCTTTGCCTTATACCTAGGAGTGCTTCCTCAGTTTATTTAAGATTCTGTTCCAACATTCCCTCTTCAGAGAGGCCTTCCCTGTCCACCCTATCTATAGTGGCATCATCTGATTCAGTCTCTTTTACTGCTATATTTTTCTTCGTAGCATTTATCAGCATGGGCTGTTACATGACTTGCTTTAATTTGCTTAACTGCTTATTGTCTAACTCTTCAAGTAGAATATAAGCTTCCCAAAGGCAGGTACCTTATCTATCCTGTCATCCCTCTATTTCCAGTGTTTATGACAAAATATCTGAAATATATAATAGAATACATGCTACAAATATTTGTTGAATAAGTGAATCCTCATTAATAAGTGGATCTCATTCTCTCAATTTTACAGAAGACTAATTTAATCAGAGAAATAAAGTCACTTGTCTGAAATAAGAGTTGAAAAGTCACTGAGCTGAACAGAAACTACCTCTATCTGACTCAAGTTCTACTACACTATTTCATATGCTCTGAACCTGGGTCAACACATTCTTTCCTAAAGGTCCAGATAATAAGTATTTTAAGCTTTGCAGGCCATAATGTCTCTGTTGCCACTACACAGTTCTATCAGGATAGCAGGAAAGCAGCCACACACAATATACAAATGAATAGGCATAGCTGAGTTCCAATAAAACTTTATAAACTCAAGAGCCCAACCTCTGTTCTAACCAATAATGGCAGCACTGAATAATTATCATAATTACTATGACTATTATTCAGGGAAAAATAGGAAACCTTTAGAGGTAAACATGCACACACCATAAATCTAGCATCTACTGCAACAACTGAATTATGACTAAGGTAAGCAAAATAAATTCAATGGTATCAAAACTTTTATCAGAGGGGCTGGGAAATATAAGATAGAATTGAGCTTTATTCATATACTACCTTGTAGAAGATAATTATTTCAAAATCATTGAATATGAAAGCTGGGAGAAACAAGAGAAACCAAGCCCCTTATTTTAGAGAATACTAGTTATAGACACTGTGGGGTCCCAAAGAACTGATCCCAGTACCTTCCAAGATGAAAGCAATGAATGACTTCATATGTAGAAACTGTCTGGCTAGAAGTAAAGAGGCCATTGCAACTTCTCAAAATGTTAACTATTAATAAATCCAAAAGTTGTTAAAATACCTATCAGAAAAGAAATCGCAAGAGGGGATTAAATCATCCATTGATTGTTCTTCAAAACTGCCATTGATCAAAGTCCAGTTCAAACAGCAAGTCCCAAACAGCTCATCTGTGACACAGTTGAATGACAGGATGAAAGGAAGAACACAAGGTCATAATTAATGGATTTCTTACCTAATAGTTATTTTAACAACTTTCACAGAGAAGAGTTAATTCTCAAGGTTTGAAATATAAAAGTGCTGGAAACACTATTTTTCTTTTCAAAGAAAAAGTTATTTTAGGACGCCAATTTGTGTTCACTTAAAAACTAATCCTCCAGAGGATATGTCCTTTCTAACACAAAGAGTGATTCTAGCCTGTAATCCCAGTGATTTGGGAGGCTGAAGGAGAAGGATCACCTGAGCTCAGGAGTTTGAGACCAGCTGGAGCAATACAGTCTCTACAAAATAAAAAAAACTTAGCCAGGTGTGGTGGTGCTCACCTCCAGTCTCAACTACTCAGGAGGCTGAGGGAGGAGGACTGCCTGAGCCAAGGAATTGGAGGCTGCAGCGAGTCATGCTACTGCACTCCAGGCTGAGTGACAAAGTCAGTTCCCAACTTAAAAAAGCGGGGTAGGTAGGGGGTTCTAATGATGAAGTTTAAGCTAAACATTTAAGAAGAATGAGGCAATTGGGTAGAAAATTCAGAGACCACCTCAGATGCATGCCACCGGCAAATATACACTTTAAAATGGATAAAGTCAAGGCCTGGGGCTTCCTTAGTTTATGCTAAATTCCAATTTTAAGCTATTTAAAATCCTTGAGCCTCCTGACCTTCTCTGTAAGGTTGTAGGGCCAAAATTAAATGAGATCATTTATATACCAAGCTTAGCACAGTACCAGAACCGTAATAAGCACTAAAACTAGAACTACAACCTAAAACTACCACTTTGTTCCTATCCCTTGAATCCCTTTTCCCCAATTAACCAAATAAATGATAAAACATTAAGAACCATTCTCCTTCGTTATAACTTAAATTTTAAAATTATATTCCTTTCCACAGAACCCTAAAGCAGCTACATATTATTTGTCAAATTCATTTAAAATTCTTGATCTTTCTTTCACTATCACTAATACCCACTTACGTGAATGATCCCAAGTTAGTGCCAATTTATGTTTCCCCCAAACTGGCCTGCCATCACCTACTCTCATTGTACTTACTTCATTTTTGAGCTATGTAAGTGAAGAGTCTCTGTGAGGAAGGCCCTCTTTACTTTCTTTAATTTAAATTGGATAATTCAAATTTTACCTCGCTAGAAGCTCTCAAAAGTCATTGAGCTGAATAGAAACCACCTCTGTCTGACTCTAAAGTTCTTCTACTCTGTTTCATTTGCTCTGAACCTGGGGTCAATACAGTCTTTCTGAAAGGTCCAGATAATAAGTATTTTAAGTTTTGCAGGTCATAATGTCTGTTGCCACAGAAGGCTAGGTGCATGAGAGCAATCGGCCCTCTACATCACTCAAATGTTTTATTTTTCCTTTTCAAATCATATCTTCAACGCCCTTAAAATAAATCAACAAATGTCTACTGGGAGCCTACTACATGCCAGGGATAACAGAAACATTCTGTGAGAAACATGAGGAAATATAAAATACAAGATTGGCATCGGATCTCAAAAAGTTTGTAATCATAGATGTCTATTAAATGTTAATTTGTGAGGGGATGAAGTCCCTGAGGACACAGCTGTTAAGTAAGTTTCTTCTGAGCTATAAACAAATAATAAGATCATCATAAATCCTGACGCTTTATGTAGGAAATAGGGGACTAGAAGAGAAAAACATGCCAGAATCACCTGAGAAGTTTCTTCGAACTAGACTTATCCAATCCTACCACTTACCTATAGTTTCAGATTGGGGTACAGGAGGGAGAATGATACAGACACCAGAGTATGCAAAAGCTCCCAGGTAAGTCTCATAATTTCAGTGCTCACACTTTTAAAATCACTGGCCTCCTTTTTTAAATTACTTAAACATGACATATTATTTTCATTTACAAATCTATTACAATAGAGTTGAGATTTATTTAACTGCTTAAATTCGAACCTAAGGAGTTGAATTTGAACAATCCAGTAGCGGTAAATGCATTTTCAGAACTCAGTCACTGCTAGGAAGCCAGGCATACTCCAGTAAATTAAATGCATTTGCCATTTTAACCAGATCTGTTGCTGTAAAATAAAAACCACTTCCTGATAGACAAAACCAAAATTACCTGTAGCATTACAACTACTGTTTTCACCACATTCCACTGTGATTTTCTGCCATCCACAATGACGGTAAATCCTCTAGCCTTACACTTCTCACTGAAACAAAACAAAATTACAACGCATTAAAACAAGCTCCAGATTTTGTTCTTCGTAATTCTATATAAAGAAAGTTTAAAAGTTAATTGCATATGGAGTAGAATTAGTCTCATTTGGTTTAGTTTACATTGTCAATAAATAAAATTATTCAGAGTATCCTTTCCTTTTCTCAATCAATTTATTTTTCTCATTTTAGGAAATGTTGGCAATTTATAAACTATGGTGGCAAGAAAATTATTCTAAAAGCATAAAAGCCAACGTCTTAAAAGAGAGGAAATCAAAGCAACATTCAAACAATACTACTAGCTTCTCAATTTCTTCATCTGTAAAATGGGATCACGGTGAAGTAAGTCATTAATTGCCAAGGGTGTTATATATTTCTTGTCTTGCCTTCCTGCCAGAAGTTTAAGATTTGTGAAGTGATAGTTCAAAACAGATAAAAAATAAAGTAAGTTATTAATAAACCACAATAATGGGCTTCTTAGCACTCTTCTGGAGAAATTTAACAAGATGAGGTAGAACTTGCTGATTAAAAAGCTTGAACAGACCATGTCTAACCCACTTCTGCTCTCACTTTTGCATTCTCAGTCACTTGACCAGCAGAATATTATCGTCAGTGTTGGAAAATGTGTTGTTCCTATATTATATTAAGTGATTCAAGCATTAACTAAACACTTCCCAGAAGTCTAACCTAATAAAACTCAACTGCTTCTGGAGGAAAATATTCCATTCTCAAGGCTAAAACTACGTATGCATTGTTATTATGACTGTGTTTTACTTACCAACTTAATATAAGGATCTCAAATGCCCTCCTTCCAATACAGAAAAAGTAACTACAACTTTGCTTATCAGAGCAAGATTTTGGTAGCAAAACCTGTCCCCATCCAAACTGTTCCCAATTATATACTTTATAGAAAAAATAAACAGTAGACCGTTTCCTGGGATTTAAATCCACTAGCAGTTCAGGGGACTTTACTAGTCCTTCTCTTCACCCTCCAAGCATGCACACTAGTTCCAAGAAGCTTCCTGGAGAAGTCATGTCCTGTTCTAATGATGATATTGCTAAAAGTTTAGAATGGGAACAGGCAAGGACAGAAGCTGAGGTTCCAAAGTAAACAAAAGAGTATTCAAGAGGTAAGGCAAAGTGATGCATATGTTCACACAAAAACCTGCATGTAAATATTCATTGCAGAATAATTCATAATAGCTAAAGAGTAAAAACAATCCAAACGTCCACCAACTGATGAACAGAAAAACATAACATAGTATAACCAAACGATGATACATTATTCAGCCATAAAAAAAGAATGAAGTACTGACAGATGCTACGACATGGCTAAACCTTGAAAACATTATGGTAAGTAAAGGAAGCCAGACACAAAAGGACATACTTTGTATTATTCCATTTATATGAAATGTCCAGAATAGGCAAATCCAGAAAGCAGATTAGCGGTTGACAAGTGTTAGGAGGAGAGAATGGAGAGTGACTACCAATGGGAACAAGGTTTATTTTGGGCTGATAAAAATGCTCTGATATTAGATAGCATAATGGATGCACAACCTGTGAATATACAAAAAATCACCAAATTGTATACTTTAAAAGGATGATTTTTATGAATATGTGGATTACATCTGAATAAAACACTTTAAGTACTCTATTTTTTTTTTTTTTTTTTTGAGACAGAGTCTCTCTCTGTTGCCAGGTGCCAGGCTGGAGTGCAGTGGTGCGATCTCAGCTCACTGCAACTTCTGCCTACTGGGTTCAAGCAATTCTCCTGCCTCAGCCTCCCAAGTAGCTGGGACTACAAGCGCACGCCACCACATCCAGCTAATTTTTGTATTTTTAGTAGAGACAGGGTTTCGCCATGTTGGCCAGGATGGTCTCAATGTCTTGACCTCGTGATCTGCCCACCTCGGCCTCCCAAAGTGCTCGGATTACAGGCATGAGCCACTACGCCTGGTCAAGTACTCTATTTTTTGATTTGCACAAATAAAGGATCCACTAAACACTCTTTGGGAAAAATTAAAGGTAAGGCAATACAGTGATCACTTGTGGGTTAGCAAAAGAAAATAAAAGACTTGCAGAGGGGACCAGGTAAGGTGATTCACATCTCTAATCCCAGCATTTTGGGAGACTAAGGCAAGATGATGACTTGAGCCCAGGATTTTGAGACCAGCCCAAGCAACACAGCAAGACTCCATCTCTATTTTTTTTTTCCAAGACAAAGTCTTGCTCTGTCACTCAGGCTGGAGTGCTGGGATGTGATCTTGGCTCACTGCAACCTCCGCCTCCTGAGTTCAAGCAATTCTCCTGCACCAACCTCCCAAGCAGCTGGGATTACAGGCACATGCTACCATGCCCGGCTAATTTTTGTGTTTTTAGTAGAGACAGGTTTCACCATGTTAGCCAGGCTGGTCTCAAACTCCTGACCTAGTGATCTGCCCACCCTGGCCTCCCAAAGTGTTGGGATTACAGGCATGAGCCACCACGTCCGGCCGACTCCATCTCTATCTTTTTAAAAATAAAAGACTTGTGGAAAAAAAGCAAACCTTTCATCTAATTACTATCTGTGGGGTCAGGTAATGAGGAGATTCCTGGAATTCTCCACGAACAAGACATCTAAGAAGACTGTCATGACTTAGGAGAGGATACAAACCCAAAAGAGATCAGCTAGGCAGGGTAGCTGGCTGTTGAGTGGTCTGGAGAATCGGCAACAACGCAGAGATTCTACCAATGCCTTATGCAAGTTTGCAGGAAGGAGAGCTAAGGCACAGCTATCCAGGAGAGGGCCCACCAAGAGAAATGTGCCATTCCCATAATGTGGTACTATCCCTGAGTTGCAGGTTACACAGCCATTTTGTTAAATACATTTTATACAAGCAGTATATTTATATTTCAAAGCATACTATAAATTAATCTGTACATTAATACTAAGAAAGTAATGAAGCTTGCAAATACCATCTGTAGTGATCTTAAAGGAATAAAATACTCTAAATTTATCTTTCAGAGTACTTAGAAACTCACTTAACCCTGTCATTTTCTCACATTTTACTAAGATAAATAATGAAAATACACAGAATCCAAAGATAACTATTTCAAAGTTGCCAGACCAAGTGGCCTTTCAAGTACTTGAAATAGTTTTGTTTTTTACTTCATCCCTGTAAGTGGAATGATGGCTTAAACTGCTTTTAACAACATAGTTAATTTAAAAGCATGTTATACACTTTATATAGGGCCTGTTGTAGGACCTGTAGTGCCATTAATAATAAATTCCTATACCCACTGTTAGCAGGTTTATAACTATATTTTAAGAACAGTAATAAAAAAAAAACTAAGACCTAGTCTCCTAGTTCCTAGTCCAGCTAAGCCTTTCAAGGGTGATGTAGCTAAGTTAAAATAGCTATATAGACATGAGGCTGTCTAAACAGTCCACTAACTTTTGACATAGAAGAGAATGTTAGTGAATTTCCTGGGACCAATATCCTGCAGCTCTTAACTCATTTCTTCGATTACAACTAAAGGCTTCTTCTCTTCCACTCATAGAACTCTGCTGATACTTACATAATGGCACTAATTTCACTTATGCTTTTTTTATAATTACTTGTTTATAATTCATCATCATTAGATAATATGCTTCCAAAAAGCAAGAATGTTATCTTGCAAATGTCTTGGCAGCTTCTAGAACTATACTTTAAATATGGAGGGCCTTTAATAATGTTAGATAACTCACATCATATCACATCACATCACATCACATCACATCACATCACATCACATCACATGACTCCTCAGTCAGATACGACAATGGCTTTCCATTTCATTCAGAATTGAAGCCCTTACCACGGCCTACGTGGTCTTCCATGACCTGACTGCTGACTCTCTGACTGCCCTCCCAGCACTGTGTCCCTCTCTAAAACTGCTCCAGCCACACCAGCCTCCTTGATGTTCTCAAAACACATTAAGCCTGCTCCTGCCTCAAGGCCTTTGCACTTAATGCTCACTGTCTTCAATGATCTTTGATTAGATTCTGCAGGGTCTGTCCCTCCTTTTAATCATCTCTGGTAAAATATCATTTTATTTTGTAAAGTATCACCACTCTATCACTCTGCTCACTCTTTTCATGCTTTGCTTTCATAGCACTCATGAATATCCAAAATACTGTACACTCAGTATCTGAAACACAGAACAAACTTAGGGCCAACCTGTGTAGAAAAGAGTCAAGAAATGCCTCCATTCTCAACTGAGCTAGGTTACCCATTTAAAATAACTATATATCACACCTTGTTCCTGTGACCATTAAAAATAAGCACAAAGTCTAAGTAAGAAATGGAGTTATTTCTTTTTATTTTTGCATAAATTTTTAAAAGTTATATTTAAAACATTGAGATAGTCATTGCACAAAAAAATCAATTTTGGACATCTCCTATTAGGAAGAGGCCACATTAGCTAGCTATACTGCTGGAGATGTCTGAAGTTCACAGCTGGACGGAGTTAAACATTAACAGCTGGATACTGGGAGACAAAAGCAGGACACACAAGAATGTAGACATACTAGAAATGAAAAAACCTTTCTAGGCACATGCTGGGCCTGATCTGGCAGGGTAATTTAAAAACATTCCTAGGACAAAACGAGAGGTGAAACATGGGAGATAACATGATAAAGTATAATGTTAGTTTTAGATTTTCTAAGTGGTGGACATATGGGTGTTCACTGTATAATTCCTTAACCTATTTTGTATATATGAGCATTTTAATAAAATGTTGGGAGGGTTACATTTTAAAAGCACTTGAGTGGTGGAAATTCTGAATGAAAAACATTGGTTTTAAGATCACACATCTAGTTAGCTGTTCTCCAGCATCACAATGGAGAAATCAAAAACACCTTAGCTCTCTAAGAAAATGGCAAGTATTGATAAAAAGCTGACAGCCACGTTTGTTAAAGCCAAAATTATGGGAGGCTGATCCAAGAAAGCAGAAGGATAGAGTTTTCACGAATATTTGAGAAGGCCAAACTTTTGCAAAACAATTAAGAAAACGAAGTATCCAGGTATCTATTTTGTTTTGCTAGAATACGTTCTTTCATCTTACTTCAACTTACACCTTCTCTGCTAGTTGGCAGGTATGTGCAGATATGCAGAAACTAATTCATCATTTATACTGGAGGAACATCATACATATATTTATATGACAAAGAGAGAGAAGATTTAAATAGTATAGGCTATTTTGCCTGCCACTGTACTTCCTGCTTGTCTATGCCAGCGTGAACATGAGCCTGGAGCTGTGAATGAATCTGCTGGTCCTTTAGCCTGCCTCAGTTACCCAGTGCCTCTGACAGGGAGAGCATCCTGTTGAATTGAATGTGATCCCAGTATATACAAACATGCATTTTCTTAAAACAAACCTAATCACAAGCCAACTATGACTTCTGGAATTTAGTATGAATAACACGCGCCAATGTTGAAGGAAAACCTAATATGTTCATGGGAAGATAACACAGTCTCTGATCCACCCTCAGGCATTTTTGAAAAATAACTCTGACAATTAGTAATTTTTGCTTTTCATCTGAACCTCAAATCTGGATTTCACATGAGATGCAACTACACTGAACTCTATTCATTTGAAGTACAAAAAGGCTCTGAATTGGTGTCAGGAATTGTAGACGCTCATTCCAGCTCTGTGACTCACTGGTTGTGTGATCTTGGGCAAGTAACCATTACCTCTGAGTTTCAATTTCCTCAACTACAAAATAAGGCAGTTGGTTCAGTTGGTACTTTACATATTTAACCTTCTATGAATCCATCTATGAATAATCTTTTCATAATTTGTAAGCTGTAAGTCTGGCTAGTCACGGTTACCTAAAAAGCAGTTTGTTATCTAATGGTGAATAGGCTAGCAATCCACAGCTCAGGGGATTAGCAAGATTATTCAATACTAATGTACTGACTACAGGTTCTAATAATTTTCACCCCCAGAAAGTGAAAAAATTGAAAATGTTCACATGAAGACCTCTATTTCCACAATATTAAAAAAATAAAACAGAATCATTAAATTATAGAACACTATTGGATGCAGGTGTGATTAAAATCAGTTGTTTTAACCCCATACTCTGCAAAGTGGTTTAAATGGAAAAAAGCTAGTATATCAATAAAATGCAAATATAAGAAAAACATATGAAGAATTGTTTACTCTAAAATGTTTAAAATTCACTAGCAAGAACTTAAGAGCAGTATATGTGATAGTCTTGTTCCTTTTTCTACCTCTACACTGTACAAACACAAATACACAGAAACCTGCCCTCATTCACATGCTTAATTGCTGTGGTTTACAAATCTGGCTGTACGTTAGAAATACACAGGAAGCTTAAAAGACTTCTTACAAATTCTTATAAGCAGGCTTCCCAAGAACAAATGGATCAGAATCTCTGGAAGTGAACCCCTCAACATTAGAATTTTGAAAAAAATTTCCAGATGACTAACATGCAGTCACAGTTGTACCCAGTACCAATTATGAGAGAAGCAGATGGGGTGGAAGCTTTGTTTTTGTTGTTGAAATGATGGGTAGGCTCAGGAAAATAAAGAGGTTTAAGTTTTGTCTCCACTGAAGAAATGTGAAAATTAAAATTCAAGGACCTTGGATTAAAATATAAACAAACATTTTTTTACATTTTTAAAACAAAAATTAACTCCTAATAGTCTTTATTCCCTCAACACATTAAAACCTGCAGACATATTTATATCAATATAGTGAAATAACTTACCTATATAAAGATGCCTTCTACTGATTAAATTCTCTAATTTTTCTAAAGTTACATGATATAGATGCTTAGTCACTGTGTTCCTAAAAAGTTGACAATACATACATTTTGGAAATCTGTATATAATTAAATTCATCAAGAGCATAAATAAGCATTTTATCTGCAATGATGTTATAAGTCATTGAGTTTAGAATCTACAATTACAATTTCACTATGAATAAAAGTAGATAAGATAGCAAAATATACTTCAACAACAGAAGGAATCATGAGCAACTAAGTGAAAACATACTGAGGTTTAAGAAAAGACACCTTTAGAGTCACCTTGGAATGCTGAGTAGGTAGTCTAAGGTGACACTCAGCTCATCCATATTTGTCTGCTCGAGGCATAATGGAATTGTCAAAATGAGGCCACTCCGTCTGTCCTTTCCTCCTATTAAAAAAAAAGATTTCAATTTAACATGTAATATACATTAAGGCATAACCTGAATAATATGTATTTGAATCCAATCTTACTAAAACAATAAGTTCAATACATAATTTGGAAAATATCTAATGGCTACTTATAGATTGTAAATGTTTATGATAATATAGGAGAATTATAGAAAATAAAAAAAAAAAAGGAAAAAATTCACCCATGAAATCTTCACCCACACACAGTAACTATCACTTTAAATTTCTTCCATTTAGTGTGCTCCTTAATGTAATCAATTCATTAAACACCTCTTGTGTGCCCAGCACAATAAGTATTTGCAAGTAAAATAAAATAAATTTCCAATCAACCTACGAAGAAAAGATTTAAGTCATAAGAAACGTAACAGTCTGTTATGTTGTATAAGATATATTATAAAATATTACAAAAAGGGATTTAGAAAATGATTAAGAGCTACAGTAAATGTGAAAAATTTCATTAAAAAGTTAAGACTTTATAAAAATGGAGTTGGGCATACTGGCATGCCTATAGGCCCAAGACTCTGGGGGAGGGGAGAGGAGGGGAGTTGAGGGGAAGAGGGGAGGAGTGGGGGGGGAGGGGGAGGGAAGAAGGAAAGGAAGGGAAAGGGGAAAAGAGAAAAGGGAAGAAAAAGAAAAGAAAGAAACGAAAAGAAAGAAAAATGGGTAGAATTTGTAAGCCAAGTGAAAGGAGTATTCTGTGATGAGGAATGATCTGAGTTAACTCACGAAGGTCAGACAGGCATATACTCTTCATAAGACAATAAAGATAAATCCTTGCCCAGCCGAGAAGAGTGCTTGGGACCTGGATATTGAAGCCTCGAATGAAGGCAGTAGAGTACAGTTACACTTCATGTGCATTCAAGTCCCCATCAGTGTTAATAATGTAACTTTTAAATACTTTTATTCCCACATCGTGTCTTTGAAAGTTTCCTACATGTTTGATTTTCATATTGAAGCCCATCTTCTGACCAAGCTGACATTTGAGGTCATTTTAGAATCTTAAAAAGCAGCAAATACTGAAAGAAACAATTCCATATGATCAACGGACATCTATCACTAAAAACTGAAAGGTGTGAGGCAAAAGACTCAGTGACACAAACGCAATTCATAACCTATGAACTTCTGTCCTCCATTAGGTCAACCATTACTGCTATCCAACCATTTTTTTTAATGTCAACAAATATTCATTGGAGATTATTCAACTTACTAATCAATCAATGACTTCAATTGCATATTTTTTGTTCAGCATATAAGTTTCATTTTTCAAAAAAAAACGGATTAACACAAGTGGTTTTCAAACTGCATCCCCTGAATGACTCTGTTGGTTTGGAAAGATTTTCTCTACTACTAAAAACGCTTGAAAATTACTGGCTTAAATAATCAATGGTCAGGAGAGGAAGTTAATAGGAATACGCTAAGAAATCTTTCATTTACTCTTCAAAATTGCTAAGCTTTATCCACGCATTAACCCAAGCCCAAAAAGAGGCTCACACCTGGACCATGTCACCCTGACTCACTGAAGAATTGTTTTTAGAAGATAAATTTAACATTCAGGGCTATATTTAACTCTATTCCCTCGGCTTTCATTCAGGGACAATAAAACAATCACCAGTGTAAAAGTACAAGAGGGGTGAAAGCTAACAGGAAAAAGACTTTCAAGACAGTTATGGTCAAAGGGTGAAATGCTACACAGAGACAAGTGTCACAAGATGCAAAAATGTCATGGTAAAGATTATAAGAGAATAATAGTGTTCACTATAGAAAAGAGTGTGAGAACACAGGCATTTTCAAACACCATTGGGAAAAATAGAAATTGAAACAATCTTCTTCTTGGAGTTTCAATCTACAAAATCTAACACAAATTTAAATGCGTATTCTTTTTATACCACTTCTACTTACAAAAAGGTATACTGCTAAACTCGTACAAAATACACAAAGCTTTCTAGGTATAAAATTAAAAAAAAATGCATAAAGCTACAAATAAAAAGAAGAATATTTACAACATCATCATTGGTATCAGAAAAGAATGGAGAACACATATATATCAAACAATGAGGGAAGAAGTATTAAGAAAGAAGAAAACATATTAACTAAAAAAACGATAACATTAGTGGAATTAAATTATTTTGTCATTTATAATATATACTAGGAAAACATGTCAATTTACACAGAGACACAATATACTTTGAAAAAAGGACATTAGTATTATCAAGGCAATTAGGAAGAGACATAAAGGAGAATAACACAGAGAAGGCAAGATAATACAGTCCAAATAACTCTGAATTGGCCGGGCTACGGTATCTATGCTAAAGCACGTAGAAAATTACTCAAAGATCCAAACTCTAGAACATCACTACACCCAATGTACCATACCACTGCTCCCACTCAGACTAATGAAACCAAAAGTTTAAAATGATAAACAAGATCAACAGACTCAATAGACCACTAGCTAGATTAACAAAGGAAAAAAAGAGAGGAGATCCAAATAAGGACCATTAGAAATGACAAAGGTGACATTACAAGTGATCCCACAGCAATACAAAAGACTTCTGTGCACAGAAACTAGAAACTCTAGAGAAATGGACAAATTCCTAGAAACACAGAACCTCCCAAGAATGAATCATAAAGAAATTAAAGCCTTCAACAGCCCAATATTGAGTTATAAAACTGAATGATCATTTAAAAATCTACCAACCAAAAAAAACCCTGACCCAGGTGGATTCACAGCCAAATCCTAGCAGACACACAGAGAAGAGATGGTACCAACCCTATTGAAATTATTACAAAAAACTAAAGAGGACGGATCGCTTCTTGTGTGACGCCAGCATCACCCTGACACCAAAACCTGGTGAAGTCACAACAACAACAAAAAAGAAAACTAAAGGATACGTTCATCATATCCCTGATGAACAGAGATGTAAAAATCCTCAAGGAAATACTAGCAAACGGAATCTGGCAGTACATCAAAAAGTTAATTCACCACATTCAAGTAAGCTTTATTCCTGGGATGCAACACTGGTTCAACATACACAAATCAATATACGTGATTCACCACATAAACAGAATTAAAAACAAAAACCATATAATCATCTCAATAGATGCAGAAAAAGTCTTTCATAAAATCCAACATCCTTTCATGATAAAAACCCTTAAGAACCTATGCACTGAAAAAACACAGCTCAAAATAATAAAAGCTGTCTACAGACAAACCCACAGCCAACATCATGCTGAACAGGCAAATGATAGAAGCATTCCTTAAGAACTGGAACAAAACAAGGATACCTACTCTCACCACTTGTATTCAATATAGTACTAGAAGTCCTAACAAGAGCTATCAGGCAAGAAAAAGAAATAAAAGGCAAAGAAATAGAAAACAAAGGAGTCAAATTATCTCTCTTTGTTGACTTTATGTTTCTATACCTAGAAAACCCTAAAGCCTCCACCAAAAGGCTTCTAGAACTGATAAATGACATTAGTAAAATTTCAGGGTAAAAAAATCAATATGCAAAAATAAGTTGCATTTCTAAACACCAACGACACTCAAGCTGAGAGCCAAATAAAGAACATATCCTCACTTATACCAGCCACAAAAAATACCTAAAAAATACACCTAAGCAAGGAGGTGAAATATATCTACAAGGAAAACTGTAATACACTGCTGACAGAAATAACAGAAGACATAAAGTAATGAAAAAACATTCCATCGTCATGGATTAAAAGAGTCAACATTGTTAAAATGGCCATACTACTCAAAGCAATCTACAATTTTTAATGCTTTTCCTATCACACTACCAATGTCAATTTTCACAGAATAGAAAAAACTATTCAAAAGTTCATATGGACCCAAAAAAGAGCCTAAATAGCCAAAGCAATTCTAAGCAAAAAGAACAAACCCAGAAGTATTACATTGCCTGACTTCAAACTACACTATAAGGCTACAGTAAACAAAACAGCATGACACTGGTACAGAAACAGACACATGGACCAATGGAACAGAATAGAGAGAATCCAGAAATAAAGTCACACACCTATAGCCATCTGATCTTCAAAAAAACATGCAATGGGGAAAGAACTCCCTATTCAATAAATGGAGCTGGGATAACTTGCTAACCATGTGCAAAAGAATAAAACTGGACCATACCTTTCACCATATACAAAAATTAACTCAAGATGAATTAAAGACTTAAACATAAAACCTAAAACTATAAAAATCCTAGAAGAAAACCTAGGAAATACAATTCTGGATACCAGCCTTAGCAAAAAATGTATGACTAAATCCTCAAAAGTAACTGCAACAGAAACAGAAATTGAAAAGTAGAACATAATTAAACTAAAGAGCTTCTGCACAGCAAAAGAAACTATCAACAAAGTAAACAGACAACCTACAAAATAGGGGAAAACAGTCACAAACTATGCTTCCAACAAAGGCCTAATATCCAGAATCCCTATGGAACTTAATCAATTCAACAAGGAAAAAACAAACCCATTAAAACGTGGGCAAAGGACATGAACAGACATTTCTCAAAAGAAGATATACAAGGGGCCAACAAGCATGCATATCACAAATAATTACAGCAATGCAAATCAAATTCACAATAAAGTATCATCTCATATCAGTCAGAATGTCTATTACTAAAAAATCAAAAAATAACAGATGCTGGTGAGGCTTCAGAGAAAGGGAAATGCTTATGCATTGTTGGTGGTCATGTAAATTAGAGTTCAGTCTCTGGAGAAAGCTGTTTGGAGACATCTCAGAGAACATAAAACAGAGAAATCTATAAAACAATGTATTTACCTGTAGGTATATACCTAGTAATGGGATTGCTACCATTCAATCCAGCAATCCCATTACTGGGTATATATCCAATGGAAAATAAATTGCTCTATCAAAAACACACACGCATTCAAATACTCCCTATGGCACTATTTACAATTGCAAAGATATAGAGTCAACCTAGGTGCCTATCAACAGTGGAGTGGATAAAGAAAACACGGTACATGTACATCATAGAGTACTACACAGCCATAAAAAACAAGGAAATCATGTCCTTCACCACAATGTGGATGCAGCTAGAGGCCATCATCCTAACTGAATATTGTCACAGAAACAGAAAACCAAATACTGCACATTCTCATTTATAAGTGGGAGTGAAATAATGGGCACACATGGACTTTATGATGGAAGCAACAGACACTGGAGACTACTCCAGGAAAGGGAGAGACGGGGAAAAGGGCTGACAAACCACCTACTGGATACTATGGTCGCTACCTGGGCGATGGTGATTGGACTCCATTGTACCGCAAACCTTAGTATCATGTAATAGATCCATGCAACAGATAGACACATGTACCCCCAAATGTAAAAAAACTGAAATTAGAAAAATAAATTGGACTGCCAAGAAACAGTATAGAGTTAGCTCTCCTAGTTCTCCACTCTGATTTAAAGATGTCTTAAAAATACCTTTTAAATAAAACTGTCATAAAAAAAATAAAATGCATTTGTCATACTTATCAAAGAAAAAACTATTAAAAAGTTTGTATATCAAACACTTCAAATTTTAAGAAGAAAACATACCTGAAAGGAAGGCTAGTTTTTTCTTCAGAATGGGTAATATTACAGAGGCCTCCATTTTACTCCAGTGAACTTCCTTAATTCTGAAAACACAGAAAGTTAAATGTCAACTACAAGCTAACAATTATTCCATGAACTACATCCTAATGATGGTTTATCCCAGAGTTTCTAAACCTGAGAACTACTGACATTCCGAGCAAGATGATTCTATTTTTGTAGGGAGTCATCCTATGCATTGTAGAATAGTTTGCAACATCCCTGGCCTCTACTCACTAAAAGCCAATACCACCCCCCTTTCCCAGCTGTTACAACCAAAATGTCTCTAGACATGGCCAAATATCCTCTGGTAGGCAAAATCACAAGTGGTTGAGGATCACTGGCTTAACTCTTTCTCAGAGCAATACTCTTGGGCTAAAACACTGCCTGGTACATGGTAGCAACTAAAAAAATAATCTGTTGAATAAACAAATGAATCAATCAAACAGGCAGTCAATCTTCCACTGCTTTCCTTATTTATTACACAGCTTAATATTAAACATCTGATTCTTTCCATTTCACTATTAAATGGCTTTCTTTAATTTCTCATATTTTTGCTCCCCTATAACATATGATAATACATCTTATCCTGTTTATCTCACTATATTTTCTAATACATTGTTTCAGTTTTTTTGCCCTCATTGTTAACTGCCTCCATCTCTCTACGTTTTACAGTTTTTAATTTTCCAGGGAAAATTTTGATTAGGCCAGTTAATCTTTTTATACCACGCCACAATTCTCTATTATTTGGTTCAGTTTTCCTGGGTCTACTCAGCCATAGCCAGTGGTTATAGCTAAATACAAAAAAGGAACTACCCTTATAGCAAGGGCTAAAGGCAAGACAGTTTCCCTTAAATGGAGGTTTTATCATAGCAGACATTCACACTTGGCCAGTCCAGAATACTACCAAATTTTGATTTTGAGGAGAATAGGACCTTTCAAAAAAACAACAACAAAAATGAACAAAATGGGATTCAATTCTATTTTCCTCGTATACTTAGTTCCGTATCTGAGAGAGTATTCTCCATCACATTGTATCCCTTCCTCGCCTGTCCCATCTCACACCCAGCCACCATCACAACACAGAGCAGTTCCTTGGAGGGCACTGTGAAATTTTATCGTATTTAGTAAAAGCATATTCTCTTGAAGACAGCTTCTAGTAGAGCAGAAAATATGACTCTTTGCATGAGTATATTACTTATTTGGCAAACACCTGCTATGAACCTATCCCACTTCAAGCTCTTCAGGCTGTGCTACCAGCTATAGCTAAAAACTCAATAAAAAATCCTGCCCTGCAAAAAAAAAAAAAAAGAAAAAAAATCTTTAAAAACCAAAAAAATAGATGTTAAAGAAAAAAAAAGATGGAGTTTTAATATTGATCAGATAATGGCTAATTAAGCAAGACTAATTAAACCAGTACATAATTTTATAGCTTTTGTGTATACAATTTAAAAAAACACCATGACCATTTATATGTCTTCAAAGAGAACAAGCTGTCCATCTAGATGATATATTCGAAGTTCCCTTGAATATTTGCAATTTGTTTAGTAAGTTTGTTCTATATTACTCCAGAAAATAGACTAATAGGAAGTAGGAGGAAAAAAGCTCACATTTTACATCTTTAATCTAAGCCTAGTAGCACTTCATGTTTTCAGATCAATAGCTTTTTCTGATGAGTTGTTATCCAGTTATACAAGAACCCAGAAAGCCTGGATTCACATCTTAGATCTTCTGTCTTATGACCAGCTTGCTGAAGACCTGATTTGAAAGTTTGATAAGGGATGATAATAATAACTATAATCGACTAGGTATTTATTATAAACTATGCACTGTTCTAAACAATCTCTTTTTATTATCTTATTTAGTCTTCACAACAGTTCTACGAGGTGGGTACTATTATTTATTAGCCCCAAGCAGCTTGTTGTTTTCCAATCCCACTATGGGACAAACCCCATCTATTCCTTCAGACTCATCTCTGGGTTGCATCCTAAAATACTGGGATAAATTTGACCCTCAGACTCTCAAAAAGAAAGTTTAATTTTCTTGTGTAATACAACATGGCCACCTTATAAACTTTCAGATCAGGAATCCCCCTGGGCTCCAAGTGGGACCCTTGCCCCCAGTATTATTTTACAGCTTGCCATTTTCTGTTGCAACTCTTCTAAATGGTCTGGAGTTCCTATGTCCAGGCTTTTATGACTCTCTCTCTCTCGGGATCCTGATCTCCACTGATCTCCACCAAACCTTCTGAATGTGCGCAGCTTTATTATCTGGCCCCACTGACTTTTCTGACATTGTGGATGGACTTTCTTTTTCTCTCTTCCATTCTCTCCAGCTAGCTGGATGGGTTGAGACCAGACCTTCTTCCTCTAACAAACTACCTTCACATTCAATCACACCTACTCCAGCTGCTCCCTCTCCTTCACCTTCCCCTCAACATCCCAAACTTCGATGTTGTTTTCCAGTGCCTCCTCTTTATCAGGGACCCTTCTCCCCTTCTCATACTAAGTCAGAGGCCATTTATGATTCCATTTCAGCCCCAGAAAAAGTTTTGCTGCTCCAGGACGTGGCAAATGGGGATCCAGGAACCATTAGAGCCCATGTTCCTTTTCCAGTGTCTGATCTTTCCTAAATAAAAACTAAGCTTGGCTCTTTCAGTCGGGGCCTTTCTCACTTCATGAAGGAATGTAAAGGACTACTGCTTCCTTCTACCTCACTTGGCAGGACATGTATATTATTTTCACCACTTGTTGCACCCATGAGGAAAAATCCCACATTTGGTCTCTGGCTCAAAGGTGGGCAGATGAGGTGTATACCCCAAGCCCCCAGGAGTCTGGCCCAGGGAAAGCTGCAGCACCTGCCACTGATGCTAGGTGGGGTTATCAAGAGGGAGCCCACAGCAGGGAACATTATAATCACATGATCACTTGGCTGATTGAAGGCATAAAAACGGCCATATAAAACCTGTAAATTATGCCAAACTAAGAGAAATAAGACAGGGGTCAAATGAAAACTCAGACCTATTTTATTCCAGGCGGGCTGAGGCTATGAGAATGTATACTAATATGAACCCCAAGAGCCCAGAAGGCCTCATCATCTTTGCTGTTTATCAGCCAGGCATCCCCAGACATTAGACATGAACTCTAAAAGCTAGATTAGAGACCATAAACTTCTTTCCCAACATTGCTGAACATAGCCTTCAAGTTCTTCAATAATTGGGAACAGAATAAGGGGAACAGAGCTACAGAGTAAGAAAAATGCAAGGACAAGAGACAGGCTTAACTGTTGGCTGCTTTAGAAGCCTCCAGCCCATTCGAAATTGTCCTAAGGACACTTCTCCAGGTTAAGTGTCCTTGGTGCAGAAGGACAGGCCACTGGATATGGTTTGGCTCTGTGTCCCCACCTAAATCTAATCTCCAATTGTAACTCCCATGTTTTGAGGAAGAGAATTGTAATCTGCAAATGTAGAGTGACGAAAGTTATTAGATCAAGGGGGCAGTTTCCCCCATGCTGTTCTTGTGATAGTGAGTTCTCACGAGATCTAATGGTTTCATAAATGGCAGTTTCTCCGGCCTTCCTTACTTCTCTCTCCTGCCACCCTGTGCAGAAGGTGACTGCTTCCTCTTCCACCATGATGGTAAGTTTCCTGAGGCCTCCCCAGCCATGCAGAACTATGAGTCAACTAAACCTCCTTTGTTTAGAAATTACCCAGTCTTGGGTATTTCTTTACAGCAGTGTGAAAATGGACTACATAGAAACTTCAGCCTAGATAGTCCTATTTCAGGGGTTTAAAATATAGCCCACACTCATTCAAACAAGCCCTAGCAAGAAACCTAACTGAACAATCTCTTAAGTGGGGATAACTTCTACAGTATGCAGATTACCTCCTCTTGTACTCCCCCCCACCCACAGAACTCACACACCAACATGCAGTACAAACCTTAACTTCCTAACAAAAGGAAAATAATTTTTGTTTAATTCAAAGGTTACTTAAAGATTATACATAAAAACAAGGTAAAAGGAACCAGGGAATAAGAGAGACATGAAAGAAATTATAAAGGTAAAAAGGTATTTTGGGAAAGGAAGGTTATATTCAAAAAAAGGTTTTATATGAGAAAAAAATCTTGTATGCTAAAGTCTTGTTCTAAAGCAAAATGACTGGTTGTTTAAGAAAGAAGAATGTTTAAGTCACAAAGTCCAAGCATGTCAAAAATAAGTCTGTATAGGTCATAAGAAGGTTTGTGAAGAATTTATGAAAGGAATTTTGTGGGTGATTAAGTTGGTTATAACTGAAAGGGAATTATTTAGGATAGTTTTTGTAACATTGCTCCCCCCATGTTAAAACAAGGCTTTCTTAAGGTATTAATCTGTTCTTGATAAAACTGCAACAAGTTTTACCTTTAATTTTATAACGTTTATTTTAAAAGCTTCTCAAAATCATCTCAGTTTAACTTTTGCTGTGTCTCACTGCTTTCCGCTTTTTCTCCCCTAAAGAAGGCCTAATATAATAACACTCTCCAGTTTTTGTCAGCTCCTGTCAGATTTTCCTCCAATTCTAACTGTTACTATGGCCTAATGCTAAACTGTTTCAACTCTAAGGTCAAAAAAATTAAGCAATGTTTTCCTCCAACATAACTTTATTCTGGATCCCTGGCTTCTCTTGATATGACTAAAGTCTCAATGTAATCAAAGAAACAACTTATGCGGTTCCTAAGAGTCATGTACTCCCCTGCTGAACACACATTTTCTGTTTCTAATTAAATTCAAACACTTTTTCATCAAGTTTAACTTTCAGGTTATGTAAATGGGCTTCCAATAAAAAAAATAAAAAATAAAAATAAAAATAAAAAAAAAAAAACACAGCCAAAAAGCAAAGGGTTTGTGTCTCTCTTTTTGGCCAACGTTGACTTAAAAAAAAACAAAATATTATCTTCTAGAATTTAAGTTTCACTTTCAGGATGATGCTGTGAAGTGGATTAGACTCTTCCCAATGAGGACTGCTACCTTTACAAATCTCCCCTGGATTCAGCCAGACACCATTTTCACCTTCATATACTCCCCCCTCTCTCTGATGAGTCCCTTCCTCCAGAAAGATCCAATATCCTAAGTCCCACAATCTGAAACCCATAGGGTCTCCTGACAAACCAACAACCATAGGCAGGGTCCACTCCATGCCCAAGGCATGCCAGGAAGTAGCTGGAAGATGAGACCTCCACCCCACTGCCAAAGATTTGTCACTGCTGTTCTGTCACAGGGGGTAGGGGAGATGTGGAGTCCTGATAAGTCAGCAACAATGAGGAAGGGGCGATCCCAGATGGGGAACAATGAAGAACTGTTCTGACAGATGGCTAATCACAAACAACCTGGGGGCACAATGACCTTGTTACGCAGATAGCCCCCTTGCAGCATGACTATACGACTTCCCTCTAGTCCCCGCCTCTTGGCAGACAACCCTTTCTCTGTGTGCTGCCCACTACAAACTTGCAGCATATTTTCATGCTTTCTCTAATAAATTAGCCTTTCTTTACCTACAAGTTCCTTGGTAAATCCCTTTAAAACCTGCAAAGCTACCCCAGGCAGTAGAACCCACAACACCCAGGAGTTCAATACCAACCTGGGCAACATGGCAAGAACCCCATTCTATTTTTTAAAAAGACAGGGGAGGAGAACAGTTCAGAGAGCTTCCAGGTGAGTGAACACATCAAAATGCTGGAAGAGTGGCACACCCGGAGAGGGCACAAAAGGTCCACACACCTCCTCCCCCAATACCTTGTCCTATACATCTCTTATATGGGCTATTCCTGAGTTGTATCCTTTATAACAATCCAGTAATCATAAGTAAATTGTCTTCCTGAAGAGCTGTTTTAGTGAATTATCAAACCTGAAGGGACTGGGTATGATGAGAACCTTGATTTATAGCCAAGTCAGACAGAAGTGTGGGTAACCTGTGGACCCAATACTTGTGCCTGGCATCTAAAATGAGGACAGCCCAGAAATGGCACCTAAAGTGAAGACAGCCTGAGCCTGTAGTCCCAGCTTCTCGGGAGGCTATGGTGGGAGAATCACTTGGCCAACAGAGTTTGAGTCCAGGCTGGGCAACATAGCAAGATCCTTGTCTATAAAAAATAAAAAGAAACAAATAAGTAAAGTGAGGACAGTCTTGAGGGATTGATCCCTTAGACTCTGGATTTGATAACTCCAGATACACACTGCTATAATTGAACTGGATTGTATGACACCCAGTTGGTGTCTGGGAAGCTGGAGGATTGATTGGTGCGAAGAAAAAACCCACATATTTGATATGAGAAATACTGTCAGTAAAAAGGTAGGGTGGGTGGGTGGGTGGGTGGGTGTGTGTGTGTGTGTGTGTGTAAAAAGAAAGAACTTTTATCTGAGGAATGCAAGTCCTTTATTTACCAGACCAAGAGAGACACTAAAATGAGACCACAATCATACCTTACTCCCCATTTTGAGCTATGTATTCATCTCCTGAAACTGCTTGCTATTGCCAAAAGCAGCTATAAATAAACCTAATAATGCCCCACTGGACATTATAACCCGCACCCTATAGCTTAACAATGTATAGGCAATCACTAATCCATGTTATTTCTGTGAACTGAAGAGAATTCCTGACAAACAACTTTTTTTTGCCTTTAGAAATCCACTTGTAGCTACTGCTACTAATTAAAGTGCATGTTCAGGACAATTTGAATCTATGCTGCCAGGTTGCAGTCCTCGAGCTTAGCCCAAAAAAAAAAAAAAACAAAAAAAAACTCTCTACTTATATTAATTTTGCCTCAGCTTGTTCGTTTTAAGTTAACATACATACAGACATGCCAATGCCTTGATTCACGCTAAGGCACCAGCACTTTTTCTTACCAGTGCTTTTATACCATCAGCACAAATGTCAACACAGTAAACAGTGCAAAAAACAACAAAACCTAAGAATTATAAAAAGCAGTTTTGACCTCAGGGACTCCCGAAAGCTAGAAACAAGAGAACTACTGATCTGGACTGTCCATGGGATGCTACCACAGAAAAAAAAAATGCCAAAATTGAGGGAGAAATGCAGATATAAAGACAACAGTCTCAGAAACAGAACTGGCTTCCTAACTGGATTTTTCTTATAGTTTATGAGCAGAGAAATTCTCAGCTGCCTTTAATTCCTTCCTGTTTTTTGAACTTACTTCTCCATCCTTCTCATCAATTCTGTAAATTGCAAAATAAATCCCTTTTCTGCTTAAGTTGGCTAAAATAGGCTCCTCTTTTAATTAGTTGAGAAAGTTGGTACCAGAAGGAAAACTAGAATTCAGAGTTTAGTAGACTGTCTCTAATCACTTAAGGCTTTTTTTTTTTTTAACTCTGTTGCCATTTATTTTGAATAAACTGCCCATCAATTTTAACCCTTGCCATAGTCAAATCTAATTAAACAGCATCCAAGAAATAGGAATGAAATAGGAATATCTAGAATATCTAAGATCCCACAAGGCATAAGAAATGATGCAGGTGACCCATGGGGTGAAATCTATTAATATTATTGAAGCTTTCCCAATCAAATTATTGATTTTATGGCAACAAATGCTAAAATTTAGCTTTTCACAGCCACATTCTCCATATCCCTAAAAGGGAAAAGGAAAATGGTTTTAGCCTCTTGGTCTAGATTTACTTTGGTAAACCGTAATATCCAGAAACAGTCTTCCATTCATCACTATCTCCTGCAAGACAGGTGCTTTATCCAAACTTTCCTTTATTTTACACAACCACTTCAGCATGGTAAAATACTGGATTTCAAAAAATTAAACATCTTTTTAATATTGTTTTATTTTAAGAATATCTTGAAAGTGATGAAAATGTAGTTTAAAGTAATACTAAAGAGAAATATAGTTTTGTGGGTATATGAGCTAAAAGATCAATTGAACTGATAGATAAAAAGTAAAGCAGTCAAGAGATAAAAACAATTGTATTTACTCTGTATCTTTCCTCCCTTCTAGAGTCTCCTTTCCATCAATTTATTTCACTGTTGTCACAAAAGAGATGAGTCATAAAAAATAATTATTACTATACCACTAGGTCAAATTAAATTTAATTTTTCAAAAGTTATTTGCTCCAGTTTTTCAAGTGTTTAGTACAGTCATTGAAAAAACAAAAATTTTCTTCTTTCTGGTTATTTTAATATCTAAGGGAAAAATTTAAATAATGTACAAAATAACGAAAAAATCTTGCAAAATACAACCAACACCACCACCATCTCCCCAATAAAATGTTAAATAACATAAAGGTGAAAAATGTCAGATAGGAGATAGGACTAATGTGCAGCTCCTGCTTGGACAGACAGAACAGCATCTGGAGACACTCACATTGTGAACCTTTGTTCTAAAAACCACCACAAGAAAGTACCAGGAAAACAGAAGAATTCACAGACCCTTTGAAAGAAGTGGCTTGCTGCTGCAAACACCTCAAGGCAGCTGAAAAACTGTGGTTCACCAAAGTGCGAGAGGGGGAAAAGTCAGCCTCTGAACACACATCCCCACTGGGGAACCCAAAAATTGAGATCATGGGAGGAGAATTTAATCTTACCTAGAGCTGAAATGGATTTAGGGAGCTGAGTGAAATATAAAAAAAGAAGCAGTTGGAAGAGCCCTGTAGGTACTCCTGGTCCCCAGCACAAGCCCAGGGAAGCCATTACTGACCTCATCTCACAGAGGTCCCTTAGGGAAGGTAAGGCAGCTGATGAAATTGGGGAGGAGCCACAGGGTGAAGGACACTACTAGCTGAACTCAGTAGCAATTTCAACTAAGCACGAACTTTCCTGAGCAGAATCAAGGGAGCGGGGCAAATAAGAAGTGCAGATACAAGCACAAAAGCCACAGCCGACCATGCAGGTGGGCAGGTAGGCAAGCAGGCAGGCAGGCAAGAGACCAGAGAGAGCCCTGCTTGTTTTCTCAACGTGAAGGCTTGTACCTGGGGGCAAAATATCAGCCCTGCTCTTTCGTTGTCTGGATACAAAGTATGGTTGGTAGGGCAAGCTGGGAGTGAGTCTGGCCTTGCTGGCTATATGGGAGCTGGGTGAGGCCTGTCACTGCTGGCTTTTCCCCACTTCCCTGGCGATCTATATGACACAGCAGAGGCAGCCATAATCCCCCTGGAACATAACTCCATTGGCCTGAGAACCACCCACCATCCTCCAACGCCACCACAGCAACCCCTGCACAAAGAGAGTCAGAGCTTAGACTCATTTAACCCTTCCTGACCTGATGGTTTTTCTCAATCTGCCCTGGTAGCCAAAGACAAAATACAAAGCTCTTGGGAGCTCTAAGGCTGCAATCAACACCAGAGAACCCATAGTACTCATCTGGTCAATGTGGGGCAAGATTATATCCACCTTCTACCACTGCAGCTGGCACTCTCTTGAAAGTGCCATCTCCTGGCTGGATGCCAACCAATTCAAGCCATTACAGTAAGTCAACAGAATAACCCTGCTCCAAAGAAGAAGAAAACAGCTAATTCTACCACCTGCAATACCTGGCTAAACAGAAGTCCTGATTCTGTCCTCATGACAACTTAACTGCCAGCATAACCAATATTCGAGAAAACAAGCACCAAACAAAACTAAAATCAAGGACTCCCAGGGTCCATTTCACTCCCCTGCCACCTCTACCAGAGCAGATGTTGGTAACCAGAGCAGGGAGACCTGGAGACAGATCACATCACAGGATTCTGAAGATATTCCCCAGCACCAGCCTGGAGCCTGGTCACCCCACTGGGTGGCTAGACTTAGAAGGCCAGTAAGAATCACTGCAGTTTGGCTCTCAGGAAGCCCCATTCCTACCACCACACCAGGGGATCACCCTGTGGGACAAAACAATCTGAACAGCAGCCCTTGAGTTCCAGAACTTTCCACTGAAACAGTGTACTAAAATGAGAAGGAACCATAAAAGTAATTCTGGTAATATGACAAAATGAGGTTCTCTAACACCCCCAAAAGATCACACTAGCTCCTCTCTAGCAGCAGATCCAAACTAACAAGAAATCTCTGAATTGCCAGATAAAGAATTCAGAAGGTTGACCATTAAACTATTCAAGGAGGCACCAGAGAAAGGTAAAAACTAATGGAAAAAAAAAAAAAAAACAGGAAATTTAAGAAAATTTCTCCAGAGAAATAGAAATCATAATAAAAAGGCAACTGCAACATCTAGAAATAAAAGACACATTTAGAGAAATCCAAAATACACTGGAAAGTTCCAACAATCGACTTGAATGGAAGAAAGAACTTCAGAGTTCAAAGACAACCCTTCCAAATTAATGCAATCCAAAAAAGACAAAAAAGAATTTTAAAAAATGAACAAGCCACCAATGAATCTGGGATTATGTTAAAACAAGCAAACATAAAAATAATTGGTGTTCCTGAGGAAGAAGATAAATCTAAAAGCCTGAAAAACTTGTTTGAAGGAACAATCAAGGAAAACTTCCTGGTCTTGCTAGAGACCTAGGCATCCACCTACAATAAGCTGAAAGAATACCCAGGAAATTCACTGCAAAAAGATCATCACCTAGACACACAGTTATCAGATTATCTAAAGTCAAGATGAAGGAAAGAATATTAAAGCTGTGAGGCAAAAGCATAAGGTAACCTACAAAGGAAAACCTATCAGATTAGCAGCAGATTTCTCAGCAGAAACCCTGCAAGCCAGAAGGGACTGGGATCCTATCTTTAGGCTCCTTAATCAAAATAATTATCAGCCAATAATTTTGTATCCAGCAAAATTAAGCTTCAAAAATGGAGAGATAAGTATTTTTTAGACAAACAAATGCTGAAAGAATTTTCCACTACCAAGCAAGCACTACAAGAACTGCTAAAAGGAGCTCTAAATCTTGAAACAAATCCTCAAAATACACCAAAATATTATCTCCTTAAAGCATACATCTCATAGGACCTATAAAACAGTAACACAATGAAAACAAACCCAAGGTATTCAGGCAACAAATAGCATGATGAATAGAACAGTACCTCACATCTAAATACTAATGTTTTATGTAAATGGCTTAAATGCTCCACTTAAAAGACACAGAATGGCAGAATGAATAAGAATTCACCAACCAAGTATCTGCTGCCTTCAAGAGATTCAACTGACACATAAGGACTAACATAAACTTAAGGTAAAGGGGTGTAAAAAGACGGTCCATGCAAATGGATGCCAAAAGTGAGCAGGAGTAGCTATTCTTATATCAGACAAAACAAACTTTAAAGCAACAGCACTTTAAAAAGACAAAGAAGGACATTATATAATGATAAAAGGACTAGTTCAACAGGAAAATATCACAATCTTAAATATATATGCACCTAACACTGGAGCTCCCAAATTTATTAAACAATTACTACTAGACCTAAGAAGTGAGATAGATGGCAACACAATAATGTTGGGGAATTTCAATACTCTCCTGACAGCACCAGACAGGTGATCAAGATGAAAGGCAACAAAGAAACAATGGACTTAAACTACACTCTAGAACAAAAGGACTTAACAGTTATTTACAGAACATTCTACCCAACAATTGCAAAATATACATTCTTTTCAACAGTATATGGAACATTCTCTAAGACAGATCATATCATAAGCCACAAAATAAGTCCCAATAAATTTAAGCAAATTGAAATTATATCAACTACTCTCTTACACCACAGTGGAATAAAATTGGAAATTAATTCCAAAACAAATGCTCAAAACTATACAAATACATGAAAATTAAATAATCTGCTCCTGAATGATCTTTTGGGTAATAATGAAATCAAGATGGATATTAAAAACTTCTTTGAACTTAACAATAATAGTAACACAACCTATCAAAACCTCTGGGATACAGCCAAAGTGGTGCAAAGAGGAAAATTCAGAGCATTAATGTCTATTACAAAAAAAAAAAGTCTGAAAGTACACAAATTGACAATGTAAGCTCACACATCAAAGAACTAGAGAAACAAGAATAAACCAAATCCAAACCCAGCAGAAGAAAAAAATAACAAAGATCAGAGCAGAACTAAATGAAATTGAAACAAACAAAAAACAAAAGATAAATGAAACAAAAAGCTGGCTCTTTGAAAAGATAAGCGAAATCAACAGACCATTAATGAAATTAAGCAAGAAATGTAGAGAGAAGATCCAAATAAGCTCAATTAGAAATGAAATGGGAGATATTACAACTGACACCACAGAAATACAAAAGACCATTCAAGGCTACTATGAACACTTTTATGTGCACAAACTAGAAAACCCAGAGATGGAAAAATTCCTGCAAATATACAACCTTCCTGGTTTAAACCAGAAAGAAAGAAAAACTCTGAAAAGACCAATAACAAGTAGTGAGATTGAAACAGTAATAAAAATATTGCCAACAAGAGAAGTTCAGAACCAGATGGATTTACAGCTGAACTCTGTGAGACATTCAAAGAGGAACTGGTATCAATACTATCGAAACTATTCCAAGATAGAGAAACAGGGAATCTTCCCTAAATCATTCTATGAAGCTAATATTCCCCTAATACTAAAACCAGGAAATGACGTAACAAAAAAAGAAAACTACAGACAAATATCCCTGATGAACACAGATGCAAAAATCCTCAACAAAATACTAGCTAACTGAATTCAATACCGTTGCAAAAAGATAATACACCATGATCAAGTGGGTTTCTCCCTGGGATGCGGGGTTGGTTTAACATACCCCAGTCAATACATGTGATAACCACATAAACAATTAAAAACAAAAATCATATAATCATCTCAACAGACACAGAAAAAACATTTGATAAAATCCAGCATCGCTTAATGATTAAAATCCTCAGCAAAATTGGCATAGAAGGGACATACCTTAAGGTAATAAAATCCTTCTATGATAAACCCACAGCCAACATTATACTGAAAAGGGAAAAGCTGAAAGCATTCTCCCTGAGAACTGGAACAAGATATAGATGCCTAGTTTTACCATTTCTACTCAACATAATACCGGAAGTCCTAGCCAGAGCAATCTGACAAGAGAAAGAAATAATAGGTATAAATCGGTAAAGAGGAAGTCAAATTGTCACTGTTTGCTGATGATATGATTGTATACCAAGAAAACACTAAAGACTCGTCCAAAAAGCTCCTAGATCTGATAAATGAGTTCAGTAAAGTTTCAGGATACAAAATCAATGTATAAAAATCAGTAGCACTGCAATACACCAATAGCAACCAAGCTGAGAATCAAATCAAGAACTCAACCACTTTTACAACAGCTGGGGGAAAAAAAAAAAAAAAAAAAGGAATATACCTAACCAATGAGGTGAAAGATCTCTACAAGGAAAACTACAAAACACTGCTAAAAACATCATAGACAGCAACAACAACAACAACAAAAATGGAAATGCATCCTGTGCTCATGGATAGATAGAATATTGTGAAAATGACCATACTGCCAAAAGCAATCTATAAATTCAGTGCAATTCCCATCAAAATACCATAATCATTCTTCACAGAGCTAGAAAAAACAATTCTAAAATTCATATGGAACAACAACAAAGCCTGCATACCCAGAGTAAGACTAAGCAAAAAGAACAAATCCAGAGTCATCACATTACCCAACTACAAACTATACTACAAGGTTGTAATCACCAAAACATCACTTTACCCAACTACAAACTATACAAGGCTATAGTCATCAAAACAGCAGAGTACTAGCATAAAAACAGGCACACAGATCAACAGAACAGAATAGAGAACCCAGAAATAAGCCAAATACATACAACCAACTTTGACAAAGCACAACAAAAACATAAAATGGAGAAAGGACACCCTACTACCCTACTAAACAAATGGTGCTGGGATAATTGGGATAAAGAAATGTAATATATATATATATATACACACACACACACACACACACACACACACACACACACACACACATATACACACACACACACACATATACACACACACACACACACACCCATTATGGAATACAACTACTCAGCCATAAAAAGGAATCAAATAATGGCATTCACAGCAACCTGGATGGAGCTGGACACCATTATTCCTAGTGATGTAACTCAGGAATGGAAAACCAAACATTGTATGCTCTCACTTAAAAGTGGGAACTGAGATATGAGGACTTGAAGACATAAGAATGATATAATGGACTCTGGGGAATCAGGCGGAAGGATGGGAGCGGGGTGAGGGATAAAAGACTACATACTGGGTTCAGTGTACATTGCTTAAGTGATAGGTGTACCAAAATCTCAGAAATCAGCACTAAAAACTTATCCATATAACCAAACACCTCTTGTTCTCCAAAAACTATTGATATAATTAAAAATTGTAAAAATAACATAAACATACTAGTTCACATTCTTCTCCAATGGGATATGTGACCTCAATATATCTGTGGATTATACTCTCAAACAAGGAGTGAAGCCAGTAACAGACATTTACCTAATATGAAATAATGAAGAGTGGAAAGGAAAATACATTAAAGAAAAACTTGTAAAGCAGGCTAATAAATAAAAGAATTAAGGAGTTCACAACATTCTTAACAAGGAAAAAAAATACACACCACTACACTTATCATATTTCATATACAGTCATTTAAAGCAGCACCTGTTTTAAGTCATAATTCATTAAATATAAAAGAGGCAGAAAGCCAGAGTTTATGATAGATTAAGTGTCTTAGAGACTGGTAAATATAAAGAAAACTGCAACCATGATTGTGTGTTACCTTCAACCAAAAACAAGAAGCACCAAAATAAAGAGTTATCATTTCTAGATGCAAAATAAGTACTACTTAAAACAAAGTCCTTCTACAGTTAGGGATGATGAATTCTGACAACTAGAAAATACAGGAAGACTAGGTTTCCATACATATTTGTAGCCATTTCCTAGTTTATCTTTCCTATGACTGTGGAGATTTAAAAGAGGAAAATAAAGGCAACCAACGAGTATTTAAGTTTGTATTTTGTCTCCCCAAGAGCAGAGACCAAATCTTATTTAAAATATTTTTGTATTTATTCACTCACTCAACAAATCTATATTAAGAACCTAATAGATTGAGAGAAGTCTACGTGGTGGACATTTCTGACATTCAAAAACATCTGATGAATTAATGAATAAATGAACAAAACGGACAAATGATAAAGCAAAATGCTTACCACCCTAGGAATCCTAGAATTGTCACAACTACCTGAATGCCAACACCTTGTGCAGCAATCACAGGATTCACATGTGCATGCTTTTCCTTCAAAGGAGCTCCCACCAGCTGTCTTTCTACTGGGAAAGCCACCCAAGATCCAGCAGCCACGTAAGTTGCTGGATGCCAAGCATTCTTGGTGGTTAAGATGGATATCGGTGGGTGCCATCAATGCTGCCATTAGAGGGCAGCAGAGGATATATTCAGCAGCGGAAAACAGAATTGCAGGCCTTTTAATCAAGACTGGGCAAATTGCACTTCATGAGAGACTGAAATTGATGATGTGAGTGGGTACACTGGAACTCCCCTCTCAATAAATATAAATCAACCAGTTTATTTGGAAAATTCAGTTAAATTCTCCAAGGAGCATTTCTTAACAATCAGTGAAAACCCATTAGAATACCCTAAGGGTAATTAAATTGTCTCTAATAAGTCTACATCATGTAGGCACATAATGGCAATGAACAAAATCAGAATGCAGGCTCCCTGGCCTTGTATTTCCAGAAGAAATACTACAGTTATAACTATCCTTAAGTTGAGATTAGAAATATTTTCAACTGCTGTTACAAAGTAAGAGCAATTTTAGAGATTAAAACATATAGGTGCTCCGTGCTGTATCACTCCACATATCCATATACAAAATTATACAGAAACAAACATTATTCAACTTTAGGATAATAAATTGGTGAAGCAGATCAACAACAGAAATTTTATGTAATATTTGTGTTATTGCAGGTGCCAGTGTCTGATTACTAACTTGGTTTTACAACAATATTGACAGTTCTAGAGGAAAAAACAATCCTTTGAGTAGACTTAAAATGAAAATTATTTTTAAAAGGACTTTCACCAAAATAGATTTATCCAAAAGTGTAACTCCTCTAAATAAATTTGAAAACTAAAGTATCACTGTGTAATAACAGTTTTGCCATATGAATCAAGAACTAGTTTATTGAGTAAGAAATGGAGAAAAGAAGAAAAGAGACTCTGAGATTTTAAGTTTTCTAGAAAAATATTGCTAATCTACCTTGAAAGACAAAATAATCTACATTAAGAGGTCTAGTGGAACATTAAAAGTCCTATACTATATTTAAACTTCAAAAATTCAAGTCTGCAAACGGTAATGACAGCCCACCACTTAAAAATCCTTTTCAAAAACTACAATATAAGTCACTACTTCTAGAGCATCGTCCTCACTCTGTCCCTTCTCCATTCCTCTAGCAATTCTCCCAAACCCTTAGCAACCGCAAACCTCCATTTTTGAATGTCCAGATTTAACATCCCTTAACTAATTTTCATATTAATACATGAATAAATTTTTAAAAAATCTTTGGTTCTTCTTAATTTACAGATGAATCCTTAGTTAGACTGCTTCTTCACCAAAATAGGAGCAGCAAAAGGAAAAAAGGAACATTGCATTAGAGAAGCAAATCACACTTGTGGAATTCCAGGAGGGTAAAGATATTCCTGGAACCCCCAGCTATAGAGTATCCCCTATGGCTAGGACCTCATTATCTACTGCCAGAGTTCCTTTAGATGAGATCTCTACCTATACATTTTCTGCATCTAAGCTTGTGTTGAGCTCCAGAAATCTGAACCATTTTCTTTTCCTTTTCCAAGGCATGCATGTGTCTACTAAGTTCACCTAGGTGAGTGAGGTCTCCTTCCACCACCAGAGGAGGAAGTGGATACAGCCACAATAACTTTACAAATTCCAGCATCTAATTTCCAGATTTCAACCCCCATTCACCTGCTGTAGGTGTTTCCTCTCCTCTTAAACTCAAAATTCTCTGGGTCATCACCAAACCCCATTCTTTCCCAATCTTCCTCCTACAAAGAAGTGTTCTTCCTCTATCCTTGGTAAAAGCACACATGCGTTCCATTGAGGTTAACACTAAATGCAATACTCCAGATACACGAGATTTAAATGCATTTGGAGCAGAGGTTCAGATGTATTACAGGGCCCCTAATTCCACATAATTGGCATACTAACTTTTAGTGCCCGAATGTTTATATGTTCAATACCAAAAATACATAAAATAATACTTTTGTTCAAATGAAATAATATACCTATATCATGAACTGAAATTTTGGCACTAAATTTTTTTGTTTGTATAATGTAAATATTTGGTATGTAGCAAACACTATGTTGGGGAGGGGAGGAAATGTAAAAATAGTTTTAAAAAGGTTAAAAAATTTTAAGTTGGCTTGAAAAATGGAATATTGCCTTAAAATGGAAATTATTATAGTGTTACCAAGGCAGAAAGAAGCCAGTGAGATGTGTGAATTACTTTCATCAAAGTGAAAGTCCCATTTAAACAAAACAAAACAGTGGGGCCAGATGTGGGGCTCATGCCTGTAATCCTAGCACCCTGGGGGACCACGGCAGGTGAATCACCTAAGATCAGAGTTCAAGACCAGCCTGGCCAACATAGTGAAACCCCATCTCTACTAAAAATACAAAAATTAGCCAGGCGGTGCATGCCTCTAACCCCAGCTACTCAGGAGGTTGAGGCAGGAGAATTACTTGACTCTAGGAGGCAGAGGCAGAGGTTGCCGTGAGCAGAGATTGCGCCACTGCACTCCAGCCTGGGCAAGAGTGAGACTATTGCAAAAAAAATAATAAATAAAAAACACAATGGCCCAGGCATGGTGGCTAATGCCTATAATCTCAGCACTTTGGAAGACCAAAGTGAGAGGATTGTTTGAGCCTGGAAGTTTGAGACCAGCTGGCCAACATAGTATGACCCCACCTCTACAAAAAAATACAAAAATTAGCCACGCATGGTGGTGTGCACCTGTGGTCCCAGCTACTCAGGGAGGCTGAGATGAGAGGGTCCCTTGAGCCCAGGAGGCCAAGGCTGCAATGAGCCATGATTGTGCTATTGCACTCTAGCCTGGGTGATGAAGCGAGACCCTGTCTCAAAAAAAATTAAAAACAATGTATATTGTATTTTCTGTGGTAAAACTACCAAAACAATAGAATGTTTTGCAAATGTTCAATTTGATCAACTATTAAACTTGTTCAACATTAAAATGTCATTTTGAAGCAAACATAGGACACATGGAAAATCAAGTATTTATAATGCCCACCTCTTTTCTCTCTCATAAGGACTGTTAGCAGTATTAGCTATCTTTCCCAAACAAAGACTTCCCCCACTAAAGATCTCTCTACCATGGGATTCTGTTCCAAAGAGTTGTTCTCCCTGAAACGCAGTTTAGTGCAGTGGTAAAAATCATGGCTGTGGAGCCAGGGTGTGACTCCCAAACAGCCACTGACTAGCTAGGTGGTTTGGGTGATTCCTTTAATTTCTTTTATGAGCAAATCACTGAACCTAACTCACAGGGCTGCAGCTTAAGTGGGCAAATTTGTATATATAGTTTAGTATGCTCAGGATGATAAATACTCAATAAATGGCATTTATTACCAGCAGCTAAATCTTCCTTCCTCCACTAATTACTGGTTTACCCATTTACTACCATTAACTTCACTGAGGCCACAGTAAAAGCATTCCCACTGAGGTATTCTTGATCCAGAATAATAACAGTCCCAGCCTTATCCTGATACTTTTTTATATTCCAAGAATATTCTTTCATCCTTATATTAATATTTATATATGATTCTATTAATAACCCAATGTTTTCAGATTGAAAAACTGAGACACAAAGAAGTAATTTGTTCAAGTTAATACAGAAATTAACAGATTTATAAATCATAAGAGATCATTTAGTCTATCCTTTCCATTTCACAGATAAGGAAACTAAGATCTGAAGACATGGATTTCTCATCCTAAGGCCACATAACAAGAAAGTAACCTGTGAAACCTAGGCTTCTGCAACTCCGTCCAGTACTTCTCTCTACTATATTATATTATCACATAATAAAATCAAAATTAAAAATACATAAATAGCAGGTAACTGTTATTTTATATGCTAATTTTTTAAACAAAAACTATATCCACACAAAAATTTTTACATCAAAGTTCACAGCAGCCTTGTTCATAACAGCCAAGCAAAACATGACACATCCATATAGCAGAATTCCATTAGGCAATACAAATGAATGAAATGCTGATATATAGTATAATGAGGATAAACTTAGAAAACATGGTAAGTGAAAAAAACCCAGACACAAAAATATACTGTATGATTCATTTTATATAAAAAAAATATGCAGAACAGGCAAACCCAAAAAGAAGAATGTAGTAGGTCAGTGGTTGCCTAGAGCTGAGGTGGATATCAAGAGTGATTGATAATAAACATTAAATTTCTTTTTGGGGTGATGTAAATACTGTAAAATTAAACTGCAGTAATGGCTGCACAATTCTGAAATCTACTAAAAATCTATCAATTTGTATAATTTAAATGGGTGAATTTCATGATATGTAAATTTCACCTCAGTAGAGTCATCAAACATAATTTTAAAAATAAACAACTGAATTACCTATTTTGTAAATCAGGAAAATATGGATGAAAATGATGTGCACTTTAAGTATTAAGAAATAAAAACTAAAAAAAAAAAAAGCAATATTCTCCAGAAAGTCTGTAAAATGAATTGCACATGCTAAGCAATTTATCCCCAAGTTGTACTATAATTAGAATATATTGCTCTGAAAAACTTCAGTTTTGCAAAGGCAAATTTCTTCTAACATTGTACATTCTGGATGGCAAAAAACAATGAGAATAAAAAACTAAATGGATTAAATGAAGAGAAGAAAGGAGAGTATAAGCAGTATTATTGATAACATTTATGTTCATAGATTGTCTTTTCTGTTACTTTATATTGGAACTACAAAGGAAACTTAGATTTATGTTTTATTTTTAATCTCAAGGGAAAATTATAAAGGTTCTATCTCTTATGGTATCTCAGAGTTTCCACATCAATATATCAATGTCTTTTGGACATCCAAGATTTGATTAAAGGTTAAATTTATTCCTTTCAATGATATTATACCTTTTAAAACAAATCAAATTTGCTTTTGAAAAAAGGATAAATATGCCTATTAAAACAGTATTATTTTGTATTCCCTAAAAATAAACTGTGAAGAGCATGATTAAACACAAATCACTTTGAAACATGACATAATCTAAAAAATGGGATCTCAAATTAATTATGCGTATTTCATCACACCTCCAAATAAAAATAACAATAATGCTAACATTATTGAGCACGTTTTACATATAAACACTATCCTAATCACTTTCTCTGTATTGTTTCATTTATAACTCACAACTATCCTATTTAGTTACTGTCACTAAGCTGTTACTTTTATTTAACAGCTAAGGAAACAGCCACTTAGTGAGATGAAGAGAGTTTAACCTGCCCAAGGTTATGCAGAAAAACTTGCATTTAAACCTACGACTAAGTCCAAGGATACGATATTGTGACATAAGACATATACTCTGTATTCTGTCTCTGCTCCTGGTTCTTGGCACAAAGCTCATACAATTCTTGAAATCTCTAAAGTGATAAGTGTCTTTTGTATGCTAATGAAATGACTGATGGCTGGAGGCTCTGATATAGTCTCAGGATGTGGGCTGGCTGCCAGGGAAATCAACCCTGTGAATAGAGTTGGAACTTTCAGTCCTACCTTCCCCTACCCCAACTAGCTCAGAGAAGGGAAGAGGAGCTAAAGGTTGTGTTGATCACCAATGGCCAGTTATGTAATCAATCATGATTATATAATGGGAACCTCCACAAAAACCCTAAAGAACTGGAGTCAGGGATCTTCCAGATTGTTGAACACATGGAGGTTTCTGGAGGGTGGAATGTCCACCAGAGGTCATGGAAGCTCTATGCCCCTTTCCCAGACACCTTGCCCTGTGTATCTCCTCCATGTGTCTATTTATCTGTATGCTTTGTAATATCCTCTGTAATAAATGGGTAAATGTCCACGTTTCCTTGAGTTCTGTGAGCCATCCCAGCAAATAAAACCTGAGGAGGGGATCACAGGAACCCCAATTTATAGCCAGTCAGTAAATACAGTTCACAACCTGGGTCTTGCAATCGGTATTTGAAGTAGGAGGGCAGTCTTGTGAGACTCACGGTCAACCTGCTGGATATGATGCTGTCTCCAGGAAGACAGTGTTAGAATTGAGGAAAATTATAGGATACCCAGTTGGTGTCAGCTGGCAAATTTATTGGTTGCTAGTGGGGGAAAATTTCCACATTTTGGTGACCAGAGTGAAGTGTTTATATTGACTACTGTAAGAGATGGGGGGAAAAAAAAAAAAAAAACCTTAGGGTTTTTTTCCTGTATCTCCTACAAAAGCCCTACTCTTAAGCTCTAAGTTATATTCATTCTCACACTCGTGGTAATTAATGTAGTAATCTTTACTGTAATATAAATAATAAAAGTCTTGACATCCCTCAAACAGATTCATTTTTTTAAAGATATGATGACGTTAAGGTTATATTTTTTTAAAAGAATTCTTTATCTTTTAAATGACATACACTTTAATGAAATATGTCTGGGTATTTTAATCTGTTCATGCTACTGTTAACAAAAAATCTGAGACTGGGTAATTTATAAATAACAGAAATTTACTTCTCACAATTCTGGAGGTTGAGAAGTCCATGATCAAGGCACCAGAAGGTTCAGTGCCTGGTGAAAGCCTATTCCTCATAGATGGTATTGTTTAGGTGTCCTCAACATGGCAGAAAAATGGGAGGGGAAAAGGGTACAAATGCTGTGTCTTCATGTGACAGAAAAGTGAAAGAGCAAGAGAGTACTCCCTTCAATCCTTGAGTTCCTTTACAAGGGTGCTAGTCCCATTCATGAGGGCATAGCCCTCCTGATTTAATCACCTCCCAAAGGCTACACTTCTTAATGCAACCACAGTGGGAACTAAGCTTCAACATGTGAATTTTGGGGGACATTCAGGTCATACCATTAAGATTTGCTTCAATCATGGAGAAGGAAGAATATGCATAAAACAGGATTGACCACTTATTGATAATTGTTAAAAATGAATGATGGGTAAACAGTGGTTCCATTTATTATTCACTATGTTTCTGTATTTTTGAAAAGTTTCATAAAAATTTAGGAAAACTAAATCCTTAAACATATCAATAATGTAAAAGAGGAAGATGTAATTCTTAAAATAATTTTTCATTTTAACAATATTTTTATTTCAAAATCTCAAGGGAAGGCAGAAAATAGGCTACACATGCTCTTAAAATATTCTCATATTCACCAACATATTCTAAAGCCTGGTATGGAGAAAAATATGAGTTATCTGGACCCCATTTAAGGCGGCTAAGAAGACAGAAGACCAATTCTGATCACTGCAACATCTGTAAGACAGAGGCAGGCAGGCATGCAGGCAGAACCCCAACTTCTGCCACTCTGTTGGCAATGGGGACATTTATTCCTTGTCTTGTTAGGCCTTTCTCACTTTTGTGACCGTAGTCATTTTCCCAGCAGTGTCCCCACTATCACTATCACTTTTATTATATTTTTTGTTAAGTGATTAAATTACTATGAAAAACAACAGTTTATGTCCACAACATGCACTCACAGTGATCTGTGCACACAAGTGGTTGGTCAAAAAAGCAGGCAGATCTCCATTTACTGAAACATTTTGAGACCTGGCCCATCAGGATCATGAAGAGAGGCACTTTATAAAGTCTTCTTTATGCTGAGTCAACTCCAACTTTTGGCTTCAGAAATGGCTTATTTGACTTTACTATTTTTGCAGCCTAAGTCAGTTTTCATTATCTATATTTCAATACTTGAAAAAAGTCACTATTTAATATGCAAATGTTTCCATTTTATAAAATTACATCTTAACTTTTATTACAATATTCACTATCACCCCCCCACCTCACTTTCTCACGTTAATATCTATGAAACTTTTCAGTTCCTAGTAGATTCTCAAAATATTTAGATGGGTCCTGACTGCCAATAACCTCTCACTTGGCAGATTATCTGATACCATCCACGGAAGAGCCACAGGGAAAATTTTGGGATTCCTCTGGACAGTCAAAAATAAGAGTTTTTGCTAGCAAGTATTTCTAAAAATTGAGGTAATAATAATCACTCTTGCCATTCACTATTACTATACTCGAAGACAGCTATTCGAATACAATTTTTTGTAAGAAAAAGCATGGCACAAAATCTAATATTTAAAAATGGGAAACTATGGTAATTGTTTCCTTTACAAAAAAATGATTTAAGGTTAAAAGAGCTTTCTTAAAGTGTCACTCATAGTACAAAGCTTAGGTAGGAGGTACCAAAGTAGCGCTTCCTGGTTTTCAATGATTTCTACACTGTCTGTGGAGCTCTTGACATTACTAGAAATTTTCTAGGGAAAATGAACAGAGGCAACAGGGTGTCATGATTAAGACTAGCACCACTAGAAGTGAGACAATCATCCTTCCTGAACTACCTCCTTACGATCTCTCCCCTCTAGGAATCTACCATCTATCAATCACTGAGACAATAATCTATGTATAGTCCCCAGACCCTCACACTGTGGAAGTACAGTATAGTGTAATTTAGTGTGTTACCAGGCAGCCTGTATAACATAACAGACATCAAATATGTCACAGGTGTGTATGTGCATGTGCGTCTGTGCACACATGCGTACGTGTGTGTGCTATAGATGAGGACATTCTTCCACATTACTCCTGGCCTGAATATTATACCTCTTACCACGATTACATATTTTACATTTTGGGGGTTTATACATCTCCTTTTTAACAAATATATACATGTGTGTAATGGAGCGGAGGAGGAGTTCCGTCTTAGGGTTTGCAAATACAGTGGCAGAAAAGATGTTGCAATTACTTTGCCTTAAGATGCAAACCTGTGGTGGGAATAGGGTCTGTCGTTAATGATGGAAAATACTGTAATCCCAGGGACTCATCCTATATCAGGAAAGCACACAGGCTTCATCTTTAATGCTAACTGAGTCCGTTGGCATTATACGAACACACTGAGAAGTAACCTACTCTGGTTTCAGTAGGGAAAAAATTATCAACTGAAATGAAGTTTCATAACTCATGGGTTAAGGTATTAGTGGCCATGTAAATCCAAATCCTCCAATATAACCTTCAAAAGCTAAAAAGACTAACAAGAACAAATAAAACCATATAAATTTCACAAATTTAATACAACTATAAGACAAGCTAACTTCAAAATATGTAAATTAGAAAACATAAACTCCATTCCAGTAGAGATATTACTCAAGCTCTTTCCCTAACCCATTATAGAGAGGACAAATAGATATAGGGGAAGAATAATTTTTAAAATAAATAAATAAATAAATAAAAAGGGCTGCAGGGCAGGGGCAGATAAAAAGCCTAAAATTAAACTAAAATCATCCACAGAAAAAGAAAGCCCAGCCAAAGTGAAAAAATCTTGAAGAACACTCATAGATGAGAGAAAATTATAGGGAAGGCATTTAAAAGTGCAGGGAGGATTCAAGGAGGTAGTCTTGATAAGGTAATGAGTCAAAGGCGTGATGGTAAATTTCATGTGTTAACTTGACTGGGCCATGAGATGCCCAAATATCTGGTTAAACATTATGTCTGGTTATGTCTATTAGAGTGTTTCTGAAAAAGATGAGCATCTGAATTTGTGGAATAGGTAAAGCAATTACTTTCCCCAATGTAGATGAGCATCACTCAGCTTGTTAAGGACCCTAAGGGCTCAAACAGAACAAAAGGAGGGAGAAAGTCTGAATTCTCTCTATCTGCCTTACGGCTAGAGCTAATACATCAGTCTTCTCCTATCCTTGGACAGGAACTTACACCACTGTTGCTCCTAGTCCTCAGGCCTTGAGACTGACTGGAACTTCTCGGGTCTCCAGTTTGCAGATGGCAGATGGTGGGACTTCTCAGCCTCCATAATTACATGAGCCAGTTTCTTACAAAAAAATCTCATTCTAGATATAGATATACATATGCATTTAAATATATATCTACGTAACTCTCCATCCTTTTGTTTCTATTTCTCTGGAGAGCCCTGAATACAACAAAGAAGGTGGTAAAAGGAAAAGAATGTGTGTTTTTGGAAATTAGATGGTGATGATAAAAGAAACTAAAAAGAAAATTTCAGATTCTGTATGATTTTTACATACATAAAGAAACTTAAGATTTTGTAAGAACTTACATATACTCAAATACATACACACACACACAACCTCCTTACTTGAGAGACACAAAATCCTCTCTCCCAAAAGGTGGAAAAAAAGCCATCCAAAAAACAAACCACACTTTGCTACACTGACAGAGTAGGACATTCTTGAATTAGTAATCTCATAAAACCACCTAAAACAATAGTTCTGCTCATAGACACATAGAGTCAATGAAAAACACCACCAAAAAATCCAACAACAAAGTAGAGGATTTTAATAAAAATTCCAAACTGAACAGTATCTTTTTTTTGGGTGGGGGACAGGGTCTCACTCTGCCACCCGGGCTGGAGTGCAGTGGTGCAATCTCAGCTCACCACAACCTTCACCTTCTAGGCTCAAGTGATCCTCCCATTTCAGCCTCTCAAGTAGCTGGGACTCCGGGCACGTGCCATCATATCTGGCTTATTTTTTTTTTTTTTTTTTTTTTTTTTAGAGAGAACGAGTTTTGTCATGTTGCCCCGGCTGGTCTCAAACTCCTGGGCTCAAGTGATCTGTCCACCTCAGCCTCCTAAAGTTCTGAGATTACAGGCACAAACCACTGTGCCTGGCCTGAATTGTATCTCTTTAAACAAGCATTTAGGAGAATGAAAACCACTGTAAATCAGAAATATTAACCTAAAAATAGAATGGGCAAAAGAAAAAAAATGAGAAAAAGGTGAGCACTAAATTCCTGCTCAAAAATAGACTCAACTAAAACCTGAATAAAAGGCACTGAAGAAAACAGTTAAAGAACCAAGAGAATGAAAATGAGATAATGAAGTAAAAAAATCATCACAGGAACAGTTGGTAAAATGGAAGCTAAACAAAGAAGGTATAATTATATGAGTAACTAAAGTCCCTGAAGAAGAAAAAAAAATATTAGAATATTTAAAGCTATAATCCAAAAAATTATGCAGAAACAAAAAAATCTGATTCTACATATTAAGAGAACCCACTAATGTAGCAAGGAAAACTGACCTGTTAAAATCAACTCTAAGATATATCACAGTAAAACTATTAGACTTTATGAGAAGGAAAAGACCCAAGAATTCCAAACAAAAGGTTCAAGCAACTTATATGGGCAAGAAAATTAAGACTGGCATCAGACTTCTCAAAACAACAACAAAACATATAGAAAGCAAGGCCACATTACAAAAGGGGAAAGTGTGAACCAAGACTTATCTCCACCCAACCTATACTACCAGCATTAAAGCTACAAGAGAACAATTCTTAATATGCAGGAACTCAGGGAAAATTGTGGCCACCATGAGTTCTTCTTAAGAAATCCACTAAAAACTGAGCTATATATAAGTAAACTTCATCATAAGAACTAGTGGTGAGGATTTAATATATTTAATTGTAGATCTAATAGCAAAACAAAGTTGCAATTAAGGATTAAGGATGAAATAGATATAATGCTATGGAAAAAAAAACTGGAAAAGAGAGAGAAAAAGAAAAATGTAAAATAAACTCGACAGTTGAAACAACAATAAATAAGAATCGTAGGACACCATTAGAAACTAACATAATAGTATTAACTTAAATAAGAAAACAAGGAAATTGGGGCATTTAAAAAAGGCATAAACACACATGTAGCAGTTACAACAATAACAACTAACAGCAAAGCCAAGCCTAAATTTCCAAAAAAAAAATTTAAAGATGAAAAGGCAAAGAAAGCACATAACACATGAAAAATATAACAATGTGCATAGTATTTGGAACATAAGAGTTGAAATCAAATGTAAGTCATTAAAACTTTTTCATTTGGCTATTTTTAAAATACCTAATAAATGCTTATTCAAGAGATAATCTAAAACAGTAAAGACCAAAAAGCAAAAAAAAAAAAAGGATAAGCAAAGGCATACCAAGCAAACAGAAACAATAAAGAAATAGGAGTAGTGATCCTGATACTAAAGAAGGCTCGCATCAAAAAGCATTAAATACTCAGGATGGATACTCGGGCCGGGCACGGTAGCTCACAGCTGTAATCCCAGCACTTTGGGAGGCGGAGGCAGGAGGATCATCTGAGGTCAGGAGTTTGAGACCAGCCTGACCAACAAGGACAAACCTCATCTCTACTAAAAATACAAAAATTAGCTGGGCATGGTGGCACATGCCTATAATCCCAGCTTTTCAGGAGGCTGAGGAAGGAGAATCACTTGAACCCAGGAGGCAGAGGTTACGCTGAGCCAAAATGACGCCATTACACTCTAGCCTGGGCAACGAGCAAAACTCCATCTCAAAAACAAAAACAAAAAAGCATTAAATGACACAGAGAAACACTGTTAACATTAGAAGCAGCAATTCACAATGAAGATACAATAATTGTGTATGCCTATCATCACACATAAACTACCTTTAAAAAGCAGAAACTACAGGGATGTACAGATGTAAGAATATAACTTTAATAACACATAAGACTGAAAAACACAAACTTAACTGAAAACTATATAACCTGATAATAAAAACTGTACCTCTTTCTCAAAGGAACATAAATATTGACCAAAAAAGTGCATATATATTAGGTAATTTAAAAAGCAACAGTATATTTCATGAAGTAGTAATAATGCAAACACCCTGATCATATTCTAATAAAACTAGATATTAAAAAATCAAAAACAAAAAAGATGTTCTACCTTAAATTATACATTTTCCAAAAAAGATAAAATTATGCATTTAATATATGAAATTAAATTTTAATTTATATTTATATTAAATTATATTTAATTTATATTTATGTTAAATTATATATTATAGAAAATTAAACATATACATATTTATATATACATTTCATATTACATATATTTAATATACACATGCTCCCCTAAACAGAGGAAAATCTGTAGCCTTGAACATTTACATCAATAGTAAAAATAAATTCACAAATCAAAAAGAACAAAGTAAACAAAGAGAAAACAGAGACTAGAAATAATAAAGACAAAAGAAATCAGCTGGGTGTAGAATTTTAAAAATCATATCTAATTCATAAATCATAATTCTGGAATTTTTTTAAGTAAACGAACAAGGTTAGTCCACCTGCCTCAGCATCCAAAAGTGCTCGCAGTACAGGCGTGAGCCGCCACATCCAGTATATTCACAGTTTTTATACAGAGTTAGATACAGGGGTACACGCACACGTGTGTGTGTGTGCACGGGCATACGCATGGCCTGGCGTGTGTGCGTGTATGTATGTGTATTCATGCCCTGGTGTGTATGTATCCCCTGGCTCTGTCCACTTGGAGGGCTCTGTTGGTTAATTTCAGTAATTTCAAGTGCTGACTTGACTGGGCCACCAAGGGTCCAGATATTTGGTTAAATATTTTCTTGTTTTCTGTAAGGGTGTTTTGGATAAGATTTACATTTTAACTGGTAAAGTAAATCAGACTGCCCTCCATTAATGTAGATGGGCCTCATCAAATCAGTTGAAAGCATGAGTAGAACAAAAGACCGACTCTCAGTAAGAGACATTCCTTCAGCAGGACTGCCTTCAGACGTCATTTACAACATCAGTTCTTTCTGCCTGATGGCCTTCAAACTAGAATATCCGCTTTCTCTAGGTCTCCAGTCTGCTGGCTGACTCTGCAAATTAGACTCACCAGCCTCTATGAACAGGTAAGGAAATCCCTTTAAATCACTCAATCAGTCAATCAATCTCTCAGTAGCAATGAGTGACCAGATCTTGTATGAATGAATGAATGCATGCATGAATGAACGAACGAATGAATGAATCTCTCTCTCAGTAGCAATGAATGACCAGATATTGATTTCTAAATAATATTCCCATTAAGAAGAATTAGTGCTTCTTGAAAACATGACAGATTTCAAAGCTGGATAAGGAAAGTACAAGAAGACTCTGAAACACTTGTTGCCAGAATATAAGAAAATGCTCAGGCCAGATGCAGTGGCTCACACCTGTAAACCCAGCACTTTGGGAGGCCAAGGTGGGTAGATCACCTGAGGTCATGAGTTTGAAACCAGCCTGGCCAACATGGTGAAACTCTGCCTCTACTAAAAACACAAAAATTAGTTGGGCGTGGTGGCAGGGGCCTGTAATCCCAGCTACTGGGGAGGCTGAGACAGGAGAATGGCTTGAACTCGGGAAGTAAAGGTTTCAGTGAGCTGAGATGGTGCCATTGCACTCCAGCCTGGGAGACGGAGTGAGACTCCATCTCAAAAAAAAGAAAAAAGAAAATGCTCAAAGATTATGGGCACATGTCAAAAGGACAGACCATTTTTCAGGTAAGAATTATTATTGTATGTTAAAACTAAGTGGCAAGAATTTTAGGAAAAACAAGATATTTACATTGTCTCAAAGTGTCTCTTCACAAGATACAAATTGGTTACAAAGAAAAAAAGTAATTTTACAGTGAGGACATCTGGCAGATACCACCTTAACCAAGTGATAAGAGTGTACACCACCAGTAAAGGAACAAAACAATAGTATGGGTCTCCTGATATGAGATTCTGAGGACAAGTACTTTAGTATTCCAGCCAGAAATACATAACCTAAATCTAATCATGAGAAAATAGCAGACAAACTCAAATGGCAAAACATTTCTAAAAAATAACTGATTGGTATTCTTTAAAAATGTCTTACGCGCTGGGCACAGTGTGCCTGTAATCCCCGCACTTTGGAAGACTGACGTGGGATGATCACTTGAGACCAGGAGTTCAAGGGCAGCCTGGGCAACACAGTGATATCTCATCTCTTAAAAAAAAAAAAAAAAAAAAAAATGTCATATTATGGAACACAAAGTTAGACTGAGGAAGTGGTTTATATCAAGGAGCCTAAAGAGGAATGACAACCAAAAGTAACACATATAATCCTGAACTGGAACCTTACTGGGGAAACAGTTTCTTTTCTACTTAAAAGGAGATTAGGAAATATTGCAAAAGTTAAATAGTCTATAGAGTACTATATCAATGTTAACTTCCTGATATTGATTATACTATGGATATATTTTTTAAATAAATCCTTGTTTAGGGGGACATACTTAGGAATAAAGGGACATAAGTATTTAGGGGCTATGGGACATAATGTTTACAAATTACTCTCAAATGGTTCAGAAACAAATACCACTTCATGAAAATATGAAACCAAATATGGTAAAAAGTTAACATTAGGAGAATGTGGAGTGAAACCTATATGGTAATTCTTCGAATTATCTTTGCAACTTTTCTGTAAGTCTGAAATTATTTCAAAATAAAACAAATTTAGGTAAAATTACAGTTGTATGTGATAAGCTTTTCTACATTATTCCTCAACATATGTCCAAACCCATATACATATTATAAAAACCAACGGCAAAAACCTAAGAAAACCCTTAAGTTATTCTCTTCCTGTACCCTCTACATACAAATGGCACGTAACCTGCTGACTCCACCCTCTTCTCAACAGCACTACTGCCTCAGTTATCGTACTATCTCAGAAACATTTCTTGACTTCAGACTCACCCACTTTTGCCCACTTGCAAAATTAATTCTCTCACTCCATTTGAAAATCCTGAATGGCCCTCCACAGCAAATTCTTTTACAGGACTTAAGTCTTTTCAAGATCATCCTCCTGCCTCTCTCTCCACTTCATGGTTTTCTCATTAGCAAGTAACCAAGTGCAGCTCTCTAACTTGCAATACTGTTTCAAGGTTTGAGCCCTGGCCTATGCTGTCATCTTTGCTGAAATATCACTACTACAATCCTTTGTCCATGAAATTCCTACTCATGCTTTAACCCTATCGTAGATTCACCTTCTCTGTGAAACCTTCCCTGACACAACACTCAAGTTGAGGATGAGTACCCATTCTCTCCCTCCTCAGTGCTACCATTTACCTTCTATTCTATTGCAATTATCATTCATCATCATCTATCCCCCCTTCTAACAAGAGCTCACTGACAGAAGGGACCATGTCATTTTTACTTGTTGAATTACTGAAAATACAACAGGTCCTCAAATAGTGCTTGTTACAATGAGTAATAGTATGTAGCCAGGTGTTGTGGCTCACACCTGTAATCCCAACACATTGGGAAGCTGCAGCAGGAGGACTGCTTGAGCCCAGGAGTTCAAGACCAGCCTGGGTAACATAGTGAGACCCCAACTCTTTTAAAAAAAAAAATGTTGGGCAGGGTAGTACATGTCTATAGTCCCAGCTACTTGGGAGGCTGAGGTGAGAGGACCACTTGAGACCAGGAATTTGAGGTTACAGTGAGCTACAACCATGCCACTGCACTCCAGCCTGGGCAACACAGAGAGACCTTGCATTTTTAAAAATTATATGTACATATACGCACACACACTACCTGAGCATATAATAAAGGGCAGATGTTAAAGAACGCCTCAATCTGTACGTTGACAAGTAAAACCTAAGAAAATGAAAAAATAATTTTCAGTCTGATAAATAAATACAAATGGGATATGACTGGTGCTCTTTCTTACTTACAATTTAATATGTTAGAACAAGTCCTAGACTTAATAATTTTACACTCATCTTTGAAAAATAATCTGATATCATTTTTTTCATTTTTATTTGCTATAGTTTGATGATTCAGAACACTTTGTGGTTCACGGGCTTTAAAATCATGAGTTGGGACCAAAATAAATGCACGTAAATAGAATAATATAAAACCAAAGTAGTTTTAATTGGTAATATTTAAGTACAAGAATCATCTTTTTGGTCAAAGTATTTTAAAAGCCGTAATTCCTGATTTAAAATCAAGTCTATAAAAAATCTAACTAGGTCTTAATCTTACTTTCTTGATCTAAAACCAACCCGATTATATAATCTTCTATCAGAAAAAAAGTTTAAAAGAAAACATTGCAAATGTTACACTTGCCCTCGCTTTTATTACAGGAACAAATGAAATTATTTTCTAATTCTAAAACAGATATCCTTAAATCACTAATGACATGATAATCCATATGACAGCTTCTGCGAAAAAAAAACTACCATGACACACAAATACGCACAATCATACCTACCGAAATTAGCACTGTTTTTGCTGTCTTTTTGTGTTTTAATACCTCATTCTCCTGGCTTTTCTGACAACCTTCTGATGTTCATTTTGTCTTAGACTTTTTGGGGGCTTAGCATGATTTGATCCTTGTATACCTGGCCCTTTCCACATTTCCAACATAGCCTACATTTCCAAGCATAAAATTTAGCATCTATTAAAAACATATGCTTCACAAGGTCAGGCACTGAGCCAGTTTTATTTACCACTGTGTGTGTATCCCTTTCCTACAGTCCAAGCATAGTGTCAGTGAATATAAGACAAATGACTAAGTTTGGAGATATTTTTTAAGGGCTAATTTTCATAAGGACTTATTTTCTTTTGAAATAAGGAAAGTGATTATTTTCCATGGTCCCTTCTGTCAGTGAGCTCATTTTCCAAACTTGTAATTTGACACATATGCCAAATATAGAAGCAAAAAGGGTAACTTCAAAATCTGCCTTCAATGCTTGAGTGCAGAGACTTGCCCCACCCCTGCTCATCAGAGACAAGAGTCCATGGGAGTTGGTATCTTTATCTCCCACCAGAATGACAGAGATGCAATCATGGAATACAAATTTTGAAGTGAAACTATAAGTATTAGTTATAAGATGACCTTTGAGCAACGCAGGGGTTATGGGCATCTACCCTCCACATAGTAAAAAATTCACATAACTTTTGACTCCCCAAAAACTCAACTAAGAGCCTACTGCTGACCAGAGCCTTACCAATAACATAAAGCTGATTAACACATATTTTGCATATATGTAACACATACAATGTTCTCATAAAAAAGTTGGAGAAAAGAAAATGTTACTAAGAAAATCATAAAAAAAGAGAATATATATTTACTATTCATTAAGTGGAAGTGGATCATCATAAATGTCATCATACTTGTTGTCTTTATACAGAGTCAGTTGAGAAAGTGGTGGAAGAGAAGGGGTTGCCCTTGCTTTCTCAGGGGTGACAGAGGTAGAAGAAAATCCACATAAAGTGAACCCATGTAGTTCAAACCTGTTGTTCAAGGATCAACCATATAATCATCCCAATAAATCCACAGAAAACTGTTGGCACAATAAAAATTAACACCTTCTCATGACCTTAGAAATCCTGTTATGTTCAATCAAATTTCTTCAAAAATTTTTAGTAAGAATATAAATTAAATAAAAGTTACTCACAGCATATACTACATTTAGAAAAACAAAATTTGACAAATACTCTGATAATTATCAAATAACTTTCTTAGTACCATACCTAGAGATTAACCTAATATGAAGCATCAGCCCCTATAAAGTAGTCCCCTCAGTCATGCCAGTTTCTATAAAAAACTAGAAACTTATGTTTAATAAATTACTATGTTTAGGGAAAAAAGTCAGTGTCATTTTATAATTCTTTCTGTACTTTGGAGTCATATATAATGAACCAAATTGAGTATATGGCCCTAAAACAAATAATGAACTAGAGCACCTAATTTCTTCTTCCTCAGAGGAAAGCCTTTGTTGTCACAAAGTTAATTGAATTCTTATCCTTGAGTCTATTTTTTCTCTATGTTCTTTATTAACTGACCTCTTTTCTCCTTCTTTTCTTCCTCTGCCTTTCCCTTGTTTCCTTATTCCTAACTGCTTTTATTATTAGAAACTAAGTCTGTCAGTCGCTTAAATACATAAACTACTAAGGTGTCAAATGTTTACACCAGTTTTATCATAAGACATTCAAGAGTGTCTCATTTACTAATCATAACTAATGTTGATTTCTATGCTGTAGCAGTAAATTCGTTTGTTATCTATATTTGTACCAACTTCATATCTTAGTATTTGACAAAAAAACACTCAAAGTCAGATTAAAACTATTGATTCAACAAAAAATTCTACAGCGCCAATGGACTATATAGGATGTTACACCCTCTGCACTGTTCCTGCAACCACCTTTTTAAAAAATCAATAGAGAATTTTTTTTAATCTTTGAGAGAATCCTGGATTTTATTATTTCATATTGCCTACAGAAATTTAATTATTGTCACAAAATGTTTTCTTCCCTTTGCGAACCAGCTCATAGTTCATATAATGACTCACCTGAATGAGTCATCTGCAGGAAGTACAAGAGAGTTTTTTTAAATCTGCTAAGTTAAAAACTTTCAAGTATAAAGTTAAAAGCTGCACAGCTGGAAGCATTCTGGGAAAACACTTTACAAGTGACTGGAACCACTGGTGTTCAATTATATTTTAACCCAGCTACATATTAGAATCATTTGGGGATCTTTTAAAAAATTATCAGTGTGAGAGCCTCACTTCAAACCAACTGAATGACAATCTCTTGGTTTAGACCTAGGCAGAGGAATCACTTCAGAGCTCCCCAGCTAAACATCGTATGCAGCTAGGATTCAAAAACATTGGCCAAGTCTTTATAATTATTAAGATAGACTAAAATAATAAGACATCATTTAGCCCTACTAACTCTTTATTCTTGCTTTTTTTTTAGATGGGAGTCTCACTTTGTAGCCCAGGCTGGAGTGAAGTGGCACAATCTTGGCTCACTGCAACCTCCACCTCCGGGTTCCCAGTTCAAGCAATTCTCCTACCTCAGCCACCCAAGTAGCTGGGATTACAGGCACGAGCCACCATGCCCAGCTAATTTTTGTATTTTCTTAGTAGAGATGGGATTTCACCATGTTGGCCAGTCTGGTCTTGAACTCCTCGTGATCCGCCTGCCTTGGCCTTCCAAAGTGCTGAGATTATAGGTGTGAGCCACCACGCCCGGTGTAACACTTTATTCTTAAAGAAATGTCATTTAACTAAATGTAAACCTTAAATTATCTAGTATTCCAATGTTTAAGTCCAATACTCAATAAAGAGTAGACACTCCATAATCAGTGGTTGGTGATACTGATATACTAACAACCAAATTTACAATCATTACCTTACTTTAGAAGAACAATCAAACTATTCTAGTGCAGAACATATCATTGTGACATTTTTCAATAGTTCCAGTTTCACATCCTCTGAAACAATTGATGATGTAGTCAAATACTTAATAGCTTGCAAATTACAATGTGATGGGATACATAGCTTTGAGATGAAGGACTGAGGCATTTCAAACAGAAGAACAAATTGATCAAGGTCACGGTATATAGACAGTAGAAGTGCAGAATCCTATAGAACAGAATTCTATAGAACATCAAATGCAGTATAATGAAAACACATAGTGGTAGTTGGAAGAGGAGAGAAAAGCTAAGATTGTGTATAGATTAAAAAGCTATCTGAATAACAGACTAAGAAACTCAGATGATGGTCTACAGGAAACAGAAAGTCACTGGAGGTTTTCTGAAAAGGAGTGACTCGGTGTTCTACTTCCTGGAAGACGGAGTAAATATAATTTTTCCTACTCTTCTCACTAAGCACAACTAAAAGTGCTACACATTATATATAAAACAAGCATAAGAAGTCTGTGAATGGTAGAGAAAGGAACACAGGCTGACCAGGGGCCTCAGGACCCAAGAACAACTCAGTGGTAAGCTTCTCTTGAGGTTTGTTTGTTTGTTTCTTTGCCTCATTACTCAGACTTGCACCTGTAGAGCTGGCAACCTGGAAATATCAATAGGGGAAGACAAAAGTAAAGCCCCAACAAAAGCCTTCAGTCGAAAGACCAGGAAAGAGCATTCCAGCAAGAAAGAAAACTTTTAGACAAAAATAGTGCTACACTACCCAAACACTACACAAAACACAGGGCTCACCCTCAACCATATGCCAGTTGGGTAAGAGGAAGGCCTAGACTTCCATCCTCAAGAGTCTGTAAGGAGGCATGTAACACCTACTAGGAGTGTGAAGTCAGAGAAAGCCAAGTAGGGATGCAACACGTTCATCTAGTAATGATCTCCCACCTCAAACATCCCCAATCCCTGTGGTGTGAGTGGAGCCCACATGTCACTGTTAGAATGATCTGACAATGATTTTAAAACAGCCATGATAAAAATGCTTCAACAAGGAATTATGAACATGCTTAAAACAAATTAAAAACCAGAAAACTCACTAAGAAAACAGTCAATCTTGGCAAACAAACAGAAAATACAGAGAGAACCAAATGGAAATTTTAGAACCAAAAATTACAATAATCAAATAAAAGTTCAGTTGTTGGGATCGAAGGCAGAATGAGGGCACAAAAGAAGGAATCAATAAAATAGAAGATAGTAGAAATTGCATGATAATTAATTAACAAGAAGAACACAGAAGGACGACAAATGAACAGATCCTCAAGGACCAGTAACACTATGAGAAAACTCAAACATTTGTTCCATTAAAGTCCCAAAAGCAAAGGAAAAAGGGAGGGGAGGACTGAAAAAGTACTTGAAGAAATAAGGGCTAAAAACTTCCCCAATTTGGCAAAGAACCCAAAGCTACAGAAGGTGAGTAAACCTGAAAGAGGAGGGACACACACACATACAGAAATCTGTGCCAGGTTACATCCTAATTAGACTTTTTAAAACTAAGGACAAAGAATATTCAGAAAATAAATGAAATTTTATCTACAAGAGAGAAAAAATGATTTTTTTAAAAAAAAAGAAGGAAATCAAGTCCTTTGCAGCAAAATAGATGTAGCTAGAGGAATCAACCTAAGTGAATTGACACAAAAACAGAAAACCAAACACCACATGTTCTCACTTATAAGTGGGAGCTAAACTATGGGTACATATGGACATAAAGATAGTAGAAAGAGATACTGGGGCTACTAGAGGGTAGAGGGTGGGTGGGGACTAAAGGCTGAAAAACTACCTATTGGGTACTTTACTCACTACCTGGGTAACAGGATCATTCATACCCCAAACTTCAGGATCATGTAATACACTCATGTAACAAACCTACATATGTACCCCATGAATCTAAAATAAAAGTTGAAATTATTAAAAAAAAAAAAAAAATTAGGTGAGGTGGTGTACACTTGTACCCTAGCTAGTTAGGAGGCTCCAGCAGGATGCTCACTAAGCCCAGGACCTTGGGGCTATGGTGAGCTATGATCTTGCCATGACACTCCATCCTGGGTGACAATGTGAGACCCCAGCTCTAAAAAAAGGGTAATGAATGAAGTTTTTAAGAAAACAAAACCAACCGGGTGTGGTGACTCACATTTGTAATCCCAGCACTTTTTGAGGCCAAGGTGGGTGGATTGCTTGAGGTCAGGAGTTTAAGACCAGCCTGGCCAACATGGTGAAACCCCGTCTCTACTAAAAATACAAAGAATTAGCGAGATGTGGTGGTGCATGCCTGTAGTCCTAGCTACTCGGAAGGCTGAGGCAGGAGAATCACTTGAACTCAGGAGGCAGAGGTTGCAGTAAGCCGAGATTGCACCACTGCACTATAGCCTGGGAGACAGAGTAAGATTCTATTTCAATAAATAAATAAATAAATAATAATAACAACAACAGCAAAAATGGAGGCCAGAAGGGAGTGGCACAGTATTTTTCAAGTGATGAAAGAACACTATCAACCCAGAATCCTCTACTCAGTAAAACTATCTTTTAGGCTAAAGGGAGAAATTAAGACATTCTCAAATGAAGAAAAACTAAGCAAAATTTTTATCGACATACATACCGTAAAAGAATGGCTAAAAGAACTTCTCTAAATAGAAAGATAATGGTAAAAGAGGAAACCACTGAAAACTGGGAACAAATGAACAAAAAAAGCTGGTATGCAAAAAATATGGGAAAATACAATAGGCTTCCCTTGTCTTAAGTTGTCTAAATGATATAACAGCTGAAGCAAAGATATAGCTGTCTGATATGATTATAAATGTGTGTACAGGAAATACTGTAAGACAATTATATTATAAATGGGGTAAAGAGCCATAAAGGAGGTAAGGTTTTTATACTTAACTCAAACTGGTTGACAACTCAAATGATGACAACAGTAGACTGTAATAACTTATGTATACACAATTAACACCTAAAGCAACCAATAAAAAAGATACACAAAGAGATACACTCAAAAACAAAACACATAAATCAAAACAGAATTCTAAAATATGCTTGCTAGGTGCGGTGGCTCATACCTGCAATCCAGCATTTTGGGAGGTTAAGGCAGGAGGGCTGCTTGAGCCCAGGAGTTGGAGACCAGCCTGGGCAACATGGCATGTTGGCAGCATGGCAAGACCCTGTCTCCACAAAATATTTCTAAAAATTAGCCAGATGGGTTGGGCCCAGCGGCTCACGCCTATAATTCCAGCACTTCGGGACCCTAAGGCAAGCAGATCACAAATTCAGGAGTTTGAGACCAGCCTGGCCAATATGGTGAAACCCTGTCTCTACTAAAAATAAAAAAATTAGCTGGATGTGGTGGAGCACACCTGTAGTCCTAGCTACTCGGGAGGCTGAGACAGAAGAATCCCTTGAACCCGGTAGTCAGAGGCTGCAGTGAGCCAAGATCGCACCACTACACTACAGCCTGGATGACACAAAGAGATTCCGTCTCAAAAAAAATTTAGCCAGATGCAGTGGCACACACCACCTATGGTCCTAGCTACCTAGAGGCTGAAGTGAGAGGATCACTCAAGCCCAGCAGCTCCAGTGAGCCGTGATGGCACCAGTGCACTCCAATCGGAGCAACAGAGTGAGTCCCTGTCTCAAAAAAATAAAATATGCTCAAATAACCCATAAAAAAGGAGGAAAAAGAAAACAGACAAAAGAGAAACAGACAAAAATAGAAAATAAAATGGCAGACTTAAGCCCTAATATAACAACTACAGTAAATATAATAGTCTAAATACACTTATTAAAAAACAAGTTAACAGCGTAGATTAAAAAACATGACCCAACTAGTTGCTCCCTATAAGAAACTCACTGCAAATATACTCAAAAGGCAAGCTGAAACTAAAAGGATGGAAAAAATAAATCATATAAACATTAATCAAAGAAAAACGAAAATGGTCATACCAGAGACAGAGACGTACATTTTATAATGATAAAAGGGCCAATTCATCAAGAAGACATAGCAATCCTAAATGTGTATGCACCAAATAACAAAGTTGAAAAATATGTGAAGCAAAAACTAAAGAATTGAAAAGAGATCTCTCACTCTCTTTCTCTCTCAACAAGTGATAGAGTAACTACACAGAAAATCAACAAGGATATAGAACTCAACATTATATCAACCAATTGGATCTAATCAACATTTATAAAACGGTCTACCACAAAACAGCAGAATATTTCTTTCCAAATGCTTATGGATCATAGACTAAGATGGCTCATACCAACACAGACCTTAGCAATGAAGCAAACCTCAACAAATTTAAAATAACAAAATCATGCAGAATCTCTTCTCTGACCAAAACAGACTCAAACTAGAAATCAGTAACAGAGAAAGAAAAATCTTCAACCCCTTAGTAACCAAGCAACATTTCTAAAAAATCCCATGAGAAGGTGGCAGACTGAAAGCAGGTTAATGGTAAAACTCATCAGAAAGATCTATTCAGCAGTCTGCTGAAATCCAACTTTGAGGAGAATATGAAATAGGACTTAGTCTCCCATTATATATATTTTTTATTTTTTTCTCTGCTTTGTCCATGTTGAGGATTGTCTCCCACTATCAGATTCTACTTGGGCATATATTCGTTTATTATCTACCTAGGTAATATCTGTAACTACAATAGTGGTCAAGGCTGGGCACATATTTTTTAATTATTTATTTTACTTATTTTTGTAATTTACAAATAATAATTGTACATATTCACAGGGTACATAGTAATGTTTTGATATATATTGCATGCTGATCAGATCAGGGTAATTATTTTTTAAAAATTTAATTCCAACTTTGTTTACATTATATAAGACCATTTCATCTAATAAAAGCCTATGTTTAGATGCTGCATGGGGCATATTAAAAATAAATAAATACATGAAGCATAAATTCTTACAACATTTACAAAAGTCTAGAAAACTCAGCTTTAGAAGATGGAAGCTACCCAAAGATTTTGTTTGTTTGTTTTTAAGAGTCAGGGTCTTTCTTGCTCTGTTACCCAGGCAGGAGTGCAGTGTCACCTCCTTAGGTAACTGCAGCCAGAACTCCTGGGCTCACACAATCCTCCCACATCAGCTCCTAAGTAGCTAGGACTATAGGCAGGTACCATCACACCTAGCTAATTTTTTTTTTTTTTTTTCGTAGAGACAAGATCTCGTGATGTTGCCCAGGTAGGTCTTGAACTTCTGGGCTCAAGGGATCCTCCTGCCTTGGCCTCCCAAAGTGCTGGGTTTACAGGCATGAACCACCATGCCTGGTTCAAAGATGTTACTTCTGAGAGTGTTATTCAGGATGGTAAATACTTAGCAATGACTTAAATGTACAGTAGATATAGGAATAAACAGAGAAATTTACACTACCTAAGAGTCGAATAGGAAGTCTCAAGGGAAATCAAAAAATTTACTGAACTGAATGAAAAATGAAACTACAATATATTCAAATATATGGAACACAGCTAAAGCAAAGATGAAAGGAAATTTATAGCACTAAAGGCATACATTAGAAAAGAGGACAAAATGTCAAACCAATAATTTAAGCTCCCATCTCAAGAGCAAAATAAACCCAAAGCAAGCAGAAGGAAAAACAAAAAAAGAGTAAAGAAAAGAAAAAAAGAGATGACACAGATTACCAATATCTGGAATGCAACAGAGATACCATGGCAGACTCTGCAGACAGTAAAAGAAGAGAGTACTACAAACACCTTTACACACTTTTAGACTAAATGGGCCACTTCGTCAAACTGTCACAATCCATCTAATATAAAATAATTTGAATAGTTCTTTAGTTATCAAGGAAAATAAATTCATAATTTATGAAACTCAAAAATAAAAGAAGCCCACATGGAGAAGTCTACCAAATACTTTAAAAGGAATTAACACCAATTCTATACAATCTCTTCCAGGAACAGAAGAGGAGGGAATGCTTTCAATTTCATTTTATTAAGTTAGTATTACCTTGATGCCAAAACTAGGCAAAGACATGAATATAAACATAAGAATCCTAAACTAAATACTAGCAAATAATATTCAACAATATACAGCAAGATTATACAAAGTAATCAAGTTGGGTTTATTCTAGGGATGGCAAGTTGACTGAATATTAGATAATCAATCAATGTAATCTACCATATTTATAAGCTAAAAGAGATAACAACCACAAAATCATGAACTCTTGCAAAAAATGCAATAAGCAAAATTCAGTACTTATTCATAACTAAAAAACTCTTAGAAAAATATGAATAAAGGGAAACTTCATCAACTTGATGAAGACTTTGCATTAAAAACTTAAAGCTAACATTATACTCAATTGTGAAAGACTGAATACTTTCTCCTAAGATAAGAATACGGCATCCAGGCACAGTGGCTCACACTTGTAATCTCAGCACTTTGGGAGTCTAAAGTGAGAAAACTGCTTGAGCCCAAGAGTTCAGGACCAGCCTGGTCAACATAAGGAAACCCTGCCTATTCAAAAAAAAAAAAAAAAAAAAAAAAGAATAAAAAAATTAGCTGGGTGTGGTGATGTCCACCTGTGGTCCCAGCTACTCAGGAGACTGAGATAGGAGGATCACTGGAGCCCAGGAGGTCGAGGATGCAGTGAGCTGTGATCACATCACTGCACTCTAGCCTGGGTGATAGAGTAAAATGAGATCACTTCTTCTTCTTCTTCTTCTTCTTCATTTTTTTCAAAAAGAACATGGCAAGTATGTCTACTTTGATCAATCTTTTTCAATAATACAGTGCTGGAAGTTCTAGTTAGTGCAATAACAAGGAAAGAAAATAAAAGGCATACAGATAAAATAAAAGAAGTAAGACTACCCCATTTGCAAACGATATAATTGCCTATGTAGGAAATCTCAAGAAATCTAGCAAAATTCCTAGAACTAGTGAGTCCTGTATGACTGCAGGATATAAGACAAACATATAAAACTGTACTGTATTTCTACATACTAGCAATGAACATATGAACAATGAAATTAAAAAGATAATATCATTTATAATCACTTTAAAAAATTAGTTAAAAATCTAACAAAATGTGTATAATACTTGTATGCTGCAAACTACAAACTACTGAATGATGAGAGAAATCAAAGAAGATCTACAAAACAGAGGCACAACATGTTCATGGATTTGCAGAATCACTATAGTAAAGACGTCAATTCTCTCTGAATTTGTATGAGTTAAATGCAATTCCTAGCATAATTCTATCAAAATTCTTTGTAAGTATAGAAAAAAAAATGTACTCTAAAATTTATGTACAGAGGCAAAGAAAGAATACCTAAAACAATTTTGGAAAAGAATGAAGTAGAAGGAATCACTTAACCCAATAAATCAATAAAAGAGAACAGAGAACCCACCAATAGAAACACACGAATACACCCAATTGCTTTTGAACAAAGGCACAAAAACAACTCAGTGGAGAAAGATCACTTTTCCTACAAATCGTGCTGGAGCAACTGGATATCCACAGGCAATAAAAAAAAAAAAAGAACCTTGACCTAAGTCTCATATCTTATCCAAAATCAATCACGGACTTCAATGAGAAGTGAAAAACTAAAACTTTTAGAAGAAAAGTTTTCTAAAACTTCAGGAGTAAATTTTCAGTATCTACAGCTGAAATTTCATCAAAATTAAAAACATGCTCTGTGAACAACCATGTTATGAATGAAAAGACAAGCTACAGAGTGGGAGAAGAAACAAACCACATATTCAACAAAGAACTAGTTTCTAGAATATATAGAGAATGCTTAAAACCCAACAGTTAAAAAAAAAATCCAAATAGAAAATGGGCAGAAGACATGAACAGACATTTCATCAAGGAGGATATACAGATGACAAACACATGAAGAGAAGTTCAACATCATTAGCCACCAGGAAAACGCAAATTAAAACCACAGTGAGATATGACTATAAACCTACCACAATGGCTAAAATAAAAACAGTCAAGAACCAAACTGCAAAACAAACTGGATCACTCATTGTATTATTCTCCTAGGGCAACCATAACAAAATACTACAGACTGGGTAGCTTAAACAGGAAAATGTCTTTTCTTACAGTTCTGGAGGTTAGAAGTCCATGATCAAGGTGTCGGCAGGTTTGGTTTCTTCAGAGGCCTCTTTCTTTGGCTTGCAGGTACTGCCTTTTCTCTTTGCCCTTTCATAGTCTTTCCTTTGTGTGCACATATCCTGGCGTCTCTTTGGGTGCCCGAATTTCTTCTTTTAAGGACACCAGTCAGATGGATTAGGGTCCACTCTAAAGACCCAATTTCAACTAAAATCACTTTATGGAAAGACTTGTTTCCAAATGCAATCACATTCTAAGGTACTAGGGGTTAGGGCTTCAACATATACAATTTGTGAGGATATACTTCTATTTTTAACATTTATATATTGTTAGTGGGAATTTAAAATATTAATAGTACAGACACTGTGGAAGACAGTTTGATAATCTCTTCAAAAACCTAAACATGCAACTACCATATAACTTGGCAATTGCACACTTAGGCATTCACCCCAGGGAAATGAAGACTCATGTTCACACAAAAATCTATACATGAACATTTACAGCAGCTTTACTCATAAGAGTGAAAAGCTAGAAGCAGCCTAGACATCCTTCAACGGGTGAATAAACTGTGGCACATCCAAACCACAGAATACCACTCAGCAATAAAAAAGGAACTATGGAAACAGATTAACCTGTGTATGAATCTCCACTGGATTATGCTGAATTTTAAAAAAACCAATCCCAAAAGGATATATACAGTAAGATTCCATTTGAATGACAAAACTGTAGAAATGGAGAATAGATTAATGGCTGCCAGATATTAAGGAGGAAAGAGTAGGTAAGAAGGAAATGGGTGTGGCCACAGAAAGAAACTTTATATCTTACTACACATGAGTGGGAAACTTAACTGAAACCTTTGTTATACTTTCTAACATTTGAATGATGTGTTCTAAAATAAAGTACAAGAATAACAATGGTCACATAGGGGTGGATGAAGATATACTAGTTGCCATATATGGAATGATTAAGGAGGGCCAGGTTCTGTGCTAAACCAGACCCTATCCTGGCTCCAACACCAGTGCTTCCAATCACCAGTCTATGCTCAATGTTTAAATGTTACCCAAAGCAACAACTGCAGTATCCAGCATGATTCTGCATAAGAGATGTGCTATAGACTGAATGTTTGTGTCCTCCCCCACAAATACATATGTTAAAATCCTAACACCTAATGTGGGGGTATTAGGAGTTGAAGCCTTTGGTAAGTGATTAGTTCATGTGGACACAGACCTAATGAATGAGATTAGCATCCTTATGAAAGAGATCTGGAGAGCTCCCTTGCCCCTTTTGCCATGTGAAGACACAGCAAGAAGATGGCCAACTACAAACCAAGAAGCTGGCCCTCACTAGATACAAAATCTGCCATGCTTGAATCCTGGATTTCTCAGCCTTCAAAACCATAAGAAATATATTTTTGTTGCTCATAAGCCACCCAGAATATGGTATTCTGTTATAGCAGCCTTAATGGACTAAGACCAGACGTAAATTATAAAATTCTCTCACGTATCAACATTCTTATTTACACAGTATCTGATGTCAGCCAAGTATTAAGGAGAATAGCAATAATTGGCTTAAATGATTCACACTAAGGTATGAGTAACTGACAGGCTTAAATATTCTCTCCAGGCTCAAAAGCAGTTTAGCTCAAACGACATTTTAACAGAAACTGTATGTTTAGAACAGAATTAAACTGTAGTCCAAGTGCTGTCAACCGCTTAATTCAGGGGCCCTATTGCATCAACTTGCTCTATTTCTAATCTTGGAGTTCTTAGGTATTATGAAAGTAAATGGGATACACATCCTAAATTATAAAGTAGTAGTTGCTTCCATCTCACCACAACTCAAGATGTGTATCTGGTTAGCTGCCTCTCCTACTGGGAGAAATCTCTAGTATACAGCTTTCATCTGCTGTGAGTAAAGATAATCCAAGATCTAGAAAAAACTGTAAAAATCTGTTTGTCTTCTGGGCTGCCTTTAAGATCCCCTTTCTCTTATCTTTTAGGTTCTCTATAGCATCCTTCATATCTCCTGCCCCAGGAGTCCACTGTCTTTCACCTTTCCCTATCAAATCTGAAAAAGATATAAACAAGGACTGAACTGTCTTTTTAAAAGCTTATCTTGCATTTCAAGGCAGCTAAGAGATATTTTTACCTTTTGGGTTGACTTGGTTAAATTAAGAAGTAGGGACTTTGTTTTTTTTTTTATTTTGCTGGGTCCACTAGAAAAACTGTTTTAGTACAGATACCCCACCTGGGAGAATTTGGTCCAAAAGTTAATCGGTGACTCGACCACTCTTTGGTCCCTGTCACTCTTTTAAACTTAACTATCAGAACCTAAGACTCAAGTTGCAAAGATTCAGATCTTATTTTCACTTTTACTGGTTTGATACCCTTTCCTTCTTTCAGTGTGGTGACCATTTTTGTATATCTTCCTCCCTTCCAACCCCCAGGAATCTGTTCTCACATCCCAAAGTTGTTACAGCCTCCGTCCTGTAAGGAGTAAATGAACTATAAAAGTCTGGGGAGAAGAGAGGCATAAAATACATAGGTGGCTAGGTTGACCTCACAGACTTCCAAACATAAAACTCAAATACAGGAAAAGAGCAATGGACCGTCACCACTACTAGCTCCATCCAGCTGACAAAAAGTAAGATTCAATGCTTTTGTTTTTTAGAGTGTGTGTCTTAAAATAAATTAGCAGTACTTCTTAGAACTCTCAGTATCATAAAAAAAATCTGAGAAACTGTCAGAGGAGATTAAGGAGAAATGACAACTAAATGCAATCTTGTTTTCTGGGTGAGTTCCTGAAACAGAAAAAGGACTTCAATGGAAAAACTAGTGATATCCAAAGAAAGTCTCCAGTTAACAGTAACACACTAATGCTGGTTTCTTAGTTTTGATAAATGAACCACGGTAGGATACTGTTAGTGGAAATTGAAACTGGGTGAGGTGCATATGGGGACGTTGTACTATTTTTGCAACTGTTCTGCAAATCCAAAATCATTCTAAAACAAAAAGTATATTTAAAAAATAGAAGAGATGAAAGCATTTTATGTATTGACAGGAAAAAAAAAATTCTCCAAGAAGTAAAAAATGGTATAGAACACTATGTGGTATAGAAGAATAGGTACTGAAGTGTCATTTGTATAAAAAGAATGAGAAACCATATGTGTATACATAAAATATTTCTGGAAGACCACATAAGCATCTGATGATACTGACTATGTGGAGGAGAGAACTCAGAAGTTGAGTAGGAATGAAAAGAAGAATTTTTAATGTGTCCTCTCATACCTTTTAAATTTCTGAGGCCAGGCACAGTGGCTCACACCTATAATCCCAGCACTCTGGGAGGCTGAGGCAAGCAGATCTGCTAGAGAACAGGAGTTTGAGACCAGCCTGGGCAACATGGCAAAACCCTGACTCTACAAAAAATACAAAGATTAGCCAGATGTGGTGGCATGCACCTGTAGTCCCAGCTACTCAGGAAGCTGAGACAGGAAGATCACCTGAGCCCAGAAGTTCGAGGCTACAGGGAACCCTGATTGTGCCACTGCACTTCAGCCCAGGTGGATGAGTGTTACATTGTCTCAAAAAATAATAATAATAAAATTTGAAACATATGAATGTATTACTTATTCAAAAAGTAATTAACTTTTTTTTTTTTTAAGAGACAGGGTCTTGCCATGTTGCTCAGGCTGGAGTGCAGTGGCTATTCACAGGTGCAATCCCACTACTGATCAGCATGGGAGTTTTGACCTGCTCCATTTCCCACCTGGACTGGTTCACCCCTCCTTAGGCAACCTGGTGGTCCCCCACTCCCGGGAGGTCACCATATTGATGCCAAACTTAGTGCAGACACCCGATCAGCGTAAGGCACTACAGCCCACAACTCCTGGGCTCAAGTGATCCTCCTACCTCAGCCTCCCGAGTAGCTGGGACTACAGGTACGGGCCACCGTGCCCAACAATAATTAACTTTTAAAATAAGAAGGATGACCAGGAGCTGAACCAAGACAAAGACTATGAAAATCATGTAGAGGATTAATGAGAAAAACAAATTTAGGAACTGAACAACAAAATCTAATCTACTCCATCTATCAATTAAGGCTTCCCACATCCCCTTCCTCACTTTTTCCACCAACCTCATTTCTCCTTAATGCACTACAGACTTTTTATTCAAGCTGAACCAATCTGACTGCTGATTCAAAAGAGTCACCAGCATTTTTCCTCAAATCCACATCTCTCCCTGCAAAACCTAACTCCAAACTTAAAAGCCACCCACCTACAAGCTATTTAGCTTTCTGAATATTCTATCTATACCAAGGAGAGCAAATACAGGCACTCATGCCATCACTACTCCTACTCATAACAATAAACATTGCTCAATGATCACAGTATCCTTTCCCACTAAATCCAGAAGCTGCGTCCAACTAACTTCTCAATAAATCTTCACTATCAATCAAAGCTGGCCCATGAAATTAAAGCCTACTTGCCATATCTAGTCCCTACTATATTAATGTTTCCCTCAATATACTTACCATGGATTTTATGAATATTTACATGCATATCTCACTTTAAAACACTTTGCTTTACTGTGCTTTGCCGATACTGTATTTTTCATAGATTGAAGGCTGGTGGCAATTGTATGTGGAGCAAGTCTATCAACTCATTTTTCCAACAGCATGTGTTCATTTTGTGTTTCTGTGTCACATTTTGTTTTTTCTAACAATATTTCAGACTTTTCATTATTATTGTATCTGTTACGGTGATCTGTGACCAGTGATCTTTGATGTTACTACTGTAATTGTTTGGTGGCACCACGAACCACACCCATATAAGATGGTGAACTTAATCAATACATACTGTGTGCATTCTGACTGCTCCACTGACTGGGGGCTCTCCTGTATTCCTCCTTCTCCTCAGGCCTCTTTATTCCAGGAGACACAATAATATTGAATTAGGCCAATCAATAATCCTTCAATGGCCTCTAAATGTTAAAGTGAAAGGAAGAGTCACATTTCTCACTTTACATCAAAAGCTAGAAATGATTAAGCTTACTGAGGAGGGTATGTCAAAAGACAACAGTGATCGAAAGCTAGGTCTCTTGTGACAGTCAAGCTGCAAATGCAAAGGAAAAGTCCCTGAAGGAAATTGAAAGTGCTAGTCCAGAAAACAAACAAATGGTAAGAAAGTGAAACAGCCACATTGCTAATGTGGAGAAAGGTCCAGTGGTCTGGATAGAAGATCAAACCAGCCACAACATTCCCTTAAGCCAAAACCCAATCCAGGGCAAGGCACTAGTTCTTGTCAATTATATGAAGGCTGAGAGGTAAGGCCACTTCAGAAGGAAAGTTTGAAGCTAGCAGAAGTTGGTTCATGAGGTTTAAGGAAACAAGCCATCTCCATAACATAAATGTGAAAGTTGAAGCAGCAAGTGCTGATACAGAAGCTGCAGGATGTTATCAAAAAGCTCTAGCTAAGATAACTGATGAAGGTGGATACAATAAACAACAGATTTTCAATGTAGATAAAACAGCCTTCTATTGGACCAAGATGCCATCTAGGACTTTCACAGAGAAAGAGAAGTAAATGGCTTCAAAATTTCAAAGGCAAGGCTGACTCTTGTTGGGGGCTAATGCAGCTAGTGACCTTAAGTGAAAGCTGATTCTCATTTACCATTTTGAACAGACTGAAATCTACTCAGTCTGTTCTTTATAAGTGGAGTAACAAAGACTGGATAACAGCATATGTGCTTACAGCATGGTCTACTGAATCTTTTAAGCCTACTATTAAGACCTGCTGCTCAGGGGAAAAAAAAAGATTCCTTCCAAAATATTACTGCTTATTGACAATGCACCTAGTCTTCCAAGGACTCTGAAGGAGATGTACAAGGAGACTAATGTTTCCATGCCTACTAACCCAAAAGTCATTCTGTGGCCCATGAATCAGGAGTAATTTTGACTTTCAAGTCTTAATATTTTAGAAATACATTTCAAAAGCTTTAGCTGCCACAGATAGTCATTTCTCCAACGGATTTGGGCAAAGTAAACTGAGAACATTCTAGAAAAGATTCATCAATCTAGACTCCATTAAGAATATTTGTGATTCATGGAAAGAGGTCAAAATACTGACATGAACAGGAGTTTGGAAGAAGTTGATCCCAACTTCCATGAATAACATTAAAGGCTTCAAAATTTCAGTAGAAAAAGTAACTGTAGATGTGGTGGAAATAACAAGAAAACTAGAATTAGAAGTAAAGCCTGAAGATGTGACTCAATTGCTGCAATCTCATGATAAAACTTGAACAGATGAAGAGTCGCTTCTTATGGAGAAGCAAAGAAAGTAGTTCCTTCAGATGGAATCTACTCCTGGTGAACATGCCATAAACATTGTTCAAATGACAACAAAGGATTTAGAATGTTACAAAAACTTAGTTGACAAAGCAGTGGCAGGGTTTGAGAGGACTAACTCAAATTGTGAAAGTTCTACTGCAGCTCAAGTGCTACCAAACAGCATCTCATGCTACAGATCTTTCATGAGAAAAAGAGTCCATCAATGTGGCATACTTCATTTTTGTTTTTTGTTTTTTTTTTTTCAATTTTATTTAAAATCAGGACACATCTCATTCTATGTTATAGAATGAGGGAGTCTATCTTGAACCTATTTGGGTTCAGGGGGCAGCCCTTATGAAAAAAAAAAAAAAGCAAGAAAGTAATTACCACAGCTACCCCAAACTTCAGCAATTACCATCCTGATCAGTCAGTAGCTGTAAACACTGAGGTAAGACCTTCCACCAGCAAAAAGATTACAACTTACTTAGGCTTAGAGGATCTGTACGTAACATTGTTTAGCAATAAAGTATTTTTAAATGAAGATATACATACATAGTTTCTTAGACCTAATTCTATTACATACTTTGTAAGCTGCAGTGAGAATATAACTTTTACATGCACTGAGAAACCAAAAAAAAAAAAAAAAAATGTGTGACTTGCTTAATTGAGATATATGCTTTATTGTGGTGGTCTGAAACTGAACTGGCAATATCTTAGAGGTATGCCTATATTTGTATATATGCCATTTTGTTATGAAAAGGATTAAAGACACAACAAATGAACTATAACAATTTTAAAAATTAAAGATAAAAGCAAAGAATAGAGGAAAAAAAATGCTGCCAAGGAAAAGGTTAAAAATTGTATAACATAGGCAGGACACAATGGCTCATGCCTGTAATCCCAGCACCTTGGAAGGCCAAGGTGGGTGGATCACAAGATCGGGAAATCAAGACCATCCTGGCCAACACGGTGAAACCCTGTCTCTACTAAAAATACAAAGATTAGTTGGGCGTGGTGGTGCGGGTCTATAGTCCCAGCTACTCGGGAGGCTGGGGTAGGAGAATCGCTTGATCCCAGGAGGCAGAGGCTGCATTGTGCCAAGATCGCACCATTACACTCCAGCCTAGTGACAGCTAGACTCTGTCTTAAAAATACATATATAGAAAATCTATTTATCTGTTCAGGAATGGGCCACAAATCTAGTTCTGGCTTTCTAGTAGCCATAACAAACAGGAAAACCCAGGTATTCTAAAAGATACACAAAGAAGTACTCAGAAGGGGAGATACCCTTGGTAGTTAAACCCAACAGTAATTTTATAAAGCAGAGACCCCCCCCCCCCCCCCAGAATGATCAAAACATAGAAGACACATAACCACCAGTCTTCAAAGGATTAGATGTTACTCATATTGTCCCTCAGGGGAGACCTATGATACCTTACCAAAGCCCAATGTGGCAAAATTGATTTTACAAAGGCAAGGCACAAGCTGTAAGAGCCCTCTATCCTTTTACTCAGTTTCTTCCTTCGTTGCCTTCCTAGTTAGATTATAAACTCTTTGAAAACAAGAACCATGCTTTCTAATTCTTATATAAAGCTCCAAAGTACTTTGTATTCTGCAGAAAAGCAGCAATGTCGGTGAGAATTTACACAGTGCAATTCAAGCCTTTTCTGATAAAAATTATCTAATCTAAACACAGTAATTCCCACTTCTACTTCAAAAATATGATAACTGAAGCCCCAACAGATAGAATTCCTAAACTTTCTAAACTATCACTGAATCACAATTCAATTTGTGATCTCTCAACAGCATTGTTTTGATATATCCCTAGCACAAAGCGTGCAAGGACACAAAATCAGTATCACTGAACCTGATCAAATAAAATGAAAATCATTAAGCAAAAGCTTTGACAATACCTAGTAAAGGAAGGACAATATTACCATCCTTCAAGAATATAATCAATAGGTCTTTACAAATCAGCTGACAAAGGCAGGTTCATTTTCTAAATGACTCTGCAAATCTTGTGGAAGACAATGAATTATAATCCAGATTATTTCTTTCCAAGAATCTGCAATTTCTGCATATGCCAAGCTGCTGAAGAGCTGTACTTCTCTGCTCTTACACACACACACACACACACACACACACACACACACGCACACACACACACACAGCCTGCTATCAAACCAGCTCTGACCACTAACTTACTAATTCACTTCTCTGCTTTACCTGGTCAAACTGGAAATGCAATTAGGACTAGGTAATAAATTATTTAGATAAAGTGATTATTAGAAGATGAAGTATTATCTTAAATTTACTACTCTTAAGCATTGGCATTGGGACACATTAACAATCTTCTATTTGTATTTTATTAGTGGAAATCATTAACAAATAAGTAGTCTCATCCAACACTGGCTTAGTTTATTCATACACTTTGTATTACAGTTTATAGTAGGTTCCCCCCTTGGTATTCCCTGTATATAGGGGCATGCTCTATCATCCCAGGAGTGAATAGTTGTAATAAGCCAAAGAATACGGCCAGGACTGGGGGAGTCCACCACGTAGACCTTGGAAAATCCAATTATTGCAACTTTGTTTCTTTATCTATTAGAAAGAGAAATTGAAATCATCTCTATCTGATAGGATTATTAGAAAGATTAAATGAGATAAGGTTTGTAAAGTGCCTAGTGTTAGTTCTCTAGCTTTTTTATAGGTAAGGAAAACACAAGGATCTGAGTACTGAGGTGATTCATCCATAGCCAATAGCTAATAAACATATGACAGAATAAAAGTCTACCTTAGGGCTTAACATTCTTTCCGCCACATCAAGCAACCTTAAAATAACAGACCTCAGCATCTCAGGTTTGTCACTGCTGGGTATTCACCACATGCAAAGAAAAAAAAATGACTATTTTGAACACCTATTACATGCTAGAAACTAATCTCTTTCTTTATAACTGATCTATAAAGTAGGTGTTATCTCATTTTACTGAGAAATTAGTTTGTGCAAAGTCACAAAGCTAACAAGTGATAAAACAAGATTAATCCAGATCTGTTTACTCAATGATTTTCCCTACTACCCTTCTTAAAGAGTGTGAGAATTTAGATATCATTGTCTACTAGAATCAAATCCCAAATGGCCTGTGAATTTTTACAGATCCTTCTGATTTATTAGTGGCAACTGTCCCTAGCTCCCAATCCTATCAACTTAAATTTGTTCCTATTAGGTTAAAAGATAATTACAATAACTGTAGTAACAAATTTACATTTGTATAGCATGTTACAGTTTATATTTTTTCTTTATATTAGATGCAACTACTGAGCCTTTTCATATATCGGCTCACATTTCATTTAATATTTTCAACACTTTTATGAGGTAGGAATTATCGCCATTTTACAAATAAGAAAAACAGCCAGGTGCAGCGGCTCATACCTGTAATCCCAACATTTGAAGAGGCCAAGGTGGGCGGATTACTTGAGCTCAGGAGTTCGAGACCTCGAACTCAGGAGGCAACACAGAGAAACTTCATCTTTACAAAATGCAAAAGTTAGCTGGGCATGGTGGCACATGTCTGTAATCTCAGCTACCGGGGAGGCTGAGGTGGGCGGATCACTTGAGCCCAGAAGATTGAGGCTGCAGTGAAGAGTGGTCACCCCACTGCACTCTAGCCTGGGCAACAGAGTGAGATCCTGTCTCAAAAGAAAAAAAAAATTAGAAAGGTCATCTCAGATCTCTTTCTGCCCCCACAGTTGTCAGATGATTTCTAGTAAATGTTTAAAGGGCATTTTAAACTGTTCCAGAGCACAGAAAAAAGTGGAAAGTCTCCCAATCAATCTTAATCCTGGCTTCATTTTGACACCGAAGCCACGCATGGATAGCAAACTTAAATGAAAACGTAAATATTAGATTTATCCTTTTAATTACAGATGCAAAAATTTAACATATTTCTGTGAAAAACAAAGGAATATATTTAGTATAATCCCATCTGTAAAAGAAAAAACATTGTGAATAGAAACACGTATGTGTGTGTGGTGGAATATAAAAATTTATTCATAAATACACACAATAAATGCAAAGATACAGGTTTGGAAAGATAAACCTCAGACTGTTAACAGTGGTTTCTCTAAGATGGAAGTGGTCTTAGGAGTGAAAAAGAGGAAAAAGACAAAAAGTGAAGGGAGATTTTCAGCTTCTACTCTCTCTATATATATATATATACATATATACTATTCAAATAGTGGCTTCTAGGATCAGCTATGCCATTAAGAAGGTTGAATCACTCTGACTCTGTTTCCCCGTTGGAAATGTGGAAAGCAGACCTACCTTATTATGACACAAGAAAAGAAATTTATTTGAAAAAGCGTAATAAAATCTGATGAATATGTGGCAGTATGGCCACAAATACCTTATTCTTTGTTATTGTTTGATTTTTTATTTTTCTCTCACTTTGTTACTGATCAGCCAGACATTCACAAACACAATTTAACTTCTGTATGCCTCCTTGAGTCCAGGAAATAGAGTCAGAAAACCCGAGTTTACATTCAGACCTTGTCTCTTAACTGTAAGGTTAAAAAAACAAGCAGATGATTAAACTTCTTTGCACTTTAGTTTCCTGGCAGTAAAATAGGACTAAACCTGCCTTACAGCATCATTTAAAAGATTAAATTAGAAAATACATGTAAAAAACACAGAAACTACTATGAATTAGACGTTTCTCCAAAGATGATATACAAATGGCCAATAAAAACATGAAAAGACGAAATACAAATGAAAATCACAATGTGTTATCACTTCACAGCCACTAGGATGGCTATCATCAAAAAGACAAACATTAACAAGTGTTGGCAAGGATGTGGCTAGAAGAAACGTAAAACAGTGCAGCAGCTCTGGGAAACAGTCTGGCAGTTCCTCAACAAGTTAAACAGAATTACCATATGACCTAGCAATTCCACACCTAGGTATATACCCAAGAAAACTGAAAGCATATATAACACACAAAAATTTGTAAAACTTGTAAATGAGTATCCACAACATTATTCATTATTCATAACATGATTATGGCCAAAAAGTAGAAACAACCCAAATGCCCACAAATTGAAGAATGGATAAACAAATATGGCATAGCCATATAACGAAATATTATTCTGCCATAAAAGGAGTGAAATATTGATATATGGTATATAAATGAACCCTGAAAGCATTATGCTAAGTGAAAGATAAAAAGGCCACATGATTCCATTCACCTGAAATGTCCAGAATAGGCAAATACATAGACACATAAAGTAGTGGTTGTCAAATATGGGGAGAATAGCAATAAAGGTACAAGTTTCTTTTTAGTTCCTGAATTAGTGTTGACATTTGCACAATTTTGTGAATACACCAAAACCACTGAATTGTATACTTTAAAAAAGTGAATTCCATGGCATATGAATTGTATCTCAAAGAAAACTATTATAAAAATTTAAGCCTCTGCTATTTTTCTTTTTTTTTCTTTTTTTTTTTTTTTTTGAGATAAGGTCTTGCTCTGTCACCCACGACAGATGCAGTGGCCCAATCATGGCTCACTTTTCTGCTTGCTACTTATTAGTAAATATTCTACTTTCCTCAAGAGGTTGCTCCTGTTGCTTGTAACAGCTTTAAAAGATCTTTGAAGTTAGCTACTATACAGATGAATGGTATTTTTAGTAAAGTAAAGCTACTATAACAGAGAAACTTTCTACAAATCAGATTAGTTTGTACAATTTCATTTTTTCAAAAGAAATGTAATTAATGCCAAGTTCAATTTTAGAGAGTGGAAAAGCTTCAAGGAGTCCTTATAAAGTACGGTTTTTAAAAAAGGTCAAAATGCTATATTTTGCTTTTTTAATTAATGGACATTTCATTTTCAGATACGTGATTAGCAAGATTACCTGTTTAAAATGCCATTAAATGCCTAGCAATCAACTAAAACCCAAGTAGGTGCAACGTCATGACCTCTACTTACAACTTCCTATTTTCTGCATTCTGTTGTCAGATTCCTAGTCCATCATTAGCTCCAGTCTCTTACATGAATTATTCCATTCGATTCTTACTCACAGGGACTAAACTTTTTGGTAAATGCAATCCATTTTTCTGATGCTGGGGAACCTTAATTAGAGTAGGCCCAAGTTTTAAGATTAAATTTAGTCTAGACTGTTCGAATAAATATTCAACAAAATGATTTCCTGGAATTTGGAACATAAAAACAGCCTATAGAATTATGAAATGCTTTCTGGGTCCTTTGGGAATTTTTTCACGTATTTATTCATGGGGCAACGACAGTAACCAACTTTTACCCAGAAAAAGTATTACGTATAAAAGCTTCCTGGTTCTAGAACAAAGACGTATTTTATTGCTCAAAGCTAAAGGAAGATACCTTCCTTCTATTTAGTATTGTTACACTAAAATAGCATACCAATGAAACTAGCTAGGTATTGGCATGACCCAAAGTATGTAAACAAAGATAAACTGTACCTTATTGTGCATTCTTTCTTGGGGGGAAAATTCTCACACTAAGAAAATAAGATTTAGTCAACCAAAAAAGAAAAAACAAAAATATGTATGTGTGTCTGTGTATGTATGTATGTATGTATGCATGTATAAGGATTAGGATTTTCCAACATGGGGGCATTTTGAGTAGCAGTTTAAATTTGATGGCTTGCCAAGCTATGCGGGGATACATGGTGGGCATGCTTGACACAGGCAAAACGTGAAGCAAGAGACGACCTGTCAAACAGCTGCTATCCAGTTACTCCCTCGGCAACACTCCCAACTTCTCCCGCGATGTCTGTGTATGAGAGAAAGATGTCAAAGCACCAGGAAAACCACGGGGGCTGTCACAGCAACAGCCAAGTCCAAACCCTGCATCCCAGGGTGAAATCCCACCCGTACCTTCAAGAGCTGGTCAGACTGCGGCTCTTTTCTAATTTGAGTCTACCTAAAATAGAAAAATAAACACACAACCACGGACCTGGGCAACCGGCCCTCTCTTCTCCTTTGTGACTCTCCTAAAGGCTGGAGGGGTGTTAACCCCCAGCAGGCCCGTGGAAGCCAAGCCCCGCGCCCTGAGGAGGCGTCCAGGAGCCTCGGCACAGCCCTGGGGCCTCGAGCCCGTGTCCCTCACCCACCCGACAGGGCCGGTCACCGGTCACACAAAGGAGCCAGCCGCGGGCGCTGAACGCGGGGACTCGCCCCAGAGCCGGGCGCCACATCTGGTCCCTGCACGCTGGCAGGAGAGACCCGACGGAAAATAAGGATTAACGCCCAAACCTGTTGCACAATTCGGGTCCCTTTCACCCAGAAATGAACAAGGGCTCTCAGGAACGGAGAAGTGCGCGGCCCGGTCTCTGCGAGCCGCGGCCGCACCCGGCAGGCGGCGCGGAGGCAAAGGCGGCCCGCGAGGCTCCCACCTCCGGCGCTTTGTCTGAGGCGGCGGGGGCGGCCGGGGCGCTGGGAGAGGCGGGGGTGGCGGGGCGGGGGCCCCTCTTTCACTGCGCAGCCCCGCGGCTCAGCGGCCCGCGCGGGGGAAGAAAGCCGGGCCCGCTACCGCCGCTGCCAACACCGGCCCACGCCGGCCACCCGGCCGCTAGGCCTGCGCGCTCCTCCCGCCCGGGCCATCGGGGCCGAGCGGCGGCCACACTCACCTGGCTGGCGCCCGCGCTAGCGGCCGGCGGCTCCGGGGCGTTGGGGAGGACAGGGGAACGCTAGCGAGGTGCGGGAGGAGGCGGAGGGCGCGGCGGGAGGAAGGCGGGCTGGGGGCGGAGCGGGCCCGGGCGGCGGCGGCGGCGGCGGCGGCGACTCCAGTCACTCGTGGCAAATAGCGTCCCGGCCCCTCCGTGCGTCAGGCGGGGGGCGGCGGTGCGGGTGGCCCGGCGACCTCTCGGCACCCGCGGCCGGAGCCGCGTCCGCGCGACCCCGCGCGCGCCCGGGTGACGGCGGTACAGCGACCCAGCCCGGCTCGGGAAGGGGGAAGGGGGAAAAGGGGCGGGGCGGGGCGGGGCGTCCCGCCAGGCCCGGGGCTCAGGGCTGAGTGCCAGGGAGACTCTAGTGCTCCCAGCTGGACCCTGCCTTCCCCGCCTCTCGCCGAGGCCCAGGTTCCCCAGGTGGGAGGCAGTCTGGAGGAGTGGCAGGTCCCCAGACCTGAAGTCAGAAGTCTGGGCTTAAGGGAGGAATCTTGGCAAGTCATTTATTTCCCCTGACCTCATCCTGTAGTTCGAAGGTTCGATTACAAGGTCTCCAAGAGCTGCTCCCAAGTACCCACTGCCAAGCGGTGCTGTGACTGAAGGATGAAGGCAGATGAAGGGGAAAGGGTTGCGGTGAGAAAGGGCTGGATTCAAGGCATTTGTTTCGCTTTGAGGATCTTTCCATTGGGCAGTCCAAAATTAATCCACAAATGGGACTTCCTAATAATAGCTACTTCTCCATTTTTACCAACCTAGTTATTTTTCTTTAAATATACTGAATTCAGAGTCCTCGTTCTCATTTTATTGCGCAAATCATTTTTGTGTCATTTCCTGAATTCAGTTCAAAAGAGTCATCAGCAAATGCACACCAGATCAGAGCAGCTGTGTAGTCCCAATCTCAAGACTTCCATGGTATTCACTCTGCCACTCACTTCAGTAGCACCTAATTCTGTTGATAAAATCTTGCCATTCCAACAACTAAGCAACCAAATTTCTCTCCACTAAAGTTTTCTGACTTAAAATCCCATAGATAAATTCTTACTCTTAATTCTGTGAATAACAGCCTGTCTCCATGATTTCAGCCTCTTTGCCTCTTTGCCACTCTTTAGGTCAAGCCTTTAATTTCACTTCTGTTTCAGTTCCTTATAACTGCCAGAGAGAGTGCTCCAAAAAGACAGAGCTCAGCAGGAAACGTACCTCTTTAAAAATCATTCAATCGCTGCACCTGGTTAAATCAGGTTCAAACTCATTACCATGGTATACAAAGCCATTTAAAGTCTAATCTGTTGACCTCCTTGGCTCCAGCTTCAACTCCTAATATATCTACATATCACACAAATTCAACAGAGTTTGTCTCTGTGCCCTTGTAGTTTTCCCCACCTGAAATCCATTCCTCATCTAACCAGCTGAACTCCTATTATCCTTCAAGATAATGAAGATAGTGCATCACTCCCTCCTTGGAATCTTCCCTGACATCACCTTTCACCACATCCGCATCCTTACTCCACACCTTTACAATGAACTAAATACTCTTTTTCTCTCTGCTTTCATAAAATCATTTGTCTACAGTATTCCCTATGATAATCTTTAGTACTTGCTTTTTTCCCTTTGCCTTGCTTAGTGGCCTTTTCTTTCTAGACTGTGTGTCCTTAAAAGGATAGGGATTTTGTCTGGTTCATTTTTTCTCCCCAGAACATAGCACAGTGCTTAGCACAAAGAAGGTTCTCTTTTACTGTTTGCTGAAGTGTTGAAATCATTTTCCATTCCAACAAATAAATGTTGAGCATCTACTCAACAAGAAGAAAATACAGTGAAATCCATAGTCCCTGACTTTTTTAGCCTTCCCTGGTATTCTGTTTTTTCTTTCTCGACTATGTGGCATTCTCTTCTTATCATTTTAAACTCTCTCCAACTACCACTGACATTCTTTGCTTACCTAATAAAACAAGAGCATGCCAAGCAATCCATTACAGGAATTCACAAAATATCCCTGCCCTTCCTCTTTCCATACCTTCTGGTTCCACATTGTATTTACCTAGGTGTTAGATGAGAGATAACTGCTACAATGGAAAAAAACATTAGACTGTAAATTCAGAGAAAGAAATTTGGATGCTACGTTTTCCAATAACTACTGAATGAACTTATCTCTATCACTTACAGTCATGAGACTTCACTTGTGGAGTTTCTTTGGCTCTATGATTAGCATTTGTTTTTAATATTTTGCTATAAAGGTACGAGATCCTTGCAAAGTAGCTATCCAGCATAAGTTTAAACTCCAAGTGATAGGAAACCATTCATGACCTCATAACAGTGTTCATTTGTAAACAGTCCTACTAGTTCCTATGTTCAACTGAAATGTGTGTCTGTATACATTTGGTGGGTAGCTACCAGTATTGGTAGAAACACCACTGGACTTAAACTCCAAAGAAGTGTGGTCAAATCCTGGGTTTATGACTTCCTAGCTGTGTGACCTTGAAAAAGCACGATTCTGCTGCAGGTATGAGTTTGCTCCATTCTAAAAGGGGAAAATGATAATCATAGCGCCTTAAATCATTATTGTAAATATGAATGCAATGTCCAGTGAATCTGAACCTGGTACTAACATTTGTTTAATACAAAACAGCCTGGTTCTCTCCCCTTTTGCAGCCTTGTAAACATTTGAAGTCAGCAGTCACAGTGTGTGCCTTCTCCACCCACTCTTTATTCATGTCCCATTCATCTCCATACGCTCTTATCTAAACATCCGCCAGTGACTCTGAAAATGTGGCACCTAGAACTGAATCCAATATTCCAATAAAGAGAGAAGTAGAGGAGTACAATTTTATGCATTCTAATGATGATATTTCAAAATTCAGTTTGATATCACATTATTTTTCTACCATCACATACTGTTCATAAATAGCATGTCATTGCCAACTAAAAACAAGCAAAAATTACCCCCAAATCCTTTTTAAGTCTTTAACATATAGACAGCTATAAAACCATATCTTCTTCAACCTGTATTTTGCAATTTGAGTTTGGAAACAGTGCAGATCTTTGCATTTATTCCTCTTAAATATCACTTTGGAAGTTATGTACAGAAGCCCCTGCCAACTAGAAATCAATATGAAATGAGAGTAACATTTTAAAAACATTAAAGGGTGGCGAAGAAGAATCCAAAGGCTCATTTTGGAGAAAAAAAAAAAGAATCCAAAGGCACATCAAGCAACACGTTTCTAAATTTTTAATTTCTCCTCTACTATTTCTCTTAGATTAATTAATTAATTATTTTCTTTTTTTTGAGATGGAGTCACCCAGGCTGGAGTGCAGTGGCATGATCTCAGCTCACTGCAACCTCCACCTCCTAAGTTCAAGCAATCCTCCTGCCTCAGCCTCCCAAGTAGCTGGGACTACAAGCACATGCCACTATGCCCAGCTAATTTTTGTAGTTTTAGTAGAGATGGGGTTTCACCATGTTGGCCAGGCTGGGCTCAAACTCTTGACCTTGTGATCCACTTGCCTCAGCCTCCCAAAGTGCTGGGATTATAGGCATGAGCCACTGCTCCTGGCCTAATTCATTTATTTTTAAGAGATGAGGTCTTCCTGTATTGACAAGGCTGGTCTCAAGTTCTTAATCTCGTGGCCTCAAGCGATCCTCTCTCTCGAGTAGCTGGGACTACAGGAGTGAGCTACCATACCAGCAGGCTTTTTTTTTTTAAGCCACATTTAAATGTCATCCAAAATTATGTAACTTCCCATACTCATCTTGTTTTAGTCATATTATAAATTAATAGTGAAAACGCCTTCTGCGAGCATGTTCCATATATTGTTCACTTGAACGACTGAAGAATTCCCAGTCTGTCTCAGACAAACTGGTGTTGTTACTGCAAATTTCCTGAAGCTCATCGCGGTTAGGTAATTTGCTGAACAGTCATCCAGCACCAAGGTTGGCTTGGAGAAACTGCCCCTCCTCCAGCCCTTGCTGAATGGTGGCCCTAGGCAGTACTCTTTTGTACTGTGTGTGTAATCCCTGAATCACTGTTGATTGCCCCCGAGTGCACACTGACCTAGACACAGACAAGTCATACCCATTCAAAAAATGACCTGGGGGAAAAAATCAGTCCAAAAATACCCTGATCCAATCAGGCAATCAATTGGGGAAGCTAAAATCCAGGAGTCACAGAGGGTGTCCATGGGCACGAAGGGCCCTGACAGATCACCAGCAAGCAGAAGCTAATGTCTACCAAATAATGGCTAAGCAGCAGATATCCATTCACCTATTCATTCAACAAGTATTGATTGAGCATCTCCTGTGTTTTATGTCCTGGGGAGACAGTTTGTACAAAATACATAAAAATTCTGCCTTGAATCTTACATTCTGGTGGATGGAACTGACAATAAACACAAAGAAGCAAATCAAATCATATATTAGATGGTGATAAGTGCTGAATAAAAATAATGCAGGAAAGGGGAATAAAAAGTGCTGGGGGATGGGGTACAATTTTTACTATCAGGGAAGGTCTCACTAAGAAGGTGAAGTTACAGGTAAGGCTTGAAGGATCCAAGGCAATGAGGTTGTGGAAAAGAAGGTAGGGGAGAAGCTGAGAGAGTCAGCTAGTGGCTGGGTCATCAGGCAGCAGGCACCAAAAAAGGAACCACACATCAAACTACACAGAGCAGGACATTCACAATCTAGCTGGGAGCTTTTCCCCCAGGTCAACTAGACCAGAACCTTTGTAGATGGGACCTCAAAAGTCTGCATATTTAAGTACTCCTGAGATGATTGGGACATTCCACCAGAATGAGAACCCCTGCTCTTAAGACTACAAACTTCCTCTGATGCCCTTTAAATTCTATCTTCCAGAATGCACAATTTAATTGCATTCCTCTCCTCTGAGGATCTATATTAGTCCATTCTCACACTGCTATACAATAATACCTGAGACTGGGTAATTTATAAACAAAGGAGGCTTAATTCACTCACAGTTCCACATGGCTGTGGAGGCCTCAGGAAACTTATACTCACTATGGAAGGGGCAGCAGACACATCTTACATGGTGGCATGCAAGAGAATAGTGAGCATGTGTGAGCATAGGAAAGCCTACCATTTATAAAACCATCAAATCTTGTGCATTCACTCACTATCACAGAACAGCATGGGGGAAACCAGCTTTATAGTCCAATCACTTCCCTCCCTCAACACATGGGGATTATAATTCGAGATGAGATTTGGGTGGGGACACAGAGCCAATCAAGCCATATCAGGGTTCTTGATTGTTCAACTTTTCTGCTGTTCATGGAACACTTGATTTCATGGCTGAAATTTCATAGGTATTCTTTATAAACCAAATGAAAAGAAACCAAACCTCAACACACTAATTCCCAAAGTAACATGGTTGAGTTTCTGTATCTCACAACCATAATCACCTAACATACTAAGGTTACAAAGCTGTGAGATGGTGATGTCAAAGCTGTAGCACTGGGTTGGTGTTCATCCCATAATGTGTATCTTTAGGGGCAAAACAAAAATGGAAATTTGGGGCTATCTCTTTAACATTTCAAAATCAATTTTTGAAAGTTGTTGACATATTATATAAAGGTATATAACATTTATTTTAATAATGTACATGTACATTATTGAATTTTAAGAAAAATATTGGATATTATAAACAAATTAATCTGAGTACCCAATTTATCAGTTTTGACTGATTTGACATTTTCATTCCCAGCTCAAAAATTCTCTCTTTTATTGAGACAGTTAAAAAGATCTGGTGTTTAAAAAAAAATACTTTCAGATTGTGAAGTTACGCAAATGTCATTTTTAAGTGTTTTAGTTTTAGTTTGTTTAGTTTAGTCTCCTATTTTTTGTTTTAGGTTTAGTCTCCTATTAGTTCAATGTATTTGGAGTCCTTTAGGTCGGCAGTCCTCAACCTTATTGACTCCAGGAACCAGATTCATGGAAGACAACTTTTTTTCCAATGGATGACGAGACAGGGGATTTTGTTGTTGTTGTTTTGAGATGGAGTCTTGCTCTGTTGCCCAGGCTGAAGTGCAGTGGCATGATTTGGGCTCACCACAACCTCCACCTCCCGGGTTCAAGCGATTCTCCTGCCTCAGCCTGGCAAGTAGCTGTGACTACCAGGTATGTGCCACCATGCCCAGCTAATTTTTGTATTTTTAGGAGAGACGGGTTTTCACTATGTTGGTCAGTCTGGTCTCAAACCCCTGACCTGGTGATCCTCCCACCTTGGTCTCCCAAAGTGCTGGGATTACAGGCATGAGCCACCACGCCTGGCCAAGGGGATGATTTTTAGGTGAAACTGTTCCACCTCAAATAATGAAGTATTAGATTCTCATTGGGATTGTGCAACCTAGATCCCTCGCATGTGCAGTTCACATTACCACCTAGAACTCAGGTGGAAATGACTGCTGGCCAGCTGCTCACCTCCTGCTGTGTGCCCAGTTCCTAACAGGCCACAGACCAGTACCCGTCCACAGCCCAGGAGTTGGGGACCCTTGCTTTAGGCAATAGTACCTTTTCTAAGACTAAGAGTTTGCTTTCACTTGTGTCAGGTAGTTTTCTTTCCCCTAATCACACTTTCATGAAATGTTTTTGGTAAACTGTCCAAAGGAAAAAATAAAGAGCAGTGTTTGACTTTTTTCTGAAATCAGCAAAACTGTTTTCTAACAAAAGAGATTTTCTTTTCTAGTTGTAAAATTAGGATCTTAAAACTGGAAGACACCCATCTATCTCATCCTCTTTTCCCTGAGACTCAGGGAAGTTAAGCAACACACCCAGCTCTAGAATTAGTTAACAAAATATCAAACACTACAATTCGGTCCTCTTGACTACTCATTGATAAAAGCCATGGAAAGAATTAGAATATTTGCAGTATTATCTGTATGTCTGTGGTACATAGACGTGGTGCATAATTTAGGCAAACTACAAGTTTATGTCTTAAGCATTAAACATGCTTTAAAAGGATTGTGAATTATAGAAAATAAAACAGCATTTCAGACAAGGGGAAAGCTCTTCATTTCAGTGATCAATTTACTATCACTCCTAATTAATATAAACTTTGTGAGAGAGGTCAACAAAGAAGGCCAAGTAAAAAGCAAATTGTTCAGGCCAATTGTTTTAAATGCTGCTGGCAATATACAATATATTACATAATAGAATACAGCAAATAGGCTATGCCAATTTTTATGGCTCTCTTCAATCAATTTTTTTCAATAAGAACGATTAAATGCTACAATATATGCTCAAATGAGCATCCCTGAGTCAGAACTCTTTGGTTGCAAATGTCAAAGCCAATTTGAACTAGATTGGAGTGGAGGGATGATGGCTTTTCTGGATTAATACTGAGGTAACTCAGAGCATTGAAGGAAGAACTGCATTTCTGGGGACCTCAGAGACCATCATCAGAGGCCCTACCAAAGTCAGCATCTTTCTTTTTGCCCCTTCTAGCAAATCTGTTCCTCTCAGATGTGTCTTCAATCTGTCCAACAGGAAATCAGTCTGTTTTAGACTTTAAGGAGCAGAGCCCCCAAATAGCACTGGCTGTACATCAATCCTCCAGCTTGAATAGCTCATGTAGAAAAACATCAGGAGTGGCTGATACTTTGTGTCACATGAAGTTTCAAACACTGTGGCCAGTAGAACAAGATCGGCCTGGTGTATGGGGAGCTAGGTATCCTAGCTGGCAGCTCTAATCTTGGGAGAAAGTTTACCCCAAAGAAGATGGGACACTACCGAAGAAGGAGAGAAAGGGATGCCAGGCAGAAAAAAATAAGATATTCATTGCAAGATGTATGCTTCTCAAACCCTCACATGGGAAAGGTGATTTTTGTGAAATATTTTATTAGCTACTCAAATGTTAAAATTATAATGTAAATTACTTCTAGTGTCATCATTTTATATCGAAAACCTATACTCAAGCACTTTTTTCTGGTTTGTGAATGTTCCTTTAAAATCCTAGCCTAGAAAAAAAAATCCTTCAATTTATTCATGATGATGGCAGAAAAACACAATTTTGCTTGATCAGAACATTTTTACTTATTACTTGCATTAGAAAATTTGAATCTAAAAATATGTTATTCAGAGCTAAAGAGGTAAAAATACTTGATTGTCAAATTCAATCTGCATAGTGAAATATTAAGATCTTATTGAAAAAGTGTTAGTTAAGTTATAGAGAAAGCTCTTTGGTTTCTGTTACATGATATTTCAATATGGGGCTAGGTCCTAGATATTAGTAAGACAGAAAAGAATGTTAAAAACAAGCTTGGTCCAAGTCATAAGGTTCTCCTTTGTTTTTTTTAATGTGTGCCAGTTATCAGACTGAATATAAAGGTCAATATTTATCTTAGCCATCAAGCAATGTGTTCTGCCCCTGACTCTTAAAACTCTGGGCCAGGAACTAAAGTGTTTTCCTCCTTGCTTCAATTCTTTGGTGATCAGAAATGGTTCTTTTGTTTATCTACAGTGTTTTTATAATCCTGTATTTTTGGACAAAATAGGGACAAACCACATTCAAAAATAATCTCCACCCATCCCCAGGCTCCCTCCACTCATGTCACTCTCTCCAGCTGCACTGGAGAGGTGTGTACGACTCTTCTTAATGAGCAGCTGAATGGCAGCTCGTGAGAAGTCCCGTTGCATGAAGTCGGAGGAGGCACTAGCAACACAGAAGCAAAGAGTTGATTTGGCTGTGGGATAAAGTGGAAAATGGAAAGAATTGCCTTTTGTATTAGTCTAACTTTTCCTCTCCTTCTGAATAAAACATTATTGTGTAACAAAGGGCTTTTAAACAATTTCTTTATTTCTTAAGTTGGCGATTTGACAAATACAGATTGTGTCATCCTGGGTTAAAGCCACTTCTTAGGGTGTGGAGTTACTTGATTCCGGCACTGTGGATCAGTGTACTGAAAACATCTGACATCAGCTAGCTTTATGCCTCATTAATATTGTCTTAGATTTAAGGGGAAAAAAGGAATAAAAAGCAGGTTTCTCTTTGGGGGCTTGAAGAAGGGGAGCCACCAAGTTAACCATTTTACCTACTTAACCATTTGATAATGAAATTATAATTTTTTTGTATAAAAAAGATAGACAACCCAATAAATATATTCTATCATCATTTCTAATGATGGAAAAAGTGATCATCTAGATTCCACCACTTAAAGTACAGCAGCAAATTTGGGACAGGAGCTATTGTTGCTGCTCAGCTTCCTCTCCTGACTGCCAAGCCTGGGTGTCTTTGGGTGACTACCAATCCTCTGTACAGAAACTGTGCCTCGATGCTTTCGAGCAAGAGTACCCAACTCTGGAAGAGTTTAGAGATTCTGTGTGCAGGCATCAGCTTGGTTGTATCTGGGAAGATGTATCATTCTAATGTTTCATGGCCAACTGTTGAACATTTTACTTGGAAAAAAGATAAGCATGAAGAAGCATAGGAAAAGACATTCAATGACTTCTTTGTTCATGTAACCAAAAATATCAGGCTAGCACTGTGTTAGAGACCTGGAGACAAAGACAGGGAATCATGTGTTTGCTCTCATTATAATTGAGAGACAGGAACCCAAGCAAACGCTCAATGCAAAATGATATATAACACAGTTGTAATTAAATTCTACACAAAATGTTACCAGGACCCAAAGGAGAGTCTCTGCCAGGGTATTTGGTGAAGGGTACACTGAGGCTTTGACATTTGAACTGAGTCTAGAAGAAAGTCATTTTTATCTAGGCAGAGAAAAAGGGGAAAAAGAAGAAGAAAGTATACCGTGGCTGAGAAGCACCAAAAAACATGACGTTTGGAGGAGAAATTTGAGTATTCCTGCTGAGGCTGCATGAGGATCATTTAAGGGAAGGAACAAAATGGGAAGTACCTGTGGGCCAGGAGTAGAAAACTCAAAAGGCTGCCAGGCAGGTAATGTTGATGATATAAGTTAAGCAGCTTTAGTTACAAAATGCATTTGCTGTGTGTGTCAGAGCTGATAACTCACTGAAGGACACAAAACCTCTAAAAAAAATTGTGTAAGTTGGCCAGGTATAATGGCTCATGCCTGTAATCCAAGCACTTTGGAGGCCAAGGTGGGCAGATCGCCTGAGGCTGGGAGTTCAAGACCAGCCTGACCAATATGGTGAAACCCCGTCTTTTAAAAAAATATATATTTTTTAAAGAGAAAAAAAATTTGCATAAGTTAAACTTTCCCCCACAATGTAAGAGATTGTCTCTTTCCCCATACCCTTTCCAAGAATGAGTATTTACATTTTTTTTATTCATTCAACAAATATTTATTGAGCACCTTTTAAAGTATTTTATTGGGAATCGAGGATGCTACAGCAAATAAAACAAAAATTCCTACCTCATGGAACTTATGTTACAGTGAAGGAGGAGACAGAAATATAAAGCAGCAAAATGTGCATTTGTCAAATAAATGTTACAGAGAAACGTAAGGCAGGAGAAGTGATAGAGAATGAAAAACAGTTTGAGTTTTAGATTGGATGATCTGGAGGGTCTCACCAAGAAAGTAGCCATTGAACAAAGACTGGAGAAGATGAGGGAGGGAGCTATGGGGAAATTCATCTGTAGGAAGAACATTTCAAGCACAGGAGACCTGAGGTGAGGTCCTATCTGCCAGGACAATGGGAAAAGGTGAATAGGAGGAGGGAAGAGGGATTGTCTAGGGCCTTTTAGGGAATTGCAAAGACTGAAGCTTCAGCTCTGGGCAAGTTAAAAAACTTTCAATGATTTTGAGCTGAGGAGTGATAGGTGGGGTTTGTATTTTTAAAGACTCACTCTGGCTGCTGCGTGCAACCAGAGTGAATGCCTTGGGGGAAGGGTGGAAGCACAGAGACCAGCTGCAAGGTGAGAGCTGCTATACAGGGCAGACATGGCAGTGGCTTGGCCCAGTAATGGTGGCAGCAAAGGTGCTAGGAAGTGGTTAGTTTCCAGCTGTATGTTAAAGAACACCAGGATTTCCTGACAGATCAAATGGGGGGTGGTCAGTAAAGCAGAAATCCATGGATAACTCTGAGGTGTTTGGCCTGAGTTATTAGAATGATGATATTATATTTACTATGGAAAAGATTAGGAGGAGAAGCGGTTTGGGAAAGAGCTCAATAATTTGGTTTTGAAAATGTTAACTTTGGGATGCCTATCAGACAGTAACCACAGATTTAAAATAAGCAGCTGGACAGATGAGCCTGGAGTTAAGGAAGGTGGTTGGGACTATAAATATACATTTGGAATGTGTTGGTGTAGCCATATATGTATAATGTTAAAACCATGAGACTCAGTGAGATTAACTGAGGAGAGAAGAGGTCTAATGACTCAGTCCTAGAGTATTCCAACATTTAGAAGCTGGGAAAATGAGGAGGAATCAGCAAAAGATACTGAGGAGAAGCAGCCAGTGAAGTTGAAGAAAAACCAGGACAGTGTGTTATCCTGGAAACCAAGCAAAGAAAGTTTTCAAAGGAGGAGGGAATGAGCAACTCTGTCAAATGCTACTGATAGGGCAACTGTTTTAGTCAGACCTTTCCTGAAATAGAACCAATAATGTGTGTGTGTGTGTGTGTGTGTGTGTGTGTGTGTGTGTGTGCGTGTCTGTGTGTGTAGAAATTTTTTTTAAGGAAATTAGCTCATGTAATTATGGAGGCTAGCAAGTCCAAAATCCGTAGGGTATGTGGACAGGTTGGATATCCAGAAAGAGCTCATGATGTAATTCAAGTCCAAAGGTCACCTGCTATAAAACTCCTTGCCCAAGGAAGGTCAGTCTTTTGTTCTATTGAGGCCTTCAACTGATTGGATGAGGCCCACCCATGTTATAGAGGGCAATCTGCTTTACTCAAATTGACTGATTTAAATGTAAATTACATACCAAAACATGCTTCCAGAAACATCCAAAAAAAGTTTGTCTAAATATTTGGACAGTGTGGCCCAGCCAAGTTGACACATGAAAATACCTATCACATAAAGGAAAGCTAGAGCAAGATGGTGGAATAGAAAGCTCCACTGATCTTCCCGCAACAAGGACATCCATTTATCAACAATCTACACACACAAAAAAAACTTTATAAGAACCAAAAATCAGGTGAACACTGATAGGACCTGATTTTAACCACGTAGCATAGAAAGAGGCACTGAAGAGGTAGAAAAAAACAGTTTTAAATCATTGAATCTACCCCTCCTCCATCCCCCAGCAGCAGCAGCAGCAACAGCATGATGCAGAGGGCATTTCTATGCACTGGGGACAGGGAGAGCCAGCAACTACGAGGCATTGAACTCAGCGTTGTCCTTATTATAGCAGCAAAACCAGACAAGAGTCAGCTGACAACCGCCCATGGAAGGTGCATTTAAAAAAGCCCTAGCCAGAGTGGATTCACTAATGCTAGCAGTCGGAACTTAGTTCCTACAGGCCTCACCACTGCAGCCTAAAGTGCTTTGGGGCTTCAAATAAACTTGAAAGACAGTGTAGGCTGCAAGGACTGCAACACCTAGGCTAGCCCTCGTGCTTAACTGGGGCTAGAGCCAGTGAACTGGGCCGGGCAGAGGGGTTGAGGGCCATACAAGCTACTGAGACATCAGCTGGCACAGCTAAGGGAATGCTGGCATCACCCCTACCTTAACCCCAGGTTGCTCAGCTTGTGGCTTCTAAAGAGACTTCTTCTTTCTGCTTGAGGGGAGAAGACGGAAGAGTGGGGAAGACTTTGTCTCACACTTTGAATAGCAGCTCATCCAGGGCAGGATAGGACATCAGGCACAGTTGTGAGGCTCCTGTTCCAGGCCCTAGCTCCAAGATGACTTTTATAGACACATCCTGGGCCAGAAAGGAACTGACTGCCTTGAAAGGAAGGACCCTGTGTGGAAGGAGTCATCACCTCCTAACTGAAGAGTCCTTGGGCCCTGAATAAGCAGCAGTGATACCCAGGTACATCAGAGGGCTTTGGGTGAGATTTTGAGACTTCCTGGCTTCAGGTGAGACTCAGCACATTCCTAGTTGTGTTGGCTATAGGATGAGATTCCTTCTATTTGAGAAAATTAGAGGGACAAGTGAAGGGGACTTTGTCTTTGTCTTGCACCTTAGGTACCAGCTCGGCCATGGTGGGTAGAGCACCAAGTGGGCTCTTGGGGTCCCCAGTGCTAGTACTTGGCTCTTGGATGGCATTTTTGGACTGGATCTGGGCCAGAGGGGAGCCCATTGCCCTGAAGGGTGAGTCCCAGATCAGCCAGCATTCACCCTAGGCTGAAAATAAACAAATCACATACAATGGAGCTCTAGTACATCTGGTAGCAGACTTCTCAGTGGAAACCTTATAAGCCAGAAGACAGTGGCATAACATGTTTAAAGTGCTAAAGGAAAAACATCCTTTAACCTAGAATAATAGTACATCTGCTGAAATTATCCTTCAAAATGAAGAAGAAATAAACATTTTCCCAGACAAACAAAAGCTGAGGGATTTCATCAACACCAGACCTGTCCTATAAGCAATGTGAAAGGGAGTTTTTTAATCTGAAAGAAAAGAACAATAATGAGCAAGAATAAATCATCTGAAAGTACAAAACTCAGTGTTAATAGTAAGTACACAGAAAAACACAAAATATTATAACACTGTAACTGTGGTGTGTAAAATACTCTGAGGTAAAAAGACTAAACAATGAACAAATGAAAAATAAGAACTGCAACAACTTTTCAAGACATAGAGAGTATAATAGGATATAAATAGTAACAACAAAAAGTTAAAAAGCAGGGTGACAAGGTTAATGTGTAGAGCCTTTATTGTTTTCTTTTTGCTTGCTTGCATGTTTGTTTGTTTATGCAAACATTGTGTATTAGTCCATTTTCATATGATTACAAAGAAATACCCAAGACTGGATAACTTATAAAGAAAAATAAGCTTAATAGACTCAGTTCCACATGGCTGGAGAGGCCTGACAATTATAGTGGAAGGCAAAGGAGGCACAGAGTCACATCTTACATGATGGCATGCAAGATAGCATGTGCAGGGGAACTCTCGTTTATAAAACCATTGGATCTCGTGAGACTTATTCACCATCATGGGAACAGCATGAAAAAACCAACCCTTACGACTCAATTACCGCCTACAAGGTTTCTCCTATGATGAGTGGGGATTATGGGAGCTACAATTCAAGATAAGATTTAGGTGGAATCATAGCCAAACCATATCACAGTGTTAAGTTGTCAGTTAAAAATAATAGATTATAAGATAGTACTTGCAAGCCTCCTGGTAACTTCAAACCAGAACCATACAACAGACACACAAACAGTAAAAAGCAAGAAACTAAATCATATAACCAAAGAGTATCATTTTCATGAAAGGAAGACACAAAGAAAAGAAAGAAGGAAGAGATGACCATGAAACTAGCATAAAACAAATCACGAAATGGCAGGAGTAAGTCCTTACTTATCAATAATAATATTGAACGTAAATGGATTAAACTCTCCAATCAAAAGACATAGAGGAGCTGAATGGATTTTAAAAAACAAGGCCCATGATCTGTTATCTACAACAAACACACTTCACCTATAAAGACACACATAGACTGAAAATAAAGGGATAGAAAACGATATTCTATGCCAATGGAAAGCAAAAAAGAGCCGGGGTAGCTATACTTATATCAGATAAAATAGATTTCAAGACAAAAATATAAAAAGAGACAACAATGGTCACTATATAATGATAAAGGGATCAATTTAGCAAGAGGATATAACAATTTTAAATATACGTGCACCCAATATTGGAGCACCCAGATATAAAAAGCAAACATCATTAGAGCTAAAGAGGCAGATAGACCCCAATACAGTAATAACTGGGGACTTCAATACCCCACTTTCAGTGCTGAACATATCTTCCAGACAGAAAATCAACAAAGAAACATTGGACTTAATCAGCACTACAGACCAAATGTACTTAATAGATATTTACAGAACATTTCATCCAATGGCTACAGAATACACATTCTTTTCTTCAGCATATTGATTATTCTCAAAAATAGATTATAGAACAAGTCTTAAAACATTAAATAACACTGAAATAATATCAAGCATCTTCTGTCATTGCAATGGAATAAAACTAGAAATTAATGACCAAATAAATTTGGAAACTGTACGATTCCATGGAAATGAAACAGTATGTTCCTGAATGACCAGTGAGTCACTGAAGAAATTAAGAAGGACATTGAAAAATGTCTTAAAACAAATATAATGAAAACAACATATGAAAACCTATGGGTAAAGCAAAAGCACTACTAACAGGGAAGTTTATAGCATAAGTGCCTACATAAAAAATAAGAAAAACTTCAAATAAACAATCTAATGATACTTATTAAAGAAATAGAAAAATAAGACAAACCAAAACCCAAAAGCAATCAAAGAAATAATAAATATCAGAGCAGAAATAAATGAAATTAAAATGAAGGAAACAAACAAAAAATCACTGAAACAAAAAGTTGGTTTTTTGAAAAGTTAAACAAAATTAATAAATCACTAGCCAGATTAACCAAGTAAAAAAGACAGAAAATCTGGATAAAATCAGAGATGAAAAAGGAGGCATTACAACTGATATCACAATAATTCAAAAGATCATTAGTAGCTACCATGAGCAACAATAAATTGGAAAATCTAGAAGAAATAGACAAATAGACACATATAACCTACCAAGATTGAACCATGAAAATCCAAACTCTAAATGGACCAAGACAAAGTCACGAGATCAAAGCCATTATAAAAAATCTCACAGTTAGGAAAACCCAGGACCTGATGGTTTCATTGCTGAATTTTACCAAACATTCTAAGGAGAACTAATACCAATCCTACTCAAACTATTCTGAAAAATAGAGCAGGAGGGAATACTTCCAAACCCATTCTATGAGACCAGTATTGTACCGATATCAAAACCAGACAAAGACACATTAGAAAAAGAAAACTACAGGTTAATATCTCTGATGAATATTGACGTAAAAATCTTCAAGAAAATATGAACAAACCAAATTCAATAATATGTTGAAAGCTCATTCATCTTGACCAAGTGGGATTTATCCCTGGGATGCAAGGATTGTTCAACCTTTGTAAACCAATCAATATGATACATTATATAAACAGAATAAAGGACAAAAGCCATATAATCATTTCAACTGGTTCTGAAAAAGCATTTGATAAAATTTGACATTCTTTCATGATAAAAGAACTAAAACAACAGGGTATAGAAAATACATACTTCTGGTACATGCCTGTAATCCCAACTACTTGGGAGGCTGAGGCAGGAAAGTCACTTGAACCCAGGAGGCGGAGGTTGCAGTGAGCTGAGATAGCACCACTGCCCTCCATTCCGGGTAACAGAATGAGATTCTGTCTCAAAAAAAAAAAAAAAAAAAGAAAGAAAGAAAGAAAGAAAAAGAAAAAAAAAAGAAAATACGTACCTCAACATAGTAAAAGCCATATACAACAGACCCACAGCTAGTATCATACCCAAGAGAAAAACTGAAAGCTTTTCCTCTAAGATCTGGAACAGAACAGGGATGCCCACTGTCATTAGTGTTATTCAACATAGTACTGGAATTTCTAGCTAGTGGAATCAGACAAGAGAAAGATATAAAGGCCATCCAAATTAGAAAGCAAGACATCAAAGTATCCTTGTTTACAGATAATATGATCTCATATTTGGAAAAACCTGAGGACTCCACCAAAAAGTTCTTATAACTGATAAACAAATTCAGTAAATTTGCAGGATACAAAAGCAACATACAAAGATTAATAGCATTTCTATGTATCAACAGTGAACAATCTGAAAAATAAAAAGTAATCCCAGTGGGGTGTGGTGGCTCACACCTGTAATCTCAGCACTTTGGGAGGCCAAGGCAGGTGGATCACTTGATGTCATGAGTTCAAGACCAGCCTGGCCAATATGGTGAAACTCTGTCTCTACTAAAAATACAAAAATCAGCGGGGAATGGTGGTGGCACATGCCTATAATTCCACTACTCAGAAAGCTGAGGCAGGAGAATCACATGAACCCAGGAGGCAGATGTTGTGGTGAGCCAAGATCACGCCATTACACTCCAACCTGGGCAACAACAGTGAACCTCCATCTCAAAAAAAAAAAAAAGTAATCCCATTTACAATAGCTGAAGGAGATCAGTCAAGGTGGTGGGAAAAATTATAGAAAAGACACCGACCTTCTTGGAAGGCCAGGAGGTTTTGCAAAGTTTCAGGGAAGAATGAGCTGAAGGCGGCTATTCTTACTCTGAGGCAAATGGCAAAGGGAAGATAGCAAAGGAGTACAAGGGAATTTATCTAGATAAGTTTGTTTACTTATTTCTCTGGAAACCAACCTTTAATCATCAGTGTGCAGGACTGCCCCCTACTCAGGGGTCAACAATGCTAATTACCCACAAATGGTGTTTGCTCCAGGCCTTTGTCATTAAATCTGTACTAAATAAATGTGAGCACCTCCAGCTTATCTTTCTCATTGGCTGTGCTAAGCCATGGGGTCCCCTACCCACACTCACAGGCAAAATACCTGTGTGTGTGAACTCCTTTCATCTGTTGCTGGGCCAGAGTCTGCAGGATAGCCTCAGTAGCTGGGGCCCCCGCATGAGGAATGCTGCAATGGTTCATGATGGAACCCTCAAAAATGAAGGTGAAGAGACTGTACAAGTCAGTAAGTCACTGATACCCACACAGGATTTCCAGGTTTGAGAGAATTGTTCAAGCTAGGATTTCATCATGAGACAATAGTTATCGGCTCAACAGAAACAGTATATAAAAGTATTGAAACAGTTGCTTAAAGTTAACAGAGCCTTGGTTTTGCAGGCTTAATGAAGGGACCCAATGCAAACTGTTGTTTCCCATTACCCATGGTTCCCAGATGAATGCATGCTAGTGCTCTGGGAACAAGTGAGGAGAAATCTTAAACAATATAATGCACAAGGGCAATGGGTCCCAGTAACATCTTTAACATTATGGGCCTTAGGGCTGCTTTGGTGCTGCTCTACACAAAAGAGCCTAAAAAGGGAAAGGAAGAGGAATCATTACTTACCTTACCACCTCCTCCTTCTCCCTCAGCCCTGCAATTACCAGGTAAAAGTGCCACAAAAGGAGAGGAAGTTCTCCTTGAGCCACTTCCCCTAATAAATTGGAAAACAAAAAACAAAAAACAAGACACTACATTTATGGGACCCTGTCTTAGGCAAGCAGCATTAGAAGGGGAGCTCTTGGCCTGCCTAGCAATGCAGGATTGACAAGGCAATCAGGTATATGAACCCATTTATTTGATGCTTATAGAGATAAGAAAAAGCATTAGAGAAAACAGAGCCACTACTGGCCCATTTACAAAAGGATTAATTGAAGCCGTCCATATGAGCCCATGGGACTGGTCAGTGATAGCTAAAACAACTTTAGATGCCAGTTAGTACCTCTTCTGGAGGGCAGAATTTGATGAATTCTGTAAACAGCAAACACTTTTCTAATATTAGCCACTTTTATTACTCCCCTACCCCTGATGTGGCTCTCTCAAAATCCTACTTTGTTTGAGCAGTAGCCTTTAAAGGGAGAGAAATTACAGTAAGCCCATAAATTAGTTGAGGAGCAATTAAAAGTCGGCCATATACAACCATCTAACAGCCCTTGGAATTTGCCCATTTTCGTCATTCCCAAAAAGTCTGACAAATGGAGACTTTTGAGTGACTTACAAGCTATTAATGCTAATCTGCAACCTATGAGACCTCTTCAACAGGGGCTCCCTTCCCCTGGGGCAATTCCTTAAGATTGGCCTATAGTCATTATTGACTTAAAAGACTGCTTTTATACTATTCCTCTTGCAGAACAGGACAGAGAAAAATTTACATTTACAATACCAGTTATCAATAATGAAAGTCCAATTCACCAATTTCACTGGAAAGTGCTTCCTCAAGGAATGCTTAACAGTCCTACCATGTGTCAGTATCATGTAAATCAGGCTTTGCTTCCCAGCAGAAAAGAATTTCTTAATTGCAAGATTATTATTTTATGGATGATATTTTTTAGCAGCCCCAACAGAGCCAGTACTTTTAAGTTTATATGCCTCTGTTCAAAGGAATACACAGTTAAGAGGTTTATTGTAGCACCTGAAAAAGAACAAATGTCTTCTCCTTGGAAATATCTTAGATACATACTAACTCCAAGGTCCGTAAGACCTCAAAAGGTTAAATTAAATACTAGCAATCTATATACCTTAAATGATTATTAAAAATTACTGGGTGATAATAATTGGCTTTGCCCCATCTTGGGCATAACTATTGATAAATATTGCAAAATCTGTTTTCTATCTTAAAAGGCCATACAGCCCTAGATTCTCCCAGGTATTTAACCCCTGCAGCAAAAAAGGAGATTGAGGAAATAGACAAACTATTTCACAGAGGCAACTAGATTTCATAGACCTGCATTATTCAGTTCAATTGTTTGTTTTTCCAACTAACTAAACATTCCCCAGCAGGATTAATAGGACAGATGGCCCCAGGGCTGCACTTTCTAAAATGGGTTTTTTGTTCAAATACTGGGACTAAAACACTATCTCCTTATATCCAGCTAGTTAGTAAAGTCATCTATATGCGTTGGAGACAATGCAATCTGTTGCTAGGTTATGACCCTAATGTCATAAGAATTCCTTTGAGTAAAAAACAATTAGAAGCAGTATTGCCCCTATCTCCAGATCTTCAGATAGCACTCTCTGATATGTAAGCCATATAGAACATGCCTTTCCTGCTGACAAACCACTTCAGTTCTTATCTCGTACTCCTGTAGTTATGCCTACAAAACTTGTCTACTCCGTCATATGTAACACTTTAATGCTTTTTACTGATGGTTCTAGTAAAAATGGAAAAGCGGCTATTTGGTGGAAATCGCATAATTCCCTCACTTGTTCTGGATTTACTAGCACTCAAAGAGCTTTCCAAAGGCCTTAATATTAGCCCTGGAAACCCTGCTCAGCCCATCAATATTGTTAGTGATGCTTACTCTGTTTATTTATTGCAGAACCTTGAGACAGCCCTTATTAAGTCTATTCTTAAGCACACCCTGTGTGCACATTTTCGTCAACTTCAGCAATTACTAGATCTATGTATACACCCTATTTTTATTACACACATTTGAGCCCACAGCTCACTGCCTGGCCCATTGGCTTATGGCAATGATTAAGCAGACCTACAAGTTACTACATCACTGCTTGACCAAGCCACCCAAAAGCATCAATTTTGCCACCAAAATTGGAGAAACTTAACTGAACAATTTCAGCTTACACAAAGACTAGCTAAACAAATTATCCTGCAGTGCCCAGATTGCCAGCTCACAGGCATGTCCCCTCCTTCTACAGGTGTTAACCCTAGAGGACTAGAACCTAATCAGTTATGGCAAACAGATGTTACACACATCCTTGAATTTGGAAAACTAAGATATGTTCATGTATCAGTTGATACCAATTTTCACCTAATTAGTGCACATGCTCTTCCTGGAGAGTCCACCCGTTATGTCATTAAACATCTTCTTTTAACTTTTGCATTTATGGGATGGCCCACAAAAATTAAAACTGATAATCGTCCAGCTTATGCTAGCTCACAATTTCAACAATTTTGTCATACATGGAACATCCAACATTGCACAGCCATCCCGTATAAACCCCCCCAAGGACAGTCAATAGTAGAACGTGCCTATTCCACCCTTAAAAATATGCTCAGAAAACAAAAAAGGGGGAATATGACTAAGGACCCTGCAACACTACTAGCACAAGCCTTATTTATCCTTAATTTCTTAAATTTAGATGATGACAAATTTCAATCAGCTATAGAAAACCACTTTGCTAAAACCTCTCAAGACGTAAAACCCACAGTTTTATGGAAAGATGGGAATAGTAATGTATGGTGTAGTCCAAACGATTTGCTTACATGGGGAAGAAAACATGCTTGTGTTTATACCCCCTCAGGCCCTATTTGGATTCCAGCATCATGCATCAAACCATGGCGTGGCTACGACCCAACCCAGTACCAGAAATGAAGAAAATGACCCTGCAGGACCCACAGCCCCAGACAATGTGGCTTCCTTGGATGACAGAAGCCCCAGACATTACCTGGGGAGTGCTGAAGAAGACAACTCAGGAGGCTAAGCAAATCCTGCTCCAAACACAAACACCATTTACTCCAGATAATTTGTTCCTTCTTCTATTCTCTTACTTTGCCTGCTACCTGTATCTGTTACACTCTTTTGAGCCCATCTTCTAAATCTGTCTTTTTTCCACCTGTTACTTAGGCAGACACTCCCATCGCAGTTTCTAACAACATGACTGCTTGGCTAGAAATAATTATCATACTCCTGATGGGGTCTCTCAGTAATGACACATATTGGACTGAAGTGCCAAGTAACACTACATGCCACTCCTTGATTGGAAAAGAATGTTACTGATTATACTCATGTTTGTCTTATGTTATTTACTAAATCTAGGATGCTAAGCCAGAACATGACTTATAACCACTGTGCCTGACAGATCTGTTGCTGTACACATCTGTACTCTTCAATCAACAAAACCTGATATATATATGTGTGTGTGTGTATATATATATATACCTGGGCAGTGCTGAAGAAGACAACTCAGGAGGCTAAGCAAATCCTGCTCCAAACACAAGCATCATTTACTCCAGATTTACTCCATCATTTACTCAAACAGAAAGTGGGGAGATGTAGGAGATTGGTCAGGGTGGCAGGAAAAATTATAGGAAAGACATAAACCTTCTTGGAAGGCCAGGAGGTTTTGCAAAGCTTCCAGGAAGAATGAGGTGAAGGTGGCTCTTCTTACACTGAGGCAAATAGCAAAAGGCAGATAACAAGAGAATGCAAAGGAGTTTATCTAGATAAGTTTGTTTACCTATTTCTCTGGAAACCAATCTTTGATCATCCACTCACAGGACTGCCCCACACTTGGGGGGTTGACAATGTTAATTACCCACAAATGGTGTTTGCTTCAGTCCTTTGTCATTAAATCTGTACTAAATAACAGAGAATATCTCTGGCTTATTGGGACCACACTTTCTCGTCTCTGTGCTAAGCCTTGCAGTCCACTAGCCATGCTCAGACGCAAAATACCTGTGTCTGCATACTCTGTTTATTTGTCACTTGTCCAGAGTCTGCAAGACAGACTTGGAAAATAGCCACAAATAAAATTAAACGCCTAGAAATTAACTTAACCAAAGAAGTGAATGATCTTTCTAATAAAAACACTAAACACCATTTTTGGTGCCCTCTTCAATTTCTTTCATCAGTGTTTTAGGCACCAAAAAATGGAAAAATATTCCATGTTCAAGGATTGGAAGAATTGATCTCGTTAAAATGTCCATACTACTCAAAGCAATCTATAGATTCAATGCAATCCCTATCAATATACCAATGACATTCTTCACAGAAATAGAAAAAAACTATCCTAAAATTTATACGGAACCACAAAAGACCCAAAATAGCCAAAGTCATTCTAAATAAAAATAACAAAACTGGAGGAATCACATTACCTGATTTCAAATTATACTGCAGAGGTATAGTAACCCAAACGGCATATAGCTGGCATAAGAACAGACACATCAACCAAAGGAACAGAATAGAGAACCCAGAAACAAATGCATACACTTACAATGAAATCATTTTTGAGAAAGGTGCCAAGAACACACATTGGGGAAAAGACTCTTCAATAAATGGTGGTGAAAAAATTGGATACCCATATGGAGAAGAATGAAACCAGACCCCTATCTCTCTCCATATGCAAAAATCAAAACAGTCTGGGAGGGGTGGCTCACGCCTATAATTCCAGCACTTTGGGAGGCCAAGGTGGGTGGATCACTTGAAGTCAGGAATTGGAGACCAGCCTGATAAACATGGCAAAACCCTGTCTCTACTAAAACTACAATAATTGGCTGCGTGCGGTGGTGTACATCTGTAACCACAGCTGTTCGGGAGGATGAGGAAGAAGAATTGCATTAACCCAGGAGGCGGAGGTTGCAGTGAGCTGAGATTGCACCACTGCACCCCAGCCTAGGCAACTGAGCAAGACTCCATCTCAAAAAAAAAAAAAAAAAAAAAATCAAATAAAAACGGATTAAAGACTTAAATCTAAGACCTCAAACTATGAAACTACTACATGAAAACTTGGTGGAAACTCCAAGCCATCAGCCTGGGCAAAGCTTTCTTGAGTAATATTCAATAAACATAGACAATCAAAGCAAAAATAAATAAATGGGATCCCATCAAGTTAAAAAGCTTCTGTATGGCAAAAGAAACAATCAACAAAATGAAGAGAAAACCCACAGAATAGGATAAAATATTTGCAAACTATTCATCTGACAAGGGATCAATAACTAGAACACATAAGGAACTCAAACAACTCTCTAGGAAAAAATCTAATCTTCTGATTAAAAAATAGGGAAAAGATTTAAATAGACATTTCTCAAAAGAAGACATACAAATGGCAAACAGACACATGAAAAGATGCTCAATGTCATTAATCATAATGAGTTGTTATCTCATCCCAGTTAAAATGGTTTATATCCAAAGACATGCAATAGCAAATGCTGGTGAGGATGTGAACAGGAAACCCTCATATGTTGTTGGTGGGAATGTAAATTCCAAAACCATTATGAAAAACAGTTTGGAGTTTCCTCGAAAAACTAAAACTAGAGCTACCATACAATCTAGCAATCCCACTGCTATATATACCCATAAGAAAGGGAGTCAGTATATCAAAGAGATAGCCACACTCCCATGTTTGTTGAGGCACTGTTTACAATAGCCAAGATTTGGAAGCAACCTAAGTGTCCATCAACAGGTGAATGGATAAAGAAAATGTAGTATTTATACACAATGGAGTACTATTCCGCCACATAAAGAATGAGATTCAGTCATTTCCAACAACATGGATGGAACTGGATGATCTTAAGTGAAATAAGCTAAGCACAGAAGGACAAACATTGCATGTTCTCATTTATTTGTGGGATAAAAAAAATCAAAATAGTTGAATCCATTGAGACAGAGAGTAGAAGGATGGTTACCAGAGACTGGGAAGGGTAGTGGGGTGGTTGGGGGGAGGTGGGGATAGTTCATGGATACAAAAAAATAGAATGAATAAATAAGACCTAGTATTTGATAACACAACAGGGTGAGTACAGTCAGTAATAATTTTACATTTTAAAATAATGAATGGAGCATAATTGGATTGTTTACAACACAAAGAATAAATACTTGAGGGGATGGATACCCCATTTTTCATTATGTGATTATTATGCATTGCATGCTTGATCAAAACATCTCATGAATCCCATAAATACATACACTTACTGTAAACCTATAGAAATTAAAAATAAAAAAATTTAAAAATGTCATCACAGCAAGGGCTATATGGTTTGAATAACTGGGTTCCTCCCATCATTCATGTTGAAACTTAATCCCCAATGCAACATTAAGAGCTGGAATCTTTAGGAAGTGATTAGGACATGAGGGCTCTGCCTTCATGAATGGATCAGTGTCCTTATAAAAGGGCTCAAGGGAGGGAATTTGCTCTTTTTTGTGCTTCCATACTTTGACCTTGTAAGGGCATAAAGGCATAGTTGGTGTCATCTATGAGAAATAGGCCTTTATCCGGCACTGAACCTGCCAGTGCATTGATCTTGGACTTCTCAATTTCCAGGACCCTGAGAAATAAATTTCTGTTACTTATAAATTACTCAGTTTCAGGTATTCTGTTAAGGCAGAACAATCAGACTGAGACAAGAAGAAAGGCGAGGTGGAAAAGTGACCCTTGCACTTCGCAACATGGAGGTTATTAGTGACCTTAGGAAAAGCAGGTTTTTTTTCTTGTGACTCGGATAGGAAAAGCAGTTTTGATGGAATGATGGGAGAGGAAGTTTGATTGAAAGGGGTTCACAAGAAAATGGGAGAAAGACCTTTTTCTATAAAACGGTAATGCCATGCACTTTTAGGCTCACGGGATTTGGGTGAATGAAAGCAAGGCAGTAGGCTGTAAGTCACCAGGTCAGACTGACCCAGAGGAAAGGTCTTGGGGCAAGTTAGAGAACTGATGAAGAGCAGCTCTCACAAAGCCAGAAATCTGGAAGGGGTTATGGTGGTTCCAGATTACTAGTGGGGCATGTGGCTCCACACAGAAGATGAGTTTTGGAGAATCACATTCTTCAGGTTAGCTCTCCAGGATTCCCACAGATTAAAATTAATTAAACAGGAGTTTATAAACAATGGTATAAAATATATAAACAAGCAAATTCATAAGAGTGTCAGAAATAACCAACACCACATTTAGTTCAACGGAAGTTTCACATACTGGAATAATCAGAGAAAGAATATGAAATAAATTCTATGAAATGTTTAATGTTTTAAAAGATGGAAACATAAAAATTAAGCAAGTAATAAGAGGTTCCTCTGTAAGACCAGGCAAATTTGAAGACAAATCAAATAAAGCTTTTAGAAATAAAAAAAAAAATAGAATTATTGAAGTAAAACATTTTAATAGATTGGTTAAAACACATATTAGGCATAGCTAAATAAAAATAGTGGCAAATCAGAGGACCCATCTGAAGAAATGATACAAAATGCAGCCCAGAAAACAAGCAGATAAAAATACATGAAATGTTAATAAATATGCAAACAGTCTTATCAAATTATTAGGAAGACAGAAAGAGAAAGCCTATTTGCTTCACAGGCCTAGCAGCTCACAAAGCAGGTGAGCAGAAGATAAAACCCTTAGGGTCATGCACACTAACACTGAACCACAAAATCTGAGGTTGCTCCGACTAATATTTTTTCCTTTGAGGACTGTGGATGAAAGGGTGGGAAAATGCAGGGCCAGCAGGAATTCCTTATCCTAGTTATTAATAATAAATGAAATGCATAAATTGTAGAAGCACTTGCAATGTGCATGCTTTAAGATCTTCCTGTAAAATTAATCTTGCCATGTGACATCAGAATTGTCCTGTAATTCTTTTTCTGTAGCTACAAAATATTTATGTTTCTGTTATTTATAAAAACCAAAATTCAAATATTCTTTCAAGCCGTTATCTTCTTTCTCCTTCCATTCAGTGACAACTTTCTTACGTGTGAAAAATATCTACAATTGAAATGACTATTCACCATTAATTCACTGCTTGCATTTTCCCTACTAAATCAACTGACATAGCTATTTCAAAGTTAACAACTACTTAATTATCATATTGAGTGCATTTTTTCCCTCTGTTTCCTCTTTATAGTACTGGATATTGTTAAACACTCATTTTCTTTTTCTTTTAATCAACAAACAGTTATTAAGTTTTCACTATTCTCTAAACTAGGTCTTGGGGATAAAAAGATAACATATATTTCCTAATGTCAAGGGTTGTTCAGTCTATTTATCAAAGAAGGTGTGCACAAACTAAGTGATATAAAGCTCTAAAGGAAAAAAGTAGAACCACAAATGAGGGAGCATCGCCTCTACCTGGGGTAGTCACAAATATCTTTACACTTGAGTCTTCTAGAAAGACAGTGTGTGTTGACCAGGTGGATGGGAGCAGGCTGTGGCATCATTAATGGCAGAGGAAGTACATGAGCAAAGATAGAGAGACATAAGGCACCCAGGCGTGCTGGGGACACTGCAAATAGTTCAGTATGTCTAGAACATAGGAACCAAGCTGAGCTTTATAGCTAAAGTGAAAGACAATGCAAAATAACAGAAGACATCAAACCTATCAAAGGAATTTAGACTTATAGGCACTACACAGGGTATTAACAAGGTTCTCCTCTTCCTTTCTCCTCCTCCTTTTTGTCCTTTTATTTTATTTATTTATTTTTTTGAGACGGAGTTTCACTCTTGTTACCCAGGCTGGAGTGCAATGGCGCGATCTCGGCTCACCGCAGCCTCCGCCTCCTGGGTTCAGGCAATTCTCGTGCCTCAGCCTCCTGAGTAGCTGGGATTACAGGCACACGCCACCATGCCCAGCTAATGTTTTGTATTTTTATTAGAGACGGGGTTTCACCATGTTGACCAGGATGGTCTTGATCTCTTGACATCACGATCCACTCGCCTCGGCCTCCCAAAGTGCTGGGATTACAGGCTTGAGCCACCGCGCCCGGCCTTTTTGTCCTTCTTAATACAGCAGTAATTTGCAAAGAACACACGTACTTGCAAATAGATAGAGGCTGGATTGGAAGGCCATAAGACTGAAGGTAGAAGACCATGTAGGAAATCTGAACTTCTGAGTGAGAGAGGATAAGGATCTGACCAAAGAAGGAGGGAGACAGATGTGAGAGGTAGTGGACTGAGTGAGTGACGGTGCCATTAGGAGAGAGGGTATATAAGGCAAAGGAGCAGGGTTTGGGAGGATGTTCTCAGGGATGAGGAGTGTGGGCTGACTGGGCATCTCAAAAGGTGAATAATCCAATCGGTGACCATGTATTTCTGCTGTTTTGTTTCTAGAATATTTATCACTTTCCTCATTATAAAATACATACTTCTTATTGCAGATGACTTCAAACATTCTGAAAAGTCTAAGGAAAAGGAAAGCCACCAAGTGATCTCATAATACAGACATTTTAGAATATTTGAAAATATCACACCATTGCACTCCAGCCTTGGTGAAAGAGCAAGCCTCTGACTCTAAAACCAAAAACCAGAAAAAGGTGTGCACTATGCATATATATACATTTTTAGAAAATTTTTTCATACCCTATATATGTAATAGCCTGCTTTTAACATTTAATCTGTACCATGAGTACTGTCCTGAATAACAAGATAATCTTTGGATATATAATTTTAATAACTCTACAGTGTTTTAGCCTATGAATGAACCACTTTTTTAACCTATCAAATATTGCAATTGACTTATGTTTTGCTATCAGATATAATGCTATAATGAACATTTTGTATATATTAGACAATTCTGATTATTTCCTTGGTACGAGTTCCTGGAAATAAAAATACAGTGTCAAATTTAAGAAAGATCAGGCCAGGCACAGTGGCTCACACCTGTGATCCCAGCACTTTGGGAGGTCAAAGTGGGTAGATCATTTGAAGCCAGGAGTTTGAGACCAGACTGGTTAACATGGCAAAACCCTATTTCCACTAAAAATACAAAAATTAGCTAGGTGCGTTGGCACATGCCTGTAATCCCAGCTACTGGGGAGTCTGCGGCACAAGAATCGCTTGTACCCAGCCAGCAATGGTTGCCAGGGAGCTAAGATGGCGCCACTGCACTCAAGCTTGGGTGACAGAGTGAGACTCTGTCTCAAAAAACAAAATAAAAATTTAAGAAAGAAAAATTATAAGGTCTCTTGATACATACTAAAAAACTAATTTCCAAATATACTATCCCAATTGATATTCCCGTTGGCATTGAGAACTGCATTACAATTTTTTATTCTGAATATATAAGCAAAGATTTCTTCTTTTTAAATTTGTATTTCCTGAATGATGAAATAATATGTTTATTGACAATTGTATTTTCTTGGTGAATTGTCCCTAATGCCCTTTGATAATTTTTCTGTTAGAATGTTGGATTTTTTTCCCCTTGATTTATATTAGTTGTTGTTACATGAAGTTTTTTTTTTTTATTCTGCCATACTTTTTTTGCAGATATTGATATATAAGTTTTATGATTATTTTATAGCTAAAGGTATTTATCTTTTCTTTTGGAACCCTTGATTTTCTTCTCCAAATTCTTCTCTTTTGATGTCCATGACACTTTTATCCTGTTTCCCACTTCCCAGTCTATTTCTCTATGGCATCTAGCTGACATTTTTTCCTTCTTCAGTTAGAGACATTGGTTAGTCCTTGGCCCTTTACTGCCAATATACTTATACTCAGAGACCTAATCTATCTCAATGCTTCAGTGTTTTAAAATACTGAGACTCTTAATCTAATTTTTTTTCTGAGTACTGTATGTACATGATATTAAATTCAAAAACACAAAATAATATACAGTAAAAAATTAGTCTCTTTTTTCCCCTGACCCTGGGCCATCCAGTTTCTCCCCTAGGAGACAACCACCACTATTAATAATAGTATTTTGTAGAGTCATCTAGGAATGAGCTATGCATTAACAGCTATTCACAATAGCAAAGACATGGAATCAACCTAAATGCCTATCAGTGGTAGACTGGATAAAGAAAATATAATACATACACACCATGGAATACTCCATAGCCATAAAAAAGAACAAGATTCATTCTGTCCTTTGAAGGAACATGGATGAAGCTGGAGGCCTTTAACCTTAGCAAAGTAATGAAGAAACAGAAAACCAAATATCACATTTTCACTTATAAGTGGGAGCTAAATGTTGAGAACATATGGACACATACAGGGGAATAACAGATACTGGGGCCTAGTGGAGGTTAGTTAAGGGTGGGAGTAGGGAGAGGATCCGAGTAATCAGGATAAAAAACTAATTGCTATTAGACTTAATACCGAAATGATGAAATCATCTGTACAAGAAACCCCCGTGACCCAAGTTCACCTGTATAACAAATCTGTACATGTATCCCTGAACTTAAAATAAAAATTAAAGTAATTTTTATAATACAAATTCTGAAGTACATTGAATCTACCAACAAAAGTGGAAAATGTTTATTATTACCTTGTTAATCCTTAAAGTATTAATATTGGCTGGACACAGTGGCACACGCCTGTAATCACAGCACTTTGGGAGGCTGAGGTGGGCAGATCATTTGGAGTCAGGAGTTCCAGATCTACCTGGCTAACATGGCAAAATGCTATCTCTACTAAAGATACAAAAATTAGCCAAGCATGGTGGTGCAGGCCTGTAATCCCAGCTACTCGGGAGGCTGAGGCAGGGGGATCACTTGAACCTGGGAGGCAGAGATTGCAGTAAGCAGAGATCACGCCTTTGTACTCCAGCCTGGGTGACAGAGTGAGACTTCATCTCAAAAATATACAAACAAAAAAACAAGAACAACAACAAAAAATTGACATTTCGTCAATTCCTTCTTTTAAAAGTTCTCAAGTTTAAAATGTGTTCAATTGTCAAGTCTGAAAATATGAATTGATCTACAAAGTCAAATGAAAATATTTATATCCTCAAAATCCTCAGTTAATGGCATCTAAAAATGATATGGGATTATTTAACAGAATTAGAAATATTTTTAAAGCAGGATACATCTAGAAACAAATTATGGTAATGTCCATAGATAACATTCTCTGATTTTTATGGCAATCATACAAGCAATTTGTTTTTCTCTCTTTTAATTCTGTGTCTGTATATTTTACCCCGACTGGCAATTTTAAAATAAAGATCAAATCTTCAAAAAAAGAATATTCATTTACAAACATCTGAGTACATACATATGTATGTATATGTGTATAATTTTCCCACACAAATATTACCATACTATGCACTGTTCTACACATTACTTTTTTTAACTTAACAATAGATTTTGGGCTGGGCATGGTGGCTCATGACTGTAATACCAGCACTTTGGTGGGAGAATCGTTTGAGCCCAGGAGTTCAAGACCAGCCTGGGCAACATAGTGAGACCTTGTCTCTACAAAAAATGAAAACAATTAGTCAGGCGTGGTGGCATGTGCTTGCAGTCAGTCCCAGCTACTTGAGAGGGTGAGGTTGTAGGATGGCTGGAGCCTAAGAGGTTGAGGCTGCAGTGAGCCATGATCATGCCAATGTACGCTTCAGCCTGGGCAACAGAGCAAAATTCTGTCTCAAGAATTTAAAAAAAAAAAATTTTTTTTTAAGCAAGCACAAAACCAAAAACAAACACCCCAGAAAACAATAGATTTTGGAGCTCTTTTCCTACTAGTATTGTATTACATTGTTTGAACATGTCATAATTTTTAAACCAGTTTTCTAATGATAAACATTTACTCTGCTTCAAGTCTCTTATAATCTATCATAAACAATCATTTTTTACTTACAGCATAAGTACTTAGGACTAGAATTACTACTTCAAAAAGTACGTGCACTTATAATTTTGATTGATTATTGTAAAATTGCCTTTTGCTGAAGTTGTACCAATTTATAGCTTCTCCAGTAATACTTGATTACTGTGTTATAAAATGTTTTGGTTTTTGCCAGTCTGAGAGGTGAAAGATAGCATCTCAGTGTAGTATAGTGAGGACTGAGATCTTTATATAAACATATGTTTAAAAGCCACCTGTACTTCCTTTTTAATAAACTGTTTTCAAAATATTCTTTAGCTCTTCATTCCTATTTTAAATTGAACAGTTGATCTTTTAAAAATAATTTATAGGCTGGGCGCAGTGGCTCACGCCTGTAATCTCAGCACTTTGGGAAGCTGCGGCGGGTGGATCACCTGAGGTCAGGAGTTCGAGATAAGTTTGACCAACATGGTGAAATCCCATCTCTACTAAAAATACAAAACATTAGTCAGGCGTGGTGGTATGTGCCTGTAATTTCAGCTATTTGGGAAGCTGAGACAGGAGAATGGCTTGAATCTGGGAGACAGAGGTTGCAGTGAACTGAGATCGTGCCATTGCACTCCAGCCTGGGCGACCAGAGCAAGACTCTGTCTCAAAAAAGTAAAATTATAGCAATTTGTTTCTGGTATATGGTGTATATGTTATTTCTTAGTTGTCAGTTTATGTAGGATGGTTTTATTTGGCTAATTTGCCTGCAGAATTTTTGTGATTATTATTTAGTCTAATTTACCAATTTCTAATAGCTTTGAATTTTATATCATCCGTAGAAAGCCCTTCCCATGCTGATATTATTTAATATAAAATTATTCCATATTTTATTTTGGTACTTTGGATTCATCTTTGTGTCTAAATCTTTGATTCTTCTGAAATTTATTTATATGTGAAGTTTAAGACAGGTATCCAATTTTTTTCCCAGCTTGCTATCCACTTGTCTGAATATCACTTGCTGAATTTTACTTCTTCCTCAATTTGAAGCACCGCAAAAGTAGCAATTGTATCATCTACTTCTATGCTTTGTAATCTTTATCTGGACATTCTGCTTTATAATGAACATGCTCCAAACTATTTTAATAACTGTAGCTTTCTGTTATAGAATAGGAAGTCCCTCATCTCTCCTTTGAATTTTTATGATTATTATTTATATATTTTACATATGAACTTTAGAATCAGCTTGTCTACTTCCAAAGTTTAAAAATTCTTATTGTTATGTTTATGGGGATCAGGTTAAATTTACAGAATAATTTGGAAGAATTAACATTCTTATGATGCTAAATCTTCCAGTCTAAGAATGCAATATGCTTTTGATTTGTTCAAGCCGTCTTCTGTGTCCTTCAGAAGTGCTTTTCATTTTCCTCATATAAATGATGCATATTTATTTTAAAGTTTATTCTCATGTTTTTCATATTTTTGTTGCTATTGAAATATTTACCATTATAGTTCTATACAATTCACTTTCAAATTTCTTTTAGAAGTACCACACATACATGTTCAACTATGTTTTAGATCTTCTCATCTGAAAGTTCGGCTGTTATTTTAAACTCAGCAAGTCCCAAATTTGACTCATCATTCTCCACTAGCCAAGTGTAATCCGTCTTCTTCAGTTTTGTATCATGCCAGTTTCTGGTATAGGGACATATGCCTGGCACGTGGTGTGTTTAGATATGTCTTTTGAGTTGAAACATGGGCATGTGTCCCTTCTTTTTCTACTCCTCTTTTTCTCTGTCACATAGACATACACACACATTGAGGGCCAGGTACATAATTTGTGGAGACTCATGCCAATGAAAAGCGAGGAGATCCTTGCAGGGAAAAAGTACCATCAAGGTACTGAAATAAAAGGCTTTTACCTTTTTCCGTGGTCTGTCTTTCAACTTGTCATGGTGTTTTAATTTGATATTTAATGTCATTCTAGGTAAAGACAAATTAAAATGTTTAATGATTAGCATTTTACCACTGACTTTTATGTGTGCATTGCCAGTTTCAAATGCAAATAGAACATTTAATGTATGCAGAATCACAGAAATTACACAATTTCTGTGTACGTGCATATGTACTTTGTCTTTACCAGAACAGTGAGAACATTACACAAAACTAGCTGAATTTTGATTTCACTTCTTTTTTTTTTTTTGAGACTGAGTCTCACTCTGTTGCTTAGGCTGCAGTGTAGTGGCCCAATCTTGGCTCACTGCAACTTCTATCTCCTGGCTTCTGGGTTCAAGCAATTCTCATGCCTCAGCCTCCTGAGTAGCTGGAATTACAGGTACATGTCACCATGCCCAGCTAACTTTAGTATGTTTAGTAGAGACAGGGGTTTTGTGATGTTGCCCAGGCTGTCCTTGAACTCCTAATCTCAAGTGATCCACTTGCCTCAGCCTCCCAAAGTCCTGAGATTACCGGTGTGAGCCACTGCGCCCAGACGATTTCACTTCTTAATACACATACATACTGCTAGCACTGTGTGCCTTTGCCTGACTGATTAGTTAGGAAGGATTAAAAAGAAAAGGAACTACGGATTACCTGTTTTCCCTTTTTCTTTGTTTTTGTAAAGTATCTTCTATAATCTCTTTTTCTTGTATGTTCTTATTTTCAGCTTAAGTGGGTGACTAGTAAGGAAAATAACATGAATAAGAAATGATATAATAGCGTTTCTTGATCATTCATGTTTCTTAGAATGCCGTTGTCTTCTTTCTGGGTTTAAAGAAAGGTCTGGCTCAAAGGGAAGGCTTGGCCTCTTAGAGCTGTCAGCTCCTCCTCTTACTCAAGCGTAGATGTAATATGCTTGCCTTTTATTTGCTTCAAATCTCATTGAACTTCACATGTGTTAGGTCCACCAGAATTCTGTGCTCATGGGCCATATGAATGCTATGGACACATGGGGCAGCAAAGAACAGTAGGCACATATTTGTACGTATCTTGTCTGCCCATTCACATGCTCCATTGTCCCATTGAGCTTCACTTACGAAACATAAGTTCAAGGAAAAAATTATTAAGCATTTCAAGACAGTGACAGCAGAGCATTAAACCACACACAGCTCACTTCTGGGAGCAGGGTCTGATTGGACGGAACAGGTCTTATGCTTGTGAGCCCCACACACACCCACCTTCACTTTCTTCCTGCTTCTGTCTTGGTTTTTAGTAGCAAAGGGTCATGCTAACTTAGACTTTTGAAGTTAGTTTTGGCTTTTTCTTCTTTTCCTTGCTGTTCCACTCTCTTCTCTCATTTCTATTTACTAAGTCCTATGGCTCCTATGGCTTAAATCTGTCTCTAGCATCTGCCTTTTCTTTCTATCCCCACTGTTATCATCCAAATTAGGATAATCTTATTTTCTCTGCAGTATTTAGTAAAAGCAACCGCTTGCTATGTACTAAATTATGTTCCCCCAAAGTTCATATGTTGAACCTCTACTCCCCTATGTGACTGTGTTGGAAGTAGGGACTTTAATGAGATGAGGGCAATTAAAGTTAAATGAGGTCATAAGGATGGAACCCTAATCCAATAGGACTGGTGTCCTTACAGGAAAAGGACAGAAGTTCTCTGTTTCCCTCTATGAGGAAACAGCCAGAAGACAACCATCTGTAAGCCAAGGAGAGAGCCCTTGCCAGAACCCAAACAGTGCTGGCACCCTCATCTCAGACTTCTAGGCTCCCAAACTTTGAGAAAACAAATTTCTCTTGTTAAACCATCTGGTCTGGGTTATTTTATTTTATTTTGAGATGGAGTCTTGCTCTGCTGCCCAGGCTGGAATGCAGTGGTGCAATCTTGGCTTACTGCAACTTTTCCTTCCTGGGTTCAAGCAATTCTTCTGCCTCAGCTTCCTGAGTAGCTGGGATTGCAGACTCACACCACTACACCCGGCTAATTTCTGTAATTGTTTTTAGTAGATGCATGGGGTTTCACCATGTTGGCCAAGCTGGTTTTGAACTCCTGACCTCAAGTGATCTGCCCAGCTCAGCCTCCCAAATTGCTGGGATTACAGGCATGAACCACCATGCCCAGCCCAGTCTGGGTTATTTTGTTAGGGTAGCAGGAGAAAGACTAATCCACCACCTAACACTTTCTCCCTGTTTTTAGTTTTTATCTGCTTCCATCCGTATACCTTTTCTAGATTAATTATCTTAAACTTATAACTCAAAGTATTACTCCATTTAAAAATGTTGCTGATTGAATTGAAGGTTTGCTTCTCAGCCTGGCATTCAAAGACCTCCATACAAGTGCTTTTTACCTACTCTTCTGTCTTTTGTGCCTCAAGAAAATTGCAAGGCTCATGCTTTCAGGAATAGGCCTCCTCTCTCCTGCCACTGTGCTTTTGGAATTCGTCTCCTCCCATCTTCGCCTATTGAAATCCTCTTTCCTTTTTCAAGATCTGTTTCTAAATGTTGTTTCTTCCTTGAAGCTTTATCTTACTGTGCTATCTCTCTTCATTTTTGGTGACAGGGAGGAATTTCCTTGGTATTCCATTTCCAATTCCATATGGAATTTAAATAAAATTCAGGGCAGAGTAGAGTATGATTTTGGTATTTTTCTTATCTTTTCTATGACACTGTGTATTTCATATGGGTAGTAGCTGGGTCCAAACTTGGGTTTTGGGAACTACATGCCTTATTGTGGAGTCTAATAACTGTGTGAAGTCTCTGTTTTTTATATATCAATTTAGATAATGGTTATCTAGAGAGAGAAACTCAAAGATGTTCTAGTTTAAGTCTTGGCTCATTGTACGGCTTTTCCCCAAGGATAATGAGTTCTTTGAGGGCAGAAATAGTCAATTAACTTTTCTGTAATCTCCAAAAGAAATTTCATATTGATTTAATAATATTATCTACTATATATTCCAAGTCCCAAAGATGTCTTTAATTTTTTTAGGTCCAAGATCCAATTAAGGCTCATTGATTGCATTTTGCTGTCACATCTTTTTTCTCCTAAAATCTAGAACAGTCTTTACCTTGTTTCTTTGTTTTGTTCAGAATCTAGGTCCAATTATTTGACAGAATGTCCTATAATTTGAATTTGTCAGATCACTTCCTCATGATTAGATTTAGGTTAAAGATTTCAGGCAAAATATTATATAGGTAATGTCATGTTCTTCCCATTGCATTACAAATGGAGGTACATAATTCCAATTTATTCCATTATTGATGACTTTGCTTTTGACCACTTAATTAAGTGGTATCCCCCAGCTCTCACTACTGACAGGTGCATTTTCTCTTTGTAGTGAGTAGGTTCATTTCTGGGTTATACTCCAAGACCAATAAATATCCTCTTTCCCAATATCTTTTTGTCTGATGAGTTTAATGTTCAATTGATCATCATTTTCTAAATCATTATTACACTGAGCGTAGTAAAATGGCATTCTTTCCCATTTGGAGAACAAAAATATATGATGAAAATCTAAATATTTCTTTTAGAAGCTCCAATAACAACAAAAAAAGTATTGTTCTTGCTAAAAAGAAAGGGAAATTGGCACTGGAAGTTTAAAAGCAGGTCTGAGAATTGAGTAGAAAGGCAAAGAAAAAGCTATAGAATAAGTAACATACCAAGGATTATTCTTTTCTTTTAAGAGTCATCTGTGCATGCAGGTAAGAATAGGAGCCATCTCCTACTAAACTAAAGCTGTGCACAGAACAGCTTCAAATAACTTGTATGAATTAAAAAAAAAAGAGTAAGATTGTGGAATGGGAGTTAGCAAACTATGGTCTATGGGACAAGTCTGACCCAGGGCCTGCTTTTGTAAATAAAGTTTGAATTGGAATAAAGCCATGTTCATTTGTTTACTTTGCCTATGACTGCATTTGTGCCAAAACACTGCATTTGAGCTTGCAACACACACTTAGTGGCCTGCAAAGCCAAAAATATTCACTATCTGGTCCTTTACAGAAATAGTTTGCCGGACCCTGGTATATAATGTCTCCAAATGTGTGTTTGGTAAAATGAGATTTTTATTCCAGTCTTTTAGGGTGGGGCTTCAAGCAAGTGAAGACTGACACATTCAAATAAGATGAAGCCCTTTAGATGAGAAACGATAAAGCCTATTGCTTATCATTGGCTCTGGAGTCAGCCTGCCTGAGTTCAAATCCTGGCTCTATCACTAATTAGCTGTGTGACCTTAGGCAAGATTTTAAAGTTCTCTGTATCTCATGTTCTTATCTATATAATGAGGATAATCATCACACATATCTGATAGGATTGTTGTAGATATTAAATTAACTGCATATAAAGCTCTTGAACTAGTATCTGGTACATAGTAAGGCTCTTTAACAGCTATTATTATGTTAAGCAACTCTGATATAATTTTTTATTTCTTAAAATACTTAAGACAATAAAATAGAGAAATATTTATTGAATACATATTTATTGAATAAATTTATAATCAAGATAAAATGGAACTTGCCTGATAATGGCCCAGGTGCAAGAGGAAACTGTGACACATTTTGAAGGCCACAGGCAGAGGCCTGTCTGGTTTAGGTAGGTAAAAGGACAGCTATAAAATGTAATCTCTGAAACAGAAGGAAAATGACAGATTCCATAACTGGGTATTTTTTTACAATGCTAAAGTAATCGCAGTTATAATATTTAGTAATTCTTTTAATTCCTTTTTAAAAGATTATCATTTGATAATTTAAATAGTAACTAATATATTTCATTGAAATCACTTTATGAAAAGTTTCTATTTTTGTTTATAAAGCTATAAATCTTTGAAATGTAAATATAATTATGGAAATTTAAAATTTGTTATTATTTGTAGACATTACTGGCTTTAATATATTTTTTAAAACATAATTTAGTATAATAGAAGTTGATCCTCTATTGCTTTTAGCTTTATTCATTCCTTCAATAAAAACTGATTAAATACCCAAAATGTGCTATACTCAGTACATTACAGGGTTCTGTTAGCTGATATATTTATGTGTATGTGCATTTGCATTTGGGTTTATATGAATATAAAATGTTTTCTAAAGAGCTAAAAGCACTTTACATACATATTGCATTAATTTCAAAACTATGTTCTAATGTACAGAGATAAGATGTAGATTTTACTTCCAGTTAATAATAAAAGAAATTAAAAAACAGTATCTTATTTTTCTTTTTAGTTCTCAAATCATGCTCACATCTTTTTTATTTATTTAATTTTAGAGAGTGTCTCACTCTGTCACCCAGACTGGAGTACAGTGGTGTGATCACAGCTGGGTTCCAAGGATCCACCTGCCTGAGCCTCTAAGTAGCTAGGACTACAGGTGTGCACCACCATGCCTGGCTAACTTTTTGATTTTTTTATAGAGACGGGGTCTCACTATGTTGCCGAGGCTGGCCTCAGACTCCTGGCCTCAAGTGATTCTCCCTCCTCAGTCTCCCAAAGTGTTGCAATTACAGGTGTGAGCCACTGTGCCTGGCCCCCACATCTATTCATGCATGTAACCAGTTCTCTGAGACAAAGTAGGTATAATTCCATCTAATAGACAAAAAAGCCAACGCTCTGAAGATTAAGAGGTTTACTGAAGATTGTGAAACCATTCGGTGAGCCCTGGAGCCCAGGGTTGGTTCCCCACCATTGTGCATTTTCTAAATTAAGTCTATGTAGAAAAAACTTTTGCAACTTGCTTCTCTTTTAGAACCTTACCATGTTATAGGACTTATTCCTTCCAAGGTTCATCATGCCAGTCCATACGTGAATCAATTTTAAAGTCAGGAATAAACTCACGTCTGCTTACTCTCAAACCACTGTACTTTCCACAGCTTTATGAATATGTTATAAAACAAAAGGATCCTTTTATCCCATTTCTGACTGTATAGCTAACATTGTTCTAGTGTAGACTATAAACGCAACTCACCTTATTGGTTTCTAAAAAATTTTCATGAGGCCAGGTGCAGTGGCCCACACCTGTAATCCCAGCATTTTGAAGGGCTGAGGTGGGAGGATTGTTTGAGCCCAGGAGTTCAAGAACAGCCTGGGCAACATAGTGAGACTCTGTTGCTACAAAAATTAAAATAATTAGCTGGGTGTGGTGGGATGCACCTGTGGTTCCAGGTACTTGGGAGGCTGAGGCGGGAGGATCACTTGAGTCTGGGATGCTGCAGTGAGCTATGATTGCACCACTGTACACCAGCCCGGATAACAAATCAAGACGTTGCCTCAATAAATAAATAAAAACAACAGTTTTTAATTATATAAAAATTCATATATACTCAGAAAAAACTCACATGTTGGTGAAACTTTTATATTGAAAGAGTTTGCTAAAAGCAACATTTAGGATGGGTGTGGTAGCTCATGCTTGTAATCCCAGCCCTTTGGGAGGCTGAGATGGGAGTATCACTTGAGCCCAGGAGTTCAAGACCAGTTCACCATGTTGAGCAACATGGTGAAACCCTGTTTCTGCAGAAAATTAGCCAGGCCTGGTGGTATACACCAGTAGTCCCAGCTACTCGAGAGGCTGAGGTGGGAGGATCCTTGACCCTGGGAGGTTGAGGCTGCAATGAGCCAAAATTGCACTGCTACAGTGCAGTCTGGGTGGCAGAGTAAGACCCTGTCTCAAAAAATAAACAAACAAAAATAAGATTTAGAAACGAGGAACAAAGAGCCTCTTCATGCACATAATAAAGAGTGGAGCTGCCACCTACTTAATATTTTTCTATTCATCGTTTTCCTAAGGAATATGAAGTTGGAGTCCACTGCCTTCTTGGAAACTCTTCAATGAAGCCTGAAATATAAAAATACTGGACATACTAAGTGCAGCAGTATAATTCCTGGGCAGCTAGACATTTAGGTTGGTATGTATGACTAGAAAGGAGATAGTTGTTTTCCCATTTGATATTTTCTTTTCTTTTCTTTTCTTTTTTAGACAGTCTTGTTCTGTCGCCCAGGCTGGAGTGCAATGGCGTGATCTTGGCTCACTGCAACCTCCACCTCCCAGGTTCAAGCGATTCCCCTGCCTCAGCATCCCTAGCAGCTGAGATTACCGGCATGCACCTCCATGCCTGACTAATTTTTTTTGCATTTTTAGTAGAAACGGGGTTTTGCCATGTTGCTCAGGCTGATCTCGAACTCCTGAGCTCAGGCGGTATGCCCGCCTCAACGTCCCAAAGTGCTAGGATTACAGGTGTGAGCCACCCCACCTGGCCCATTTGATGGTTTCTTAACCCCCTTATCACTGCCTACAAATGCTAGCACTGCTGAAAATTAAGGTTTTGAGGTATGCTTGAGTAAGCCATTTATTATTGAACATTTTCAGGAAAATGGCTCATAGATAAGTAGAATAATACCCTTTAGGGCAAGAACTTCCCTTTTGCTTGTTGCTCTTTGATGCACCTACTTTATTTAAAACAACTGGACTTCCAATAACACAATGGAATTCAATGTCCATCCTAGACATAGGAACTTCTTGAATTAGCTGGAGTTAGTCCACCTACTCCCCACATTTGGAGATACAAAGGGAAATGCCAAGTCTTCAGCAGACCTAAAATTTTCCAGCTGGATTATAGCCCAGTTCTCCCAACCTGTGAAATAATAGCAGTGAAGCTTAGAAAAACAATCTGAAATGAGCAATTAAGAAACATCTGTATTTTACTGTATGTGTGCACAAAAGGAGGGGTGTGGAGGACAGCTGACTGTTGGACAGCGTGGGGGTTAGGGCCACTAAGTCCGCAAATACTTAACTACTCATAGCCCACTGTTGACTAAAAGCCTTAATGATAATGTAAGTAGTCAGCTACTCATGTTTTGTATGTTAACTGTATTATATCCTGCATTATTACATAAAGAAACCTAGAGAAAAGAAAATGTTATTGATAAAATCGTAAGGAAGAGAAAATATCTTTACAGTACTGTAGTATATTTCTTGATACCATAAGTTTGCATCATCTGTTTACAAGATAAATCATCTCTCTGACATGGTAGGCAACCACAGCTGCAGACCTCAATCTACAGAACATATCAAGCTATTCAACTTTTTCTGGTAATGTCATGACTTCTCTGCTTCTTGGGTGCAGTTTCAGCCTCACTAGTGGCATTTCATGTGGGTCTCATGGTGTTATTCAAGGCTTACAGTATTGCACTACATGTGATGAAAAATATGTGAGAACCAGGAGAGATCACTTTTTACTGCAATAAGCAATTTATTAGAGGGATGAACTTCTTATGCAGAGATGATTAGCCTCATACAGTGCTATAAGTGGATACTTGCAACACTTGAACTTGCTTCAATAGCAACAGGAGGTAGCTATAAAATAATTACAGTTGTACAGTATGTACTACAGTTAATTTTAGCAGTTATGATTTAATAGCGTCTTTCTGTTTGCTTACATTTCTCTTGACCCCACATGGCACCATGTATGGTCTGTAAATGTTTGTATAGGTTTTGATACATTTTAACTTTTTATAATAGATTTATGTATATTTTATGGTAATAAATGATAAAATATTAATAGACCTACCTATATTTTATGTATCATGACATACCTAAGTTTTTCTTATTTTTTTCCACATATTTCTAGGCTATCTTGGAGCAGGAAGTTCCCTGAAGTCAAAAGCAAGTACCATTGCAAGATACAATGCAAGCCTGGCGGCACACAGGATAGGGTCATCGGCCCCGAGGAAAGGATTTGGGTGGAGTTTCATTGCATCCACTACAAGGCCCTAAATGATGTGACCCACTTATATTTCTGACCTCATCCTCTCTACAGCTTCACTGCCCTGCTTGCTAGTTCCTGAAACTGCCAGGCACGCTCCCACCTCAGAGCCTTTGTTCTTCCTGTTTCCTCAATCTGGAACACCTGTCAGGTGACCAACTGTGCTGGTTTACTTGGGCCAGGACTGCCCTGGTTTTAGCACAGAAAGTCTGGCAACCAAAGAAATCCCTTAGCTCCAGATAAGCCAGGGTGGTTGGCCATCTACACCTCCTCCAGATACCCACATCTGGCATAGATGTTATCTTCCTTGACCATCCTTTTGAAAACTACACCCCTTTTTCCTCACATGCAGACTTCCAACTCCCTTTCCCTGCTTTTATTTTTTTCCATAGCATTAGTGCCTTCTAATGTAGGATACCATCTATTTGTTTTCTTTACTTTAGGAATACAAATTCCATGATTACAGTTTCTGGCACATAGTATGTATTGAAAGGATAAAATAAATGAGTATATCTAACATTTTATAGAAAATATATACTTTCTTGTTCTCAAGAAGTATATGTTGTCCTTTAATGACTAGCTAAAAATATTTCACATCATAATCATCTATCATTGTTAATTATTTGGCAGTTATGCTGGTAAAAGCTCAAATTGATCACAGAACCATTTCTTCAGCAAGAGAATGAAGAAAGCCTTTAAAATTAAATCATTCTACTTGGTGGCTGATGGTAATAATGTGCTATTTTTAAATTATGTGAAATTATTTATTTAGAATTTGCAACTTGAAAAAATAGGCTGGAAAAAAATGGGGTAATCTAATTGACTGACAGTATTGTGAAACTAATACACGGTAGTGGCCATATCCTAAACACATCTTTATAAGCAAATGTTTAAATGGCAACACAGGACAGCTATGAGAATGAACTTCCAACAGCTATGAAGTCAAAGAATTAGATTTTGTTTTATCTTCAGTGATCCATATTTTCTTGAATAAGAAGGGCAGAGAAAGAGAAACAAGTATCATTTGGAGAGATTGCTATTTATTTGCACTTGAAAGAAAAGTTTTATGAAAATAAAATAGATATTCAAACACACATTTTCATTTTCATAGATTGTAACAGATGCTTTGACTCCTATTTCTAAGAACTTAGCTTAAACTATAGTTTCCTGTGCTCCATAAACAGTAAAATATGATAATAAATATGAAATAGTCTCTCACAGTATCTGAAATGAACTTTTTTGCTTTGGGTTTTAGGAGAGAATTAATCTACCGTCAAATCCCTTTATCAGTCAACTCATAGTACAGACAAATGATTATTGTCCAACCATGGAGAATTTTTAAAACAAAGAAAGTGGAAAATTTTTCTTTAATTTTATTTCTGAAATATTTTATTCTAAGAAAATGTAGGCCAGACATGGTGGCACACACCTGTAATCCCAGCACTTTGGAAGGCTGAGGCAGGTGGATCACTTGAGCCAAGGAATTCGAGACGAGCTTGGGCAACATGGCAAAACCTTGTATTGACAAAAAATAGAAAAATCAGCCAGGTGTGGAGGCACCTGCCTGTAGTCCCAGGTACTCAGGAGGCTGCGGTGGGAGGATCATTTGAGCCTAGAAGTTTGAGGCTGCTGTGAGCCATGACTATGTCACTGCACTCCAGCCTGGGTGACAGACCTAGACCCTGTTGAAAGAAAGAAAGGAAAGAAATTAAGGAAGAAAAAGAAAGAAGGAAGGAGGGAGGGATGGAGGGATAGAGGAAGGAAGGCAGGCGGACAGGAAGGAAAATATAATAAATAAAACCTAATTAAACACATCAGATCACGACAGAAGTTAGTACTAGCTACCCATGATTTATACATAGATTCACACACAATATGGTTGAGTTAAAATAGATTCCATATCTTTGTTCTGTGTATAGAACGATAGAGGAAGCTAATTCATCTAAATACTTGACCTGAAAAAGCCTATATTTGTAACACATATAGTAATTCTTCTAAAGATAAAGTATTTTACTTCATGCTCAATTAATTAGCTTGCATTCTCCTTAAAGTTAAGATATGGTTTGGATGTGTCCCCACCCAAATCTCATCTTGAATTGTAACTCCCACAATTCCCAGGTATCATGGGAGGAACCTGTGGGAGGTGACTGAATTATGGAAGTGAGTTTTTCCTGTGCTGTTCTGACAGTGAATGAGTGTCATGAGATCTGATAGCTTTAAAAACAGGAGTTTCCCTGCACAAGCTCTCTTTTTGCCTGCTGCCATCCATGTAAGACACGACTTGCTCCTTCCCTTGCCTTCTGCCATGATTGTGAGGCCTCCTGAGCCACACGGAACTGTAAATCCATTAAACCTCTCCTTTGTAAACTGCCCAGTCTTGGGTATGCCTTTACAGCAGCGTGAAAATGGACTAACACAAGTTATAAATTAAACACCAACATGGAGTCTAGGAATATATGAAAATTTTTAAAAACTTAAATGAAACTGGTTAAACCCACTGTTATGGGTTAAACTGTATCCTCCTCCCACCTCCAAATTAATATTTTGAACCCTAAACTCCAGTACCCCTAAATGTCACTGTATTTGGAGATTGGGCCGTTAAGGAGGTGGTTAATCAAAATGAGGTCATTAGGAAGGGTCTCATCCAATCTGACTGGTGTCATCAATGAAAAGGAATTTGGACACCCAGGATTACTGAGTACAGAGAGAAGACCTTGTGAGGCTGCAGTGAGAAGGTGCCCATCTAAGTAAGCTGAGGAGAGAGGCTTCAGGAGAAACCAGCTGCCGACACACTGATCTCAAACTTCCAGCCTCCAGAACTGCAAGAAAATATGTTTTTGTTGTTCCAGCCACCAGTCTGTGGTACAGTCATGCATTACTTACTCACAGGGATACATCCTGAGAAATTTGTAGTTAGCCTTTTTGTAGTTGGATGAATGCCATAGAGCGTATTTACACGCACCTAGATGGTACAGCCTACTGCACACCTAGGTATACGTTTTAGCCTATTGCTCCTAGGCCACACACCCATACAGTAGGTCACTGTACTGAATACTGCAGCAACTGGAACACAATAATAAGTATGTGTGCATATAAACATATCTAAACATACAAGAGGTACAGCAAACAGTGTGGTATCATAATCTTATGGGACTACCTTTGTGTTTGTGGTCTGTTATTGACTGGGTCATCTTTCAGTCCCTGATTAAAGAGCTATTTACATGTTTTGTGTGTTTGTTTTGTGGACCTTGGCGTGGGGGCTGGATGAATTTTATCTGCCTGGAACCCTCACCAAGCATTTCTTGCTTCCTCCCTCCTTACCCATTCTCCCTGCTTTGTATTTTGTCCTTTGCTTCACTTTAGCTCTTTCTCTTCCAGTACTTCTGAAGCGATCCACATGCTACAACCAGATGTCTTTAAATGCATGAAAAGGGAACAAATGACATTTTATTCAAAATGGAAAAAATAGAGAGAAACTGAAAGGTAAGGGGAAATAGATTGGTACCGGACCTGAAAAAAATTAGGATGGCATTCTTCTCACCTTCGAAACAAAGTTCTTAACATGTGAACAGATTTCTAATTAAATGACTTTTAAGTCATTTAATGATTTTACATTTCACTACCTTTGTAAGCCTTTGTCTTATTTTCTCTGGAGAAAAACAATTCATTCATTTTCCTCTTTTGTCTATATCCCTAATTTTTGCTTTGAATCTATTCACATTTCCATTTCCCCCTCATTAAAAGTCATGCCTTGGTAAATAGTAGGCACTCAATAATTGGTTGATGGATGAATATGTAAATATCAAAATGCATCCTGACATTTTCCACCCGTTGATATCCTCAGCTGTGGCCTGCATCTGAGCCTCATTATCTCTCCTGGATCACGGTGGGGGACCCCTAACTGGTCTCCCTATTCCCCTTCTTCCTGGCAGTCTATTCTCAGCACAGTAGCCAATGGATCTTTTAAATTACCAGGCAAATGTGTTACTCTCTTCTGAACGTACAAACACTGTTCTCCATTTTACTCACTAACACACCAAGTTCTTACAATGGCCCGCAAGGCTCTAGGAATCTTCCTTTCTCCACAGTCCCACTAACTAGAACCCACCCAGCTCCCTGCTGTTCTCCAGCCCTCTGGTTCCCATTTTAGAGCCTTTGTACTAGTTTTTCCTTTTGCATGGAATATCCTTGCTATGGGCTGAATTGTGTTCCCCAAAAATTCATATGCTGAAGTCCTAACCTCCAGTACCTCAGAATGTGACTGGAGATAGGGCCATTAAAGACGTGTTGAGTTAAAATGAGATCATTAACTTGCGTCCTAATCCAATGTGATTGTGTCCTTAAAAAGAACAGAAAAGCAGGTCACAGACACAGAGGAAAGGCCAGGTAAAGACACAGGGTGAAGAGGGCCACATACAAGCCAGAGAGGGGCCTCAGAAGTATCAATCCTGCTGACACCTGGATCTCCAGAATTGTGAGAAAATAAATATTTGCTTTGTTGTAGCAGCCCTAGGAAACTAACACAACCCCAAAAGCTCACTCCCTCACCTCCTTCAAGTGTTTTCAAAAATGTCACCTTCTCAATCATACTACCAGGATAATCCTACTGAAGATTACGACCTCCCCCGTTCTCAACAACTTCTCCCAGTTCCTTTACTATGGTCTACTTTTCTCCCAACAGCATTTATCACCATTGAATACACTTTAAAATTACTCATTTATTGTTTATTTTTTATTATCTATCTCCCCTTGCTAGAATTTTAACTCCACAGGGGTAGAGATTTTTGTCTTTTTTTGTTCCCTGGTGTATTCTCTGTGCCAAGCACCTGGAATAGTGTTTGGCTTGTAGTAGCTGCTCAATAAATACTCATTGGCTAGTGAATGAGTAACTGAAACAGAATACTTGCCTGTGTGCCTAACTGAAAATATACTTTCTTTGATAAACACAATGCAGTTTCTCAAATTAATTCAGTCTGTTTTGTTTCAAAACACATGGCTTCTCACATAGTAATGTATGTATGATTTAATCCAGACATTGGAAAAAAACTCAAAGGTCTATTCTAGCATTTATTTAGCAAGTACGAAATATCACTTTTATAGATAAATTTTTATATATATAAATTTTAAATTATATATTGAAATATTAAATATATTTAACTTAAATAATATTTAATATTTAATTCTAATTAAAAAGATATATACTATTAAAATGACTCCCATTTTACAGATTGGAAAATAAAATGATATAAAGGTTAATAACTTGTTCAAGGTTCTTGTGCTAGGAATGATGGAACAGAATCTGAACCCCGGCAATCTGAAAGCCTATGCTTATTACCACTGTATTATATTGCCTGGTAGAGAGACATTATTGATTTTCAAGTTTGTATGTTATAGCCCCATGTGCTGTTAATCTCTAGTCCCAACTCAGGCCAGGTGTGGTGGTTTATGTCTGTAACCTAGCACTTCGGAAGGCCAGCCAAGAGGATTGCTTCAGCCCAGGAGCTTGAGATCAGCCTGGGCAACATGGCGAAACCCTGTTTCTATAAAAAAAATTAGCCAAGCATGGTGGTACACACCTGTAATCCCAGTTAGGGGGCTGAGGTGGGAGGATCACTTGAGCCCAGGAGACAAAGATTGCAGTGACCCGAGATCGTGCCACTGTATTCCAGCCTGAGTGAGAGAGTGAGATTGTTTCAAAAAAAAATTTAAAGATTCTCCAAGTTGTAGTAGGAAGTGTATATATATATATATATATATGTATATAATTTATGTAAATAAACAACAAACTATACATTCTGATTTTAATGGGAATGTAATTGAAATTCTTATTTTAAAAATTCCTTTTACTTGGTATCAAATTTCTCCTTTAACTGGCTTTCTCATTCTGAATTGTACTTTTTTCCTCTAGAAGCAGTCAGACATGCCTAATAGCATTAGCACATTCTTTGATGTCTCCATTTTATATTTAGAAGGGCAGTTTTAGTTAAAAAACAAACAAACAGTAACTTTTCTTAAATATCAGAAGATAATATTCACCTTGAGTAAATTTTAGGTTAAGGGTACTCAACAAGGAAGGTAAAAAATCTCAGCCATTTAATCTGATAAAGTCACATGGCAATTAAATGTATTATCTTGAGAGTATGACCCTTCGGTAACTTTGATCTTTAGATTTGCAGGATTGGGATAATTTATTTCCTCCTCTGCACCCTGACTGTAATCTAGGTGTCAATAGAACTAGGTGAATGGTGGTGTTTTGAATTACAATTGCTTGACTCTACTGAACAGGCTTATTTGAGGTATGAATGATTGACCAAAAGGAAGATGCTGTGCACTGAATGTTTATATCCTCCAAAATTTATATGCTGAAGTCTAATACCCAAGGTGATAGTATTTTGACATGAGGCCTTTGGGGAGGTAATTAGGTCATGAGGGCCACCTTCATGAATGGGATTAGCGCCCTTACCAGAAGAGGCCAGAGAGCTAACTTGCTCTCTTTCTGCTATGTGAAGATACAAGAAGTTGGGGGTCTGCAACCTGGAAGAGGGTCCTCGCTAAAACGCAGCCAGGCCAGCAGCCTGATCTTGGACTTCCTAGCCTTCAGAACTGCGAGAAATACATTGCTGTTGTTTGTAAGCCACCCGGTCTGTGGTACTTTGTCATGACAGCCTGAGCTAAGACAGAAGACAGAAGCTTATCAGATCGCTATAAAACTTAGCACTCTATTTAAATGCATACATTATGGACCAGACCCCCTCAGCAACTTGGAGCCCATTGTAGCTGGGGCGTGGATGATGTGCAACAGTCATTCTGAACCTGCTGTCGGTGGCTCTCTCACTTATTCTGTACAGCATTTGTTGGCAAACCTTCACAAGTCTTATTAACTCCCCTGAAATACGCTACCCCATCTTTGTCTCAGAAAACAACTTGCTTCTATTTTATAGAGAGAAGAAGGATTTTTGAAGAAGAAGGAAAAAAATCCCTCAGTTTTCTGCCCTCACAGCTGATAGATAGACATTTCAGTTCTCACCTTACTTAACTCCCACCTGTTGGACCATTCCAGGTTCTCCTTAGCTGCTGCTTCTTTTCCTGCCCTTGATATTCTGTGTTTTAAGCCTTTTCTTCTGACTTTAAACACAGCTTCTGTGTTATATGCTGAGCATTTCCTGAAAATATTTCCAGCCCAAACTTCCCCTCAGCACTTATCACTCATATGTCCAATTGTCGATTTGCATTCTCTTGAATGTCTCACTTAATAAGCCCAAATTGTGTTTTCTCCTAATCCTGCTTGTTTTAGCTCTGTAAGCCCAGAAAAGAGCACCACCTTCTGCCCAGCTGTTTAAGCCAGAAACCTGCATTGTGCTCAATTCCTACCTCTCCCTGCCTGTATCCAGACTATCTAGTCTAATAGCAAGTCCTATGATATTACTTCCAAAATACATCTCAAACCAACCCACTCTCCAGGCTCACTTTCCTCCTTTAGTTCCAGGCTGCATTTATCTCTACTCAGAGGGGAGGCTCCCTGCTTCTATTCTTGTTCCTTATGAGCTCTTGACCCTAGGACTCCCTTTCCATCTCCCATATCACATTTCAGGTTCTTTGGACCACTGCCATAGCCTCTTGTCTTCTTTCATTCTAATCCCTTTGCCATATTACTGCCAGTTGGGCCTTTTTAACATGTGAGATCTAGAATCTTTAGCATTGCATTTAAGTCCTTTCATGATCTGGTGTGTCTCTGACTGCATATATTTCCCTGCCTTGTTCCCTATCAAAGCCACACAGCACTATACACCTTCTCTACTTCTACACTTGTGCTGTGCTGCTCTCAACCCATTATTCATCTGAGTCAGTTAAGGTTCTATTCTTTCTGGAAATCTTCCTTTAATTTCTCACAAATCAAGAAATGTGGCCTCTGAGTTTCCTGTCTAACTTCTGTCACAACACTTATCACAGAATATGCTACCTCTCCCACAAGACTGAGCAATTTTAGAGCAGAGACTCAGATTATTTTGTATGGCTGGCACATAAGCAGTGCTCACTGAATGATTGTTGTATAAATTAATAGGTGAATAATATAATTTTGAATAAAATTAGAGAGGTACAGATATTGAGCACAAAATAAAAATGCAACATAAAAACTGTTAACTCTGGAGAAAATTGTGAGATAAGGTGTTGAGTGAAGGAAGAATTTTCATTTTTCTCTTTATGTGTTTAATTTAAAAAAAAAAGAAAAACAACTGAGGCTAGGTGCAGTGGCTTATGCCTGTAATGCCAGCACTTTGGGAAGCTGGGGCAAGAGGATCACTGGAGGCCAGGAGTTCAAAACCAGAGGTGGAGGTTGCAGTAAGCTGAGATCACACCATTGCACTCGAGTCTGGTGACAGAGCAAGACTCCATCTCAAAAAAAAAAAAAAAAGTTCCTTGTACTACAAGCAGGCTGACCTAAGCTAAGACTGTTTCATGGCTTGGTGGGTACCCTCGATGATTCCGTTCCAATCTGATTAAGATCTCTACCTATTCCATTTTTCTGTCTTAGTCTGCCTTAATGTCAAAAATACAGAAGACTATATCTTTTCCATATTCCTTTGCACATAGCAGATACTATTCTATTCTGAGAAGCCAGTTGAGTACCGAGAATGGTATATCATTCTGTTGTCGGCAGCACAAACTGAAAATCTGTAAAATGTCTCTCTTAATGTTTTATGATTCAAGCAGCTTCTCACCTCTTTTCTAAACAGATCTGCTAATGCTTCATCATCTTGAGAACAGAGTTGATGCCCTAAGCTGAAAAATTACAAAGCTTCAATTACTTGTCCTAGTTTATAGGGATTTATTTTTAAAACAGGCAAAGAGCAGTGTTTTGATGCCCTGTGCTACTGGACCTCTCATGCTCAGCATGACTGCAGACAGCTGCAACCAAAGTCAGCAAGAGGCTAACCAGCTTTGACCTGACTGCAGAACTCCATCAATAATCTGAAGGAAATGCTGGGGCTGCAGCCAAAGGAGTTGACAGCTGTCTTCTTAAGAGCATTTCACAACAATTTCAGAGAGCCTGATTGTAACTTCTTTTTAGAATTCTCTGGTTTTGAATTTTGGAAGACTGAGTAGTTGAATGGGGCTAATCTGAATAATGTCATAATAGTTCCATTTAGGACTCAAATGAAATAATACATTTGATGGAGCTGTGAAATAAATACTGTTTAGGGAGAAAGCAAGGTATCATTATTATTGACATTATTTTCAAATGACAGACTCAGCTCTAAAAAGGAAACTATGGTTATAAGATATATGACGTTAAAACCCACGTTAAAAAATTAAAATCATAAGATATATCAGTAAATTAGACTGACCCATGTTAAAAAATTAAAATAATATATTTGTAGTTAGGTAATTTTATAGGTATGGTAATTAAAATAAATATAATATTGACCTAAGAATTGATAGTTTAGTGAAATATAATAAGTAACCCAGAAATTAACTGTGTAAAAATTTAAAATCAATAAAGGCAGTAGCACAAATCAAAAAGGAATAAGAGTTATTGAATAAATAGTGTCATAGCAATTGAATTGACATGAAAATAATTATCTTGATGTAGTTTTTCTAGAAAGAATGAGTATATTAAAACCAGGGAGAATTTAATTAAATAAATACTAAAAAACTCTATAGCAGGGAATTGCTTTTGTAAATTGTGGCATATTTATGAGATGAAGCTATAAACCGCCATGAAAACTTGTAGTTACAAAGATCATTTGGCAATTGAAATTATGATATAATAAGCTAAAATGATAGACTTCAGCAAAATTCATGCACCTATTTTACTTAAGATTTAGTTCAGGCAGGTGTGGTGAATCATGACTATAACCCCAAGAATTAACAGTTTGGGAGGTTGAGGTGGGAGAATTGCTTGAGGTCAGAGTTCAAGAACAGCCTGGGTAACATAATGAGACATTTATCTCTAAAAAAAATAATAATAATAAAGAAAAAAATACATGTAAAGAAAGCCCTAAATAACAGTGGCTTAAAGTAGATAGGAGCTTATTTCCCTGTTACAATGAAAGTTCATCTGGCAGTCCAGGGCTGGGATGTTGACGGCACATGGATATTAACCTTGTTGATTCACTATACATGGACTCAATGTCAAAGCTGAAGATGGAAGCATTTCTGTGTTCCAGGCAGTATAGGATGAAGGAATAAAGACAAAGTGTCCATGTGCTGTCACTGAAGGATGATTCTCAGAAGTTGTCACATGATCCTTCTACTTTGAGCCCTCTGGCCTGAATTCAGTCAAGTGGCCACTCCTGGCTGCAAACTAGAAAAAGCAGTCTCTAATCTCGATGGTCCTGTGTGCAGACAAAAGTCAGGGGCTCCATTACCAAAGAAGAAGGGAGAAGGGATTTAAAGGAACAGCCAAAGTCTCCATGATAACATCATTTTACAACTATGTAAAAAAGCAAAGAAGGAAAAGAAAGGAAAGAAAGAAACCAGTGAAAGAGGATATGTCACTGAAAGGAAAGACACTCAACTTGTACTTTTGTTCATGTTTGTTGTTTTTAAAGTCCCTTTCTTGGTGGTACCACCGAAAGGAATTTCTTTTCCCTGGCCTCTTCTCTTCACATTTTCCTCACCATCCCTAGCTCCTGTCTTTCGGATTACTTTCCACAAATACACAAACCTTCTATGCCTTCTCCCCTTTTTGCAGTTCTGTCTGTCTCAGGGATCAATATGTTTACAGGTGCTCAACAACAAAAAGACCTGTGGGGTAATCAGTCTTCACATGGCAATATTTTGCTACCTTCACTTATGGGCATTATTTTCCCCGAGAGGAAGCTTTAGCAACTCACAGGGAAAGCATTACACTGGTTAATCATTGTGCCGAGCTTGCCCATGAACTCCATTGAGGAAGGCTGCCCTATCCTTAACCTGGACCTGAGGGAACAGCCTAGAGATCTTTGACCCACATTTCCTCCAGGCCACAGCTGGTTGAACCAGAGATAACTACCTGGCTCAAGAACTGTCTGGAGAGAATAGTATAGGCTAAAGAGATGATAATGGAGGTGAACTGGGCCAACTGGAGGACATATGCTGAAGGCAAGCAGAAACCTGTGAGTGAGAAGAGTTATAAGGCCCAATAAAGATACATCCGTAGGGGTGGGCGTGGTGGCTCACACCTATAATACCAGCCTGGGAAACACAGTGAGACTCTGTCTCCATGAAAAAATTAAAAAATTAGCCTGGTGTGGTAGCACACATCTGTAAGGCCAAGGAGGGAGAATCACTTGAGCCCAGGAGTTTGGGGCTGCAGTAAGCTATGATTGTGCCACTGCACTCCAGCCTTAGCAACAGGTAAAAGTGGCATCAACAGAGAGAGAGAGGGATTAGAGGATTGGTTGGTTACGTTATTTTCACATGGAAATACCTTCCCACCATTTCTCAGGAAATTTATGTTTTCCTGAATGCTGAATCTCTAGAAAAATCAGTTGAGAAATCAGGAAAACAGGGAAAGTATTCAAATTCTCCTGTGAAAATTCAAGCATAACAATCAGCATAGAAACTATTAGATCCATGGAAACCACCAAGGTCAAGTCTAAAGCAAGAACAGGAAACACTGACATGCGGAGTCAAAGGTTAACGTCGACATTTCCGGGAAGGTGAAAAGAGCACATGGAAGATAGGTGGTCACAGTCCAGTCAGTCAGTCTTGCTTGCAGCTGTGGACATGTTACAAGTGTGTTTTCATGGCCCCATCTCTTTTTAATGGCGAGCTATTCTTGCAAAAATAAAATAATAAATTTATATGCTTAGAATACTTTTTACAAATCTTATGAGTGGTGTTCCAAGAAATAAATTTTGGAAGCAAAATAAGTTCTTAAATTGCCAAATCAGTAAAATCTATAAACCTTGCTAGGAGATCTGAATGAAATTATTTAAATCTATCCAATAATGTCTGCTGGTATTTTCAATGTTTAAATATTCAGTGTAGGTTATAGATCTTTGTAAATAGTGTTACAGGAAAAAGCAGAGAGAAAAAATGTGAATGCTCCCTGTATAAAATGGGAAACAGATCCAAAATCTGAATTATCAAAAGCAATATTGATTTCAGTTGCAAAACCAAAACAGGGCAAACAGACAAAATATTTTCATCATTAAACAATGACATAAACTTATAAAAAGGTACATGTACTCAGTGCCCAACTTGAGGATGCTTTTGGACCCACTTAAAAATCTGACTGTCAATGCAAAAGGAAAAAATATTTTCTGTTGAACAAGACAATTAATTCTAGGTATGTTTTAAAGTTTTACTTTAAGAATGATGATTTTAAATATTAAATAGGTGTGGTATTCTTTTTTAATTTTAAAATTTTTATTGTACATTATTTTGTGTATCCTTGCCTTCTTTTAGTGATTAAAAAATTATCAGGTAGAGATTATTTTTACATATTACTAACATACCGATATGTTAGTGTCTTAATAATAACAAACCATAATTTATTATTATAACATTTTAATAGAAAAATTCTGAGAAGTTTACTATAAACCTATCACAAAAAAATGATTTATTGCTTATTACTATCATAATATATTCTTAATTAACAACACAGAAAATGTTACGAAAAATATAGATTACTTATGATTTTGGGAATGGCTGAGAATTTTCAGAAATTCCTTTTTTTTTTTTAATTCCTGAAGATTAATATCTGTTGGGAATTTAGTAGGTCATGGCAAGAAGCACAGAAGAAATGAGAGGGAGAAATAAGCCACCACCAAGGTGGGAAGTAGAATGACTCTTACTAATCGGTCTTGCGAGTGAATCTTGCCTTATGCTGAGAGTTGTCCAGTGATCTAGTTCTAAGCCTCTTTCTTTTGTTCTTGAGGCTCATCTGCAATTAAATTCTTATTCCTTACAAGAGAATTCTGCTTTCTTCATCACCACATCTTATCATACTGTAAATTCTTGGAGGTAACCTGAGTATGGCAAAAGACCCTAACATCTAGCCTGAGCAACATGGTGAGATCCTGTCTCTGCAAAAATAACACATAGCCAGGTCTCAGAAGCCTAAACTACCTCAGAAGCCTGTATCTTTTTTGTCTGGCTTCAGTCTAATGTCAGAATTATTAAACAGGCTAATGAATCATGCTGAGTATCCAGGTAGCACTGTGATCTGTAAAATACCTATACACTACTTACTACTATAATACAAAATTATTTCTTTTGTCTGAAGTTGTTATCAGAAGGAATTAAATATTTCCAAATTAGAATTAACCATTGGAAATGGTACAGGTGTGTGGGATTCAGGAAATGTTTCACAACGTCACCAAGCATGTTTTTTAAAATTATAATTCAGTTGTGCTACTAATTATATCATTTATCTCCTATAATCTGAATTTAGTTCTTTCTTCACTTTTTTTTTTTTTTTTTGAGATGAAATCTCACCTGTTGCCCAGGCTGGTATTGAAATCCTAAACTGAATCAATCCTCCCACCTCAGCCCCTCAAAGCGCTGGGATTACAGGCATGAGCCATGTCCAGCTGCTTTACTCATTCTTTTCTGTTCCTTGCTTTTTTGAGTTACAACCAAAAGAACTTTTGTATCATACACCACAGTATTCCAAAATGAAAATGATATATAAATTTGTTTCCACATCTTTTTATAATTATTTTTTCTCTTTTATTGAAAGAATAATGTCACTTCATTAAAAAATCACCCATATATTCACCATGTCAGCAGGACTAACTTCCATTTCAAATATTAGACCTTATGTGTCCACATAAGTTATACATTATTTCAATCTCAGATAACTTTATAATATTTTGGTATTTCATTTTAATAAAATATGAATACTGTTCTTTATTGCTAGGCTATTAATTATGAGGATATAAACACCCTTATACATTATATGTCAAGCATCAGTAAACATTTTCTGTAAAGGGCCAGATAGTAAATATTTTAGTTTTTTCAGGTGATACAGTTTCTGTCTAAAGTATTCAACTCTGCCTTTAAAGCATGAAAACATTAGTAGACAATATGTAAATGAATGTGTGGCTATGTTCCAATATACCTTTATTTACAGACACTGTTATGTGTCAAATATTTATCCTCTGTTGAATGTTTTCAGCCATTTAAGAATGTAAAAGCTACATTCATGGGCCATACAAAAACAGATGGTGGGCTGGATTTTATCTCTGGGCTGGTTTGCCAATCCATATACTATGCTAGATTCATAAATACTATAAATATTTTCAACATGATACTTCTACCCACTTTTACTGGCAAGGAGTAAACATTACAGTGTTAGTAGTAGCCAGAAATACAATTTCATAAGTAAACCTCTGACAGTTTTGAATTCACTTATTTATACATTCCAATACTGTATATCAGAATGATAGAGAGGTAATAACTCAGTTTCATTTGAGTCAAAATGGTTTAGTTAATCATATATAGAAATAAAATTGGATTAATAATGCTTCGCTCTCATCCTCAAAGGGGAATTGAAAGAAGTAATTAGTGATTGTTACATCATATAAGAAATAAAATTGCTATATAAATATGGAATTTAACAAGGCATGTAACCCGGCTTTCAGCAAACCCAGTTATAAATGTCTAGATTTACACAGAAAGGAGACTGCAGGATGATTGCTGACTTTATCAGGCAATACACACTTGCATCTCTCTATTCAGCAAGCTCATTGAATGCATTTCAAATATAATTGGGCTTGCACACAGCTTTCTCACAATTTATCAAATATAGTGAAGAACTGTAAAATGATATAAAAATATCTATGAAAATTTCTCCCAATGAATGCATCATCTCATTTTCACTTCAGGATGATCAGCGGAGCCCTGGAAGGCCTCTAGCTGTCACCCTACGAAGACTTTTCTCCATGCATCAAAGAAGCCATTGGTATACGTGAAGCATAGCTTATTTGTATACTGCAATTTTTACATTTAGAAAATTCCAAAAAGCTAGAAAATCCTGTTACTCTCATCGCTTGCTAAGCCTGCTTTTTTGACCAGCCTTTCCTACCCTTTGTACTCTGCCGCAGCCGCTGTTTGACTTAAAGCCTTTAGAGCATGGGTCAAACTACAGCCAGGGACGGGACTGAACTTCTAGCCACGGACTGGCTCCCTTTGCCTTTGGAAACAGAAGGGTTGCTGCCATTGCTTGATGCCATATGTTGGTGCTTGCTAGGAACTAGATGCTTTCTCAGTGGTGTAAAATCTTTGCTCTTGCTTTATGTTTTTAATGTGAATTGTAAAGTAGAAACTCCTACACATATCAAGTGTGAGTATGAAGTGACTAGTCTGAATTTGGGCCAGCTTCCACTTGTTTCTATGTGGTAGAGGATCCAGTAGGTGTGACTTGGTGGTTCTGGAGTCAAAGCCTGCCACATATCTTAAAGGATTTTTTCTACTGAAAAAAGTCTCAAGCTTCATAAATCTCAATATTCAAATTGGAAGCATTTTTAATGAGATATTTTGTGTTTGCTCTGTTGATACTGACCCTTTTACTTCTTTATTTCTGGCATATAGCTATAACTAAATTATGCCAACATGAAACTCACGTAGTCTCAAGTGACATGTTAGTTTACTTTCTAAAGGAACATTAGATTTTCAAATTCCAGATTTCTATAGTTTTCCATCAAGCACTTTATCTGATAATAAGGCTTGCTATTATTAAAGTCTTTACTGGCAAATAACTTTACAGATATGAAAAGTGCCATGGGTAAACGTGTCTAAAAATTTTCAGGAAATTCTGGATTCCCTGAATTATAATATTTTTCTTATCCTTTTGAGCTGCTTCCCAGCTTAGATTTTATAAATCACCTTAAACTACTTTTGAGTTAAATAGAATTTTCTTATGGTTGAGTCAAATTTCTTTGGACATTATAAAGTACTCCAAGAAATATTATTGGAAATAACACATTTTCTTCTTTTATAGTTTTTATATTCAATTTTCATTTTTAACCTTAAAACATAAAATAGCCCTTTAAGTATGCTCCCTAATTGGAATTTAACTTTTTCCCCTTTATCTTCTATTTAAAATGACATTTCTGATGGATGTTGGAAAGATTCATTATTCCATTGGTCATTCAAAAGGACTCACTTTTCATTTTCCAGATGAAGCTTCTTTTTCAGAGTGAGCTTTGGAAATCAATGTAAAAGTCCAAGGACGGGGAGCTGGATAGAAACATTAATAACAATTCATAACAACTTGACTGGAGCATGCTTGAGTTGAGTTTGTAGGGCATGCACCTTAATGAAATAAAACTCTTTTGGCTTCATATTCTTTTCCTGCCTCAAACTCATTTCTTTGTTTCAGAGTCACAGCAAATATACTAAAAAGACATGCCTGACTTGCTAGCTCCATAATCTCACTGCCACTGGGTTTTTGACCCTTTACTCCACTAAAACCGCTCTTTTTAAGTTACCAGCGTTCCCCATGTCCCCAAATTCAGCGATTACTCCTTTGTCCTCCTCTCAGCAGGAATGACACACTCAACAATCCTCTCTTTTCTCTTTTTGTCCTCTTTAGCCCAACTTTCCTGATTTCTGCCTACCTCACTGATAACTCTTTGCAGTTTCTGTCCCTGGTTCCTCCTCCTGTGCCTGTTCTCTTAATATAGTAATGTGATAAAATTCAGTCTTCTCTTTCCTAGCTACATTACTCTCTGTCTCTTGATCTCATTTGCTCCGAGGCTTTAAAAAGCATTTATGTGAAGATGACTTCCAAATATGTATCTCTATGCCTCAAGTTCCAGATTTGTAGTGTTCACTGCACACCTGCTATCTTCCCTTGGATGTCAATAACCACATTGAACTCAACATATCTAAAGAGGATGCTGGAAACAATCCTCTACCACCATCACTAGGAAAGCTGTTCCTCACTTGGGTTTCCCTATCTTAGAAATAACTTAAATGGGCTGAATGTCAGAAAAGTGAAAACAGGTCAACTGGTCACTTAACCTAGCTACATAGCTAGTTAGGGGCAGAGCCAGAGATATAACCCAGATCACTGGACTCTCAGTTCACGTTTTAAAATAAACTCCACACTACTATGAGATTTTTGAATCAGATATCAGGTCTGATTTTGCTGTCATTGGTTTCTGATGCATCTTTTGTAGTCATTGTGTTACGGATAAGAATGAATTCGTTCTAATCTTCCCCTGTTTCCAGTTGCTCCTGGGCTGCTGGAGGAACTTAAGCAGTGATATAAATTGGCACCATTACAGTGTGTATCTTCCAGCTTCACCTGGGTTTTCAAGCCCTCCAAAATATCTTTGCTTTTTCTTAGTTGCGTCTCTTTTCCATTCTGCTCAGCAGCTGCCCAAACTTTCATAACTCACTCCATTTATATTTATTGAATAAATTTACTTCAACTTGCCATGGAAACAGAAGTCATCTGGTAAATAGTTCCTTAGCTTCCCACCATCCAAACTTTCCTTCACCTGCTTTATATTTTCCTCTTCTGTAATCTCAATTGGAATCTACTATGAAGTAAAACTTTCTAAAATTTTATGTTTATTAGAGATAAAGTCTCACTCAGTTGCTCACACTGGAGTGCAATGGCATGATTATGGCTCACTGCAGCCTCAAACTTCTGGGATAAAATGATCCTTCCACCTCAGCCCAGCTGAAACTACAGGTGCCCACCACCATGCCTGGCTAATTTTTAAAGTTTTTGTAGAGACATCGTCTTGCTTTGTTGCTCAGGCTTGTCTAGAACTCCTAGCTTCAAGCAATCACACCTCAGCCCAGCTGCAACTACAGATGTGTGCCACTATGCCTGGCCAATTTTTAAATTTTTTTGGTAGAGACATGGTCTTGCTTTGTTGCCCAAGCTGGTCCAGAACTCCTACCTTCAAGTGATCCTCCCAGCTTGACTTCCCAAAGTGCTGAGATTACAGACTTCAGCCACCATGCCCAGCTAAATTAAATTTTATTAAAAAAAAAAAAAAAGACAAGTTGAATGAGCAGACCTGTTCTTCCTTCTTGGAACTGTTTTCTCTTGAGTTCTCTATCACCATTACATCCTGGTTTTCTTTCTTCCTCTCTCAGACTCCTTCACTGAGCTTATCTATTACTTAAAATGTGTTTCACTCTAGAGTTTCATCCTAGGCCTTTTCTAATGTTTAATTATTTTTCTTTGGGAACTCCCATTTATTCTATATCTTTGCACAACACCTGCAGGTATGATCCATGTATCGAGTAGGGATGTGAAACTAATATATCTTCAGCTTGCATATTTTATCTGACCCTCATATTTATGTTTCCAACTAGACCTGGTTACTAGAGAGATCTGCTTACTACATGGTGATGGGATAGACAGAGCACTATTTTCTTACCACACCTCACCAAGGTTTGCCTGCAGACATCAGTTTTCAATCACTACCATCAAACACATTAGCAGTTAGGGATGAAAAAGCTACCTCTGTTGGAGAAGTATGTGTATCAAAAATTATACTTACTTTGTCTTAAGGAGAGTACCATGTAAGATGGTAATGTTTGTAATGTGATGGGAAACAGCTGGCAGGCTAAACTACATTCTAGGAGGATGGATTATTTAATTCTAGGCTTTTGTTTTGCTGATTGGGGAATGCAATTTTGGGCGAAGAGCCAGACTGTTCAGAATAATACATAAAGGCTGAGAGCCTGCCTTGGTTTTTCTAACTTTCCTCACACTGTACTTGCTTCCTTCTCTAAACAAAAAAAAATGAAAACAAGTAACAGCGACAACAAAAAACTTCAGTAAAGTTTCAGGATACAAAAATTAGTAATATCTCTATACACCAACAACATTCAAGCTGAGAGCCAAATCAAGAATGAAATCCCATTTAAAATAGCTATGAGAAAAATAAAATACACATAACCAAGAAAATGAAAGATCTCAACAAGGAGAACTATAAAACACTGCTAAAAGAAGTTGCAGATGACAAAAACAAATGAAAACACATTTCATATTCATGAGCTAGAAGACTCAACATTGTTAAAATGGCCATACTTTGCGAAGAAATCTACAAATTCAATGCCTTTCCTATCAAACTATCAATGTCATTTTTCACAGAATTGGAATAAACTATCCTAAAATTCATATGGAACCAAAAAAGAACCCAAATGATCAAAGCAATCCTAACCAAAAGAATAAAGCCAGAGGCATCATATTACCCAACTTCAAACTATATTATAAGGCTACAGTAACCAAAACAGCATGGTACTGGTATAGAAACAGACACATAGATTAATGGACAGAATGGAGGCTCCTAAAATGAAGCTGCACACCTACAATGACCTGATCTTTGACAAAACAAGCAATAAGGAAAAGACTTCCTATTCAATAAATGGTGCTGGGATAACTGGCTAGCCAGGTACAGAAGAATAAAACTGGACCCCTACCTTTCACCATCACCTTATAAAAAAAAATAACTCAACATGGATTAAGAATTTAAATGTAAGACTCACAACCATAAAACTCCTAGAAGAAAAACTAGTTAATAACATTCTGGACATCAACTTTGGCAACTAATTTTTGACTAAGTTCTCAACTACAACATGAACAAAAGTTGACAAATGAGACCTAATTAAACTAAAGAACTTCTGCACAGCAAAACCAACTATCAACACACTAAACAGACCACCTACAGAATGTGAGAAAATATTCTGAAACTACGCATCCAACATAGGTCTACTATCCAGAATCTATAAACAATTTAAGCAATTTAATAAGTATTTAATAAATAACCCAATTAAAATAATGAACAAAAGGACATGAGCAGACATTTCTCAAAAGGAGACATTCAAGTGGCAAAAAAAAAAAAAAAAAAAAAAAAAAAAAACACATGAAAAAATGTTCCATGTCTCTAATCATCAGAAAAATGTAAATCAAAACCACAGTGAGATACCATCTCACACCAGTCAGAATGTCTATTATTAAAAAATTAAAAAAAAAATAGATGCTGATGAGGCTGTGAAGAAAGGGAACGCTTACACACTGTTGTTAGAATGTAAATTCGTTCAGCCACTGTGGAAAGCAGTTTGGAGATTTCTTAAAGAACTTAAAGCAGAGTTACCATTTGACTCAACAATCAAATTACTGGGTATGTATCCAAAAAAATCAAATTGTTCCACTAAAAGGACACATTCACTTGCATGTGCATCACAGCACTATCACAATAGCAAAGACATAGACTCAGCCTAGGTACCCATCAACAGTGGATTGGATTACAAAATATAGTACGTATGAACCATGGAGTAATACACAGCCATAAAAAGAAGAAAATTATGTCCTTTGTAGCAACATGGATGCAGAAAACCAAATACCTCATGATCTAATTTACAAGTGGGAACATTGGGTACTCATGGACATAAAGATGGCAACAGTAGACACTGGGGACAACTAGAGAGGAGAAAGAGGGAGGGGTCAAGGGTTGAAAATATTTTGGGAACTATGCTTGATACTTGGGTAATGAAATTATTTATACCCTAAACTTCAGCATCAAATCACATATTCAGATAACAAACCCATACATGTACCTCCTAAATCTAAAATAAAAGTTGAAAAATAAAATAAAATGAAAATGAAAAAGAAACAAAATAAAAAAACAAAGACTCTATCACTGTTAAGGCATTGTGCTAAATCCTTTATCCTCTGCTTCCAATAATTGTAAGGTCTGCTTGACTTTGCTGAAAATAACAAAATTAGAACTTTGGTGAAATGAATCTGAAGAAAATGTGATTTCTAATTAAATGTTAGAAATGTATGTTCTAAACTAGGTGTGGTGGTGTGTACCTTGTAATCCTACTTACTTGGGAGGCTGAGAGGGGAGGTTTGCGTAAGTTGCCCAAGAGGTTGAAACCTGCCTGGGCAACATAGTGAGACCTTGTCCAAAACACACACACACACACACATACACACACACACACACACACACGACAGAAAGAAATGAAAAATATAAAGCAAGCAAGAAAGTAAGCAATCAAGAAAGAGAAAGAAAGAAAGAGAAAAATATTTATCCTTTTATCCCTGGAATTTAGTATGCGTGAATTGATGTGGTCTAAATGAACAAATGCTGAAGAAGTTTCCACATTTCAACCTGAAGCAAATAAACCCATTAGAGAAATATATCAGAGGGACAATGCCATTCTGTTGTAAATAGAATCCAAAATTAAAGGCCGGGCACGGTGGCTCATGCCTGTAATCCCAGCTCCTTGGGAGGCCGAGGCAGGTGGATCCCCAGGTCAAGAGATTGAGACCATCCTGGCCAACATGGTGAAACCTCATCTCTGCTAAAAATACAAAATTAGCTGGGCATGGTGGTGCATGCCTGTGGTCCCAGCTACTTGGGAGGCTGAAGCAGGAGAATCGCTTGAACCCAGGAGGTGGAGGCTGCTGTGAGCCAAGATTGTGCCACTGCACTCCAGTCTGGGTGACAGAGCAAGACTCCGTCTCAAGAAAAAGAAAAAGAAAAAAGAATCCAAAATTCATATTTGGGTCTGGAAGCTGATCGCTTCTGACCAGCTGAATGTATTTTAAGCAACACGGGAGAGAAAGCATATATTCTGGACATCAAAAATAACAAACACATGTACTTTGGATTTGATTGGTTTAAAAATAAGAATGTATGAGGCAGGTGCATACAAAGATATAAAGATCTAAGACTGCATGTTTATCTTGTGATTTTGATGCCATGTCTTCGCTCAGAAAGTGACTAGATTAAATTTTTGCCCATTTTTGTCAAAGTGTAAAATAAACCTCAGGACTAGAATTCCTATTGGGAGAGCTTTTCCTCTATAAAGGAATCCTTGTCACAGTGAATGAATATCACTTTCTAATTCACGAGAAAAATCTGTTAAGGTAGGAGAACATCCAATGAGGCAGAAAAGGATCCTGAAACAATTTAATTATAATAATTAAAGAAAATGAAGGGGATGAATTAATCTTCAGCATAGTTTGGCAAAAAGCTTTTATACTGAGATTGCATTAGTAATGGATGTCTGGTGTGTTGTGTTGAGGATTCCAAGTACAACCGCAGGATAAACAGGAAAGACCAATGAGTAATATTTGCCTTGGGTGTAGAAATTGGGGAACGATAGCCCTCACACGGTGTATTTGCTGACCTGAGTGTGACTGTATGACTGTAATGCTGAAAAAGCATCAGGAGAATAAGAAATAAACATGAGTTTTAAACATGAAAGGAAATATCAATCTCATGGTTTCCACAAAATATATAAAGCATCGGTTAGATAAAAGATAAAATCTGTTCTCAAAAGAGGTAATTAATAGCACTTGAAACAAATGCTAAACCCTAGTATTATTTGGAATTTGCGGACTTTGATACAGTTGAAATAGATGATACAAGAGGCTTATTGTCAAATAAGTAATGAAAAATCTATAAATCAAAAAAGGGAAGGAAGGTTGCCAGGCATGGTGGTGCATACCTATAATCCCAGCTACCTGGAAGGCTAAGGCAGGAGGATCCCTTGAGCCTAGGAGTTCAAGACCAGCCTGGAGAATATTAGTGAGACCCCCTCTCAAAATAATAAATAAATAAATAAAACAAAATAACATTTTAAAAACCAGGAAAAGTTCACATTGTTATTATTCAGAGATATGCAACCTAAACGACCTGGATTAGTTTCATTAAATCCAAGGTTCAAAATCTTCAATGAGAAAACAATATAAGCCCAATGTTTAAACAAGTGTCTAATATTCAGACTTCTTTTCCATTTTCTCTTTTGTTTCTACGCTGATTCCAAGTAGAGCTTTTTATCCACAACTCACCAATCAGGATCTTTTTCTCCCTCTCTCTTTCTAATTTAGTTTCTTTTATAAAACACTTCTGAGATGAAGTGTAACAGGAAAGATAGAAAAGACAAAGAAAATTAAATGACTAATCACCCAATTAAATTAGAGGCTTATCTTCTGTCTCTACTCTTCTTCCATTTGGTTGTTTATGCATTTACGAAGAGTTCAGTGTGCTTTGCAACACAATAGCACCACAATTAAGCTTAATCTATTTATTTCACAGCTAGCCAAGTAAAAGTGTTTAGAAAATAGATGTTCTTACAATGTTTTCTGGCTTAATTTCTGCACCTAAACTGGCTATTTTCTCAAGAGGGAGAGATGATAAAAGTACATGCACATTATGCCATACATATTGAAATAAGTTTCAAATCATCTCTAGGGGAAAAATTTTTCTATTCATTCTGTATTAAAGCCTAGTAAAATTAACTCTGTGTTCAGCCTTCTTCCTGCCATTCATTCGTGCCTTCTTCCTTGAAGAAACCTGTACATCAGAATAGGAAGTTCTTTCTTCTTTAAAGAAGAAGGCACATATTAAATATTTGAGAAGTTACATTCTTGTGGAAAGAGTAGAATCTTAGCCTCTTTAAGCAAAGCACCAAGGAGTAGGTAAAAGCACAACTCTAAGATAATATTTCTTAAGGAAGAGATGTAAAGGAGGTCTCCCCAAATTACTTTATTGGTTCTAATAATACCAGTACACTGTAGCTATTTGGAAAAATATATATATTAACAATTAACAAATGTGATTAAAGAGATACTTACTGAATACGTACCTTAGCATGTGCAAGGTATTATAAATACCATAGAGAAATAGGATAAACAAAAGACTAATTTTACCATCAAAGAAGCCAGTCACAGGCTAGCCACAGGCTGGAGGACTTAGGTTTTTTTTTTTTTTTCTTGACACAGAGTCTCACTCTGTTGCCCAGGCTGGAGTGCAATGTGCAATGGTGCTATCTCAGCTCACTGCAACCTCTGCCTCTTGGGTTCAAGTGATTCTCCTGCCTTGGCCTCCCAAGTAGCTGGAATTACGGGCACACACCACTATGCCTGGGTAATTTTTGTATTTTTCTAGAGACGATGTTTTGCCATGTTGGCCAGGCTGGTCTTGAACTCCTGACTTCAGGTGATCCACCTGCCTCGGCCTTCCAAAGTGCTGGGATTACAAGTGTGAACCACTGTGTCTGGCTAGGACTTAGGTAATTTATAAATCTGTCTCTCCATCAAAAACTGTAATAAAAGTAAACAAAATATGACCATAGAAGTCAAGTCAAATAATTATTTTGCTCCAGATGATTTATCTGGTAAGTGGCAGAGGTAGTCTTCGACTCTGGGCTTTCTGATTTCAAAGGCACCTTTTCATAACTTACAAAATACTCAGCCATTTCTGCATTGGAAAGAACCCCATTAAATGGTAGTGACAAGACAGAAGTTGGGGTGTGGAGGAGGAAAGCAATGGAATTAGAAGACATCGATCCAATGATGTTATTTACCAGAAATATGTTAGAGAACAATTCTAATTCATAACCAACAGGATGGTAGTAGGTTATATACATACAGTACTTTTTTTGTTTCTAAGGTACCTGGTTTTCCTTATTTTAATATTTCTGAATTCAAGCTTTATCTTACAATTAACATTTAATGTAAAGCTGTTATTAAGATGATACCACTTTTTATAATCAGTGACATCATAAATGAAGAAATTTTGGTTCTGCTACTCACTCACCATATAATCTGGACTCTCTGGGTCTCACCTCAGCTTCTTCATTTACAAAATTGGAGTGATGGTACCTCATAGAATTTATGAAGATCAAATGAGGTAATGTGTGTAAATCACTTAGCAGTGCCTGGCACACAAAAGGTTCACAGCTAAATGTAGTTATTGTCATTTTTATGGCTGTTTGTGTTTACTAGTTCATAGGCTGAGCATTGTTTATCCTTTACTTTCTGTCAGAATTTTATCACTGCACAAAAAAACATGACTATCATCAAGATACAAGCCTGCTCTTTGAAGGAAAGGTATTACTATAGGGGTTGGAAAGGTGAGGCAAATGAGAGGGGGAGGGTTGCCACATATTGAAAACCTTCCTTGGGAATGTAACCTCTAAAGGAGGAACTATTTCTCTGAAAGCATGCAGATGCAACATAAGAACATGTCAGTTTTCTATTCTGTGAAGCATGAGCAAATTGTAGCTTATCATGAGTGAATTTCAAGAGTGACAATAATACATTGACAGCTATCCGATGACAATGGCAACCACGGATGGGAAGAGAGACTTCAGAAGAAAAACAATTATAATTAGACCACAAGAAGGAATCCAGAAGAATATGGAAAGTAGGGGGCTACTTGCAATATTGCTGAGGTTACCTAGCAACATAGTAGCTTTTACTGTTGTTAGAAAATGGCAAATGGGATAGTAAGACTAGGATACAACGCTGCGCTCAGGAGGGGTGAAATACATGGCTTATCAATGAGGTTAGAATTACATTCATAACAACATCAGGGTATGATGCTGTTTTGTGGCACATGCTTCAGGGGACTGGTTACATAAACAGGTGGCGTGTGTGTGTGCGTGTAATAATTTCATAGTCAAGCCTACAGGAATAAAGAATAATTCAAATATAAAGAATTTAGATAGTATGGAAGAAAATGTTAGGTACCACCCCTAACTGGAATGCGCAAGAAAAAGAATCATAAAGTCAAGGAGACATTCTATATAAACCAGATGTGAGTTGGCAAAATGCATGACTTTTCCAAGTAATATTTACATTTTAAGAGGGGGCTCCTGGAAATGCCTTCTTCCAAGCTATAAAGTACAGGGCTAGGGATTTCAGCACCTGCAAGGCAGATATTTTTGAAAGATATTTTTGAAGTAGAGAATCTTTATAGCAGCTGAGACGGGTTTACAGCACACAATGTGTTCTTCTGTTCAAGGTCAGTGTGCTCAGATGAAAAACTGCCATCCTTTAGAGGAGGCTAACACAGACTGAAGCAGCTACAGAACAGTGTACATTATCTGTCAATCCAAACCAGCATGATGAAAATTATTCAAATCAATTAATTAAAAATTCTCACATAAATAATGCATTTGCCATCCAACTTTGTTCTGTTTTCCTGGCTGGGATCATAATCAAGAGAGTTAATGTTCTTTAAAATGCAAATATTCTTGTTTTTAATATTTAAAGACCTTTCTAAACAGACAATAAACAAAGTTCTACCAGGTGAAGTTCATGAAAGCTTTTAGAAGGAAAGCATTTGCCAGACAAATTTAGTGTGAGTCAAAAAGAGATCAAACAGGAAATGACTCCCATATCTTCAGAGTACTGCAGGATCTTTGAAAGTGCCATACTGATATTCGACAGTTGCATACTGGCAAAGTAGAAATAAGCAATGAACAAATCCTTCAGGAAGTGAGGGAGGTACTTTAAACTTCAGCCTGCTGCTGAGCCCCGGGGTATCCTGATTCCTAGAACCATCACCTTCATTATTCTTTAGTTCCTTCCGCACTGTGGTAAAACAAATACAACTGAATTCTTTAATTCATGTCCAGAAGGGCACCAGCCACACACCCTCTTCAGTCAGCAGGGACAAACATCTAGCCTGTTCTCTCCAAGCCTATCTCCCAGCACACTGAGTCCGTACATCTGGAAAATATTGTTTGCTGCTTAAAGTGTCACTCCAACTGTGCGGCTGCTGGCAGGAATTCCTGCTACTCAGACTTTTGGTATTTATTGGGAGAGCCCCCATATGCTGGTGCAAGGATACCCAGAGGGAGTCCTAAAAATCCTTTTGAGCCTCACAGCTGGGCTTCTTTTTCAGGCTGCACAGTTGGCATTATATTTGGGCAGCGTGCTTCAGCTTCTGACTGTGGGGTTGCAGAGGCCAGTCCTCCTCTGCTGTCTCAAGACCTCCAAGTTCCTCCAATATCCAGCTTCTGCCTTCATGAGAAGTCTTGACTTGCTTGATTTTTTTAAAGCTTTCAAATTGCTATCAGTTTATTAAAATGTTCAGTTCTGCGTACGGTAAGTTTTACTAAAAACACTATAGATTAAATGGGTTTTGGCTAACTCTGAGAAAATAGCATTGCTAAACTTAAGGTAATTTTATTACGTAGCAGCTATGGAAAGAAAATTAAATTTGAAGTTTCTTGACCAGTCAACTGAAATTTCAGTGGACCATAAACTTATTCCTAAAACTCTTCCCGATGTAAAAGTTCAGCAAGACGATTTTTTTTTTTGAGACAGAGTCTCACTCTGTCTCCCAGGCTGGAGTACAGTGATGCTATCTCACCTCACTGCAACCTCTGCCTCCTGAGTTCAAGTGATTCTCCTGCCTCATCCTCCTGAGTAGTGGGGATTATAGGTGCCTGCCACCGCACCTGGCTCATTTTTTTTTTTTTGTATTTTTAATAGAGATGGGGTTTCATCATGTTGCCCAGGTTGGTCTCGAACTCCTGAGCTCAGGCAATTCACCTGTCTCGGCCTCCCAAAGTGTTGGAATTACAGGTATGAGCCACCGTGCCTGGCCAATAGTAAGATTTTTTTATAAAGGACATCAAAATTGTCTTCCAAGCATCCTCCCTTCTTCCCTCATAATGCTTGACTACATTTCCATGGCAGTCCTTACCTCTGACATATCAAACCAATCAGGGTAACCCAGTCCCCTTAACATCTTTATTAGCTCAGATAACGTAGGCCTAGTAATCAACACATGACATTTCCCTTTTTCATTAGTTGGAGGAATCCAGCCTCTTCTTTCGGATGTGTCTCAGGGGCAGGTGGTCGCGGCAGATGCTGTGGTCACCTTGTGAAGATAGCCTGAGAGCAAAGCTGGTGTATGACGGGCAGAAGATTCAAAGAACTGTGTCTCAAAGGAGCCGTACCTGACCAAATCTCAACTCAATTACCATAAAACTGTTTGGACTTTTTAGTCTATGGAGCTAAAAATTCTCATTCATTGTTTTATCTAATCAGGCTATCTTTTTGCTACTTGCATCCAAAAGAATTTCCCCTGAATAATTAAAGTACAAACTGAATATCTATCAATTTCCCCAGCTTCTTGGGATAACTCTTTCTTTTAGTGCCATAATTCAAGGCCTTATCCCAAGAGACTGCCAGAAGTATTGTGTGCTTGTTCCAAGTCCTCTGAGACTCGCTAAGAAGGGATGTTTTTTTTCTCTTTTCTCTTGTGGCTAGGACCACTCTTGCACAGATCTAAGTTCTCATTCTCTTTTCCTCTTTAGCTCCTGTGTGACAACCCAGCAAGTTACGGCAACATTCTCTACATCTGAGGAAGACAGCCTTTTTTGGAGAGTGGCTTAACATCACATTGACTCAATACTTACGTCCCACTGCCCCACCATCCCCAAACACTATTCCAGTGCCAAGTTTTGGGCCTTATCTTGCCTAACCAACAATTTATTAGAACATTTTTTCCAAAATAATGAGCAACTTTCCCCAAAGAAATTGTCATCCTCATTAATGCAGAAGACATTTTGGTTTTCAGTGTTATTATATATGCAGATACTAGACAAGAAAACTGTGATTGTGGCTAAGCTTTTTCTAAGGCATAAAATTTTATTGTGCATTGTAAATAGTAATAAATAAAATTTGGGAAAACTGGTAGAGGTTATATGCTTGACTTGTTGGCTAACATTTATAACACAGTGCACGGAACATTCAGAAATTTTTAAAATGTAACAATGCTTAGGTATAAAGTTGGTAAAATAAATTTCTTATTTTATTGGCATCCTGTTTTGAATATGACTTAGCAGATACAATTCTTTCTATACTTTCTGGTACATTATTTTTTCATTAAGAAAGGCTTTGGTTAAATCTCTCTACTCATCAAAAATGCCTTCATCTGATTTATTTTTGTACTTCATCAGTGAAAGTCTACATCAGTAAACATCACTGAGGAAGTATTTGAGTCTGGAAAATAGTATTATGATTAATATTATGCTTTAATTAAGTTACATTGACATTCATAATAGATCTCTATCTGGCTAATAAGAACTAATATTTTCCTGGATAAAGAGCAATGCATATTACAGACAGACAGTGATCAACTGCTAGTGCTTAGTTTTGGCACTTCAAATGAAATGGATCATATTCTTTGGGGAAATTATAGAACTAATTATGAAGAGTAATGATGCTTTGGAAAAAATAGATTCTCAACAGATGGTTATTATAAAAGTTACTGATAGGTCTAAATTTTTTAATATCCAGGACTTTTTCATGAGTGGGTTTGATTTCTGCCTTGCAATTATCTCTTCCAGAGCCAGTGTGATAAAGCATTCCAAAATAACTCAATGTGTACTGTACAACATAAAATGATGGGATCAGATACATTTCTGTCCATGGCAAAAAGCATTCAAATAGGTCCATTTCTGAGCATCAACAGAAATCTCAAGTCAACGCAGCCCCAATATGCAAAGCATTTCTCTTTTCCTACAACCATTAATTAACTCCAGGCAGTACAAATATGTACAAATATCACAGTGGAGCTTGGAGTCTCTGGACTCATTACATTAGGCTCTGGCATCACGTTAACTGTACCACACAGAAACACATTCATTCACCGAATTTTTGCCAACATAGTTTTAAACGTAGCAGTCACTACTTTGATTAGCTTTACATAGGTGCTAGGATTCTTTGTGTTCCTGAAGCATGCCAAACTTGATCTTGTCGTGGGGTCTTTTTGTTAGCTGACCTCTGATTGGAAGTTCCTTCCTGGAAGGTCTGGAGCAAATGTCACATTCTCGGGTCTTAGAACAAGTGTCTCATTCTCAGAGAGCCTTTGCCTGATGACTTGCTCTAAGGTTGTTCACTTTCCACACTCACAACCGTATTATTCTGTTATGTCTTTTTGTTGTTGTTTGTCTCTTCTCTCACATTCTAGAAGTCAATTCCCCCAGAGCAGAGACCTTGTTTGTCTTGTTCCTTCTATATCCTAGCATTTAGAGGATGTGCAAAAATATTTGTTGAATGAAGCCATGTGTTGTGGTGCATGCCCTGCAATCCCAGCTACTCAGCAGGCTGAGGCAGAGGAGCACTTGAACCTAGGAGTTTAAGGCTACAGTGAGTTGATTGTACCACTGCATTCTAGCCTGGGCAATAGATTGAGACCCTGTTTCTATTAAAAATAATAATAATTTTAAAAAAGTGTTTAAAAAAATTTAAAAATTATTTAAAATTAAATTTTAAAAATTGTTGAATAAGTGAAGGAAAATGAGTGATTGATTGAATAAATGAATGGAGGTGGACATAAAATCAAGATGTGAAAAATTATGAGAAGTTCATCTTTAGAATGGTGGAAGTGGTACCCCACCATCTAGAGTGAATGATAGGAAAAGCTTTATGAACTGATTTTTTGGCTGGACTTTTGAGAATCTCTTTTTCCTCCATTGCCACCTTTTGGAGTTACAGGACAGTCACTGTAACATTTTAAGGGTAGACTCAGAGAGCTTCACCCCAGCCCAGGAATAACCCATTAATTAGGCGTCTCTTCTCAGTATATTCTGGCACCAGAACTAATGAAGAAACCACTCAATTGTTAATTGATTTGAAGTGGCGAATGATTGGAACATACACGAAGCTTATGGAGGCAGATGCCTCGTATTTTATACTTTTTGGAGCATTCCACTGTTTTCTCAGTCTCCTGCCCTTGTACCTATTATGAGAAGAAATATTAATAGAGTTTTCTTTCGGGTGTTAACTCTGCTTCTTGAAGTATACAAATCATTTTTAATATTTGACTAGAATAACCTATTGATTTTTAGGCCAGAGAACACAAGTGTGTTTGTTCTTTTACTTTGGTTTTCTTGATTTCCTTTAGTCCTAGATATTCTGAAACCAATGAAATGATGAGGATGCGAGACCTTTCTTGTTTGGTGTACTTGTCTCTGCTCGTACACACTTGGTAGACCCTGGGTCTCATACTAGCAGAAGCAGACACTGTAACATGGGGGAAGGCTCTGGGAAAGCTCATTTGTGTGGCAAGAATATTTTAATGTCTATGTCTATATGTGGAAACATTCATTTCTTATTTCAAAAAGACTTAAAGCAGTTGATACTGAAAGGTACAAATAAATCCTCTTCTTCCATCAAGCCACCAAAATAAAGGGTGGCAGGAAACTTGAAACACTAAGGAAGTATAGTAACTCTGTGTCCAAATAATTGACTTATTTGTCTATCTTTTCTCTGAATATCTGTTTATCAAGGCAATGGTATAAGTGTTGGAAATTCATTTTTTTGCCCAAGTCATGCTGCTACAGGAAGAGCTGGGATTCAAACCCAACCAGTGTGACTAGAATTCATGGGCAAATATACTTCTTCAAAGTTATAAATATGTCAGCTTGTTCTCAAAGAGGGAAAATTAGGTGAAGAGGACCCCAAAGAGCCCAAGTCAGTGCCTTTCAAAGTTTAATGTGCATGAGAATTGCTTTGGAAGTCTTGCTGGAAAGCAGATTCTGATACAGTAGCTCTGGGGTGAGCCAGCAACTCTGCCTTTCTAAGAAGCTCGTAGGTGACATTTATGCTGCTGGTCTGTGGACCACATTTTAAGCAACAATGGTATTAAGAAGACCCGGTGCTGCCCAAATTGTCTTTATAGTTGCTGATACACTGCCCTCAAGTGGCTCCTGAAATAATTGCCCTATGTGTTAGCATTTTATCCTTAAATATCTGCAAGCATTCTCTAATTATTCCAGTTAAATGCTTTTCAAACGTTAGTATTCTCATAATACTTTCATATTTTTGCCATATTCATGTATCACTACACATTACCATCATCATTTTTAACATATCCTGTACAATTTCTTCTCTATTTTAATTGGCTTTCTTTTTCTTAGATAAATATATTTTCAAAGGAAAATTTGTATCACTATTTCAAATGGCAAGACCAATATTGCTTATGACAAATACAAAATAACTGTAAAAATAGTTGAAGGAAAGCAAAACAATGTTTAAAAGTCCAGATATATGCTCTTCAAAGCTCCAAAGGGAGATTAACAAATGTGAGAGAGTAGTGAAGACTCAGCGGTAAATTGGCTTTCATTTCCATAGTATCATGAATTGGACAAACTGGGTTTATTTCTATGCCAATTTACTGTTAACTTTCTGGATGTTGCAACAATTTCTATCTGTAGTCATAAACAAACAAGCTTGGTCTCATCAATTCAACCATTCAAGGAGTAGAAATTAAGCCTTAATATATAAAGCTTTGAGCAGGGTAGTGGATAAATTCTGCTTCTCTTCAGATGATTAATCAAATTAATCATGAATATCTATCTCCCTTGACCAGCGAGTGGTTTAGGATGTGGAAGCTAAAGTTAGTGTGGGCCAATGAGATGCAAGGAGAGACTGAATAGCTGTGTGGGAAATAAGCTTTCTTATCCTTAGAACACAGGGAGGCAGCCTTCTTCTCCTCTCAGACATGAATGAAGTGTGATGGCTGCTAGTTATTGTAGGCAACCATAGCTCTCCTTTACCTTGGAGGGTAACAAGCCTTAGGGTGAAGCAGAGCCTGGAGGGGGTGGAGCAGAGAGAAGGAGTCTAGGTCCTTAATGGCATTGCTGATTGCTGAACAGATCACTCCTCAAGCCTGCTCTAGTCATCCTCCTATGTGAGGTGGTTGATTTAATTTCTGTTTAATCCAGCTAAGTCTGGTTTCCAGAGCTTATAATCAATAGCATTCTAACAGATACAAGAAGGATACAAAAAAAGGTTTTTAATCTAGTTGGGGGAACCGTAACACACTTTAAAAAAGTTAAATATCAGTGTATATTAAGAATGGTATGGTTATGTTCTGATACTCATTAAACACCTAGTATGAGCAAGGCACTATACCCCATGGTTTACCTGTATTATCTCATGTATGCTTCAACACAGTTGGTGGACATTGTCATCCCAATTTTAGAGCTAAGGAAATTCAGGCTCACACAGGTGTGTACCTGCCTAATTTTCTGGTAGGTGAGCAGAAGTGTGATTCTAAATTTTATGCCTTTTCCATAGAGTAGCTGAGAGCAGGAAGTTCAATAGAAGTCAGAGTAGCAGATTGATCAGCTGAAAAGTGTGAGTAGAGTGGCTCTGTGTTCAGACAGACCAAGTATTTGCTTCTTACTGTAATATAAGACTAATTATCTAATTTCTCTGAATCTCAGTTTTCTTATTTAAAATATGATATAATTAGACTGGCATGATGGCTCACACCTGTAACCCCGGCACTTTGAGAGGCCGAGGTGAAAGGATCACTCGAGGTCAGGAGTTTGACATCAATCTGGCCAACATGGTGAAACCCTGTCTGTACTAAAAATACAAAAATTATCTGGGCGTGGTGGCAGGTGCCTATAATCCCAGCTACTTGAGAGGCTGAGGCAGGAGAATCACTTGAACCTGGGAGGTGGAGGTTGCAGTGAGCCGAGATTGTGCCACTGCACTCCAGCCTGGACAGCAGAGCGAGACTCCAACTAAAAAAAAAAAAAAAGAAAAGAAACACGAGATAATTATACTTACCTCACATATATAATCTTACCTATTCTTGCCAGCATAGGTAAGATTATATATTTATAACGAGACCACCTTATTGGAATGATAGATGGTGTGATTACTGCAATACAAGGATTTGGGAGGGTCTTGTCATAATCTCACAGTCACACATTATTTGATGGGAAGGCTCCCTGTGTTTCAGTGGGATGAATACTCATTTTTTAAATCTTTTTTATTTTGAAATATTGTTTATTCACAAAAGGTTTTCACCAATTCCAAGTTTTAAAGGCTTATTGTATCAAAGTTTTACTGTATATTTTGCCATACTTCTTCTTCTTTTTTTTTTTTAAGAGATGGAGTCTTGCTTTGTTGCCCAGGCTGGAGTGCAGTGGTGTGATCATGGCTCACTACTTGACCTCACATAGCCTCTACCTCCCAGGCTCAAGCAATCCTCCCACCTTATCCTCCTGAGCAGCTGGGACTATAGGCATGCACCACCACACCTGGCTAATTTTAAACTTTTTTGTAGAGACAAAGTCTCACTGTTAACAGTGGAGGGTGTCCAGGTTCTTGGCTTCTTGAGCAAATAATTGTACAAAACGCACAAACAAAGCAAGGAAGGAATGAAGGGACTTATTGAAAATGAAAGTACACTGCACAGTGTGGAGTAGGCCTGAGTATAGGGGCTCAAAGTCCCCCTGTTACAGAAGTTTTGTGAGTTTAAATATCCTCTACTTGGGATATGCCCTATGTAAATGAAGAGGATGAAATAAAGTTACAACATGATTCATGACATATGCCCTATGGAGAGGATATTTCCTGTTATAGCTGAAGTATGAATTGGCCTTCTGTTCACTGTCTCCAGACCCGATTTTCCTGACTCAACACTATGTTGCCCAGGCTGGTCTTGAACTCCTGGGCTCAGTTGATTCTCCTGTCTTTGCCTCCCAAAGTGCTGGGATTACAGGCATGAACCCCTGTGTCCAGCCTGATTTATTCTTTTACTTAAAAAGTTTACTTTAAATTCATTGACCTTTGAGAAATTTAAAATGGAAAGTTTGAATCCCAGACTTTGGTTTTGAAGCAATAGATATTTAAAGATCAAGAGCTAAATCAAGGCATTCAGAAGCTCAGAACTTCACACATCAATCCTTTCAATACCCTTCTATTACAGGAGGAGCAAAAGTCATCTTCTCATTTAACTGGTGAAAAACTCAAAGGTGGAGACCAGTAGGAAAGGATGAGAACTAAACAGCACTCTCTGCAGTCCCAGCTCAAGGCTGATGAGCTACCTCCTTGTTGCTAAACAGGGAATTTTCCATTCATACCATTTTCATTTATGAAATACGATCTTCTTCAAACTCTGAAATGGACTTTGTGCTTTTTACCCTTCATGAACTTCTTGCCCACTTTCCTGATCCTCCTGAGTTTGCTCACTCTTGAAAGTAACCTTTTAAATCCTGGAAAATGAGTCTGTTTTCTCAACTGGCTATGGCTGCACACAGAATATCTGTAGCTCTCTTCGGTGACTCAGCATCTTACAGAGAAAAATTGTTCTGGAGGGAATGTTAGGGCAGGCCACATTGCTGCTTACAGGAAAGGAAGAGATCCAATCCTGCCTGCAGGGAAAGCTGAAACACCAAACTTAAATGCTAAATGGAAAATCAACAATGACAACAACAACAAAAAAACGACCAACAGATGATGAAAACCCAATGAGGCAAGTAAAGAAGGGAACAGCAGATGTTCTCTTAGGAATGAACGGGACAGACTCTGAAAAGCCGTGTGTAAATCTCTCAGTATCCATAGCAAAGAGGCCCTAACCAAGTGATCACACTGCTGTTGGTGGTTGGTAAAGCCTACTCTCCCTTGTTCAGATATCTGCTTTATCCTCAGTTTTCTGAAGTTGAAAGTTTGTGTGTAAAGAGGCAATCTGGAATTTTAACTTAGAAAATTGCAAAGGAGCAAAGGAAAAAGCACTCTTCACTGCCTTTCTTATTTGTCCACTTGGACCTAATGCACTTGGCCTATTTCCTAAGAAAATAGTCTGTTGTAGGTAGTTTCTGTGGTCACAGTGCATCTTGTCAGAGCTGTATGTGTACTTGGGACTTGATATTTTTCTTGAAGCCAAGTAGTGGAGAAAAATCTTCCATTTGTCATGTTTTCCTCAGGGCAGCTGCTCCTGAATCACTGTAGATTGTCTAGAAACACAGACGAAGCAATCAAACTCTCCTTCATATTGTGTTAGCTTGAAATCATAACTATAAGTTCCCATCACAAATTTCTTTCTTCATTAATTCATTCATTTCCTCCATCCTTCTTGTTCTACAGTGGCTTTGAAGGAGCATAGTAAAATTTTTAAAAGGATAAAATGAGTGCTAGGGGAAACCTGGGCCTCGCATACCATGCACACACCTGGACATTTGCTAGAGGAGCATCTCATATTTGGTCCAGAGCTTTGCAGCAGCTAAGACAGATGTATGTGCAAGATCTCTAATTTGTAAATGGATAATACAATTGAAGTGTCCATAAGAAGAAGACAAACCTGATTTTTAGAAGAATCATAACAGTTTTTGACCTGAGAGAAATGTTCTCCTAAAGTGTAATAACGTGGTGGACAACTGTTCAGTGGCACTGCACATACAAAGCAATAGTGGGTTTCATAGGGATGTTACTAATAAGGTCTGGCAATGCAAGCTGATGGTTTCATGGTCAAGTTTAGCTCAGTAAAGGTAATCCTGCAAGGAACTCGACAATGTGGTTGTAGGGTTGTAGGATACAGCTATAAGATTTGGTGGTAAAATGTCAAGTCCCATAGAAATAGATTTACTGTATGGGTATCTGGGAATTTTACTTGATTTTGTTCTTTCTTTTCTCTTCTTTCTTTCTTTTTTTTTTTTTTTTACAAGAAGCTTTTTAACTCTTTTGAGCAGCTGAGTTCAAGGTTATCCTCTCTGGAGAGCTGCTCAAGAATAGATAATCTATGATGTTAATTAAGGACACACTCATTTGAGCTGGTGGTGGAATTGACATTTTCTTATGAAAACTAAGAAACTGAATCCAGACAAGGCCAGGTTGGGAGGCCACTGTACCTTTAGATAGAGGTGGCTGTGATTGTCGCAGAAAAAATAAAAACAAAACAGACTCCTTTTTCTTCAATGACAGAAATTAGAGAGCATTCACTTTAGGAATTTTTATGTATTACTATTCCTTGATTTTTGGATTTTAAAGGTGGAATATAGCCATAGAAATTAAAAATAGAGACATAAAGAAAAAAATCACCTTTTTATCCAATCACTGGAAACAATCAGTATTGGCATTTTCTAATTTTTAACTACAAAATTGGGGTTTTACTATGCAGACAGCTTTTATATACTTTGTTTCATTTAATATTGTTATAAACATTTTCCATATCATTAAATATATGAAAAATATATACATGTTTATAGTCATAGATTTGTTATATTTGTTCTATGTTGATTTGTTTATATTGTTTATATGCTATATTTTATGTATCATTGCATGTGTAAATCATAACTTATTTAGGCACTCCACTATTTTGGGCATTTCATTTTTTTTGTTGACACTCTGGTTAGGGCATTACCTTATTTGATTTCTGCAAAGATATACAGTCTCTGCAGTCAGACTGCTTGGGTTCAAGTCTGTTAAACTGTTGTGTGACCTTGGGAAAGTTACTGAACCTTGCTGATTATCAGTTTCTTCTTCTTTCCAGTGGGGATTATATTGGTGCATATCTCCTAGAGTTTTTGTGACAAGTGATGTTTGTGAAAGAGCTACCACATAAAAAGGGCGTACTATATGATAGCTGTTGTCATAGTTATATTCCAGGGTGTCAATCCAGAGTTTGTGCAGTCAACAATCCAAATTTAGATCTTGAGTTCCAGACCCCAAGCACTGCAGCCTGCTTCTAAGAGAGTTATCATCTCACAACTCAAGCTTCAGGGAAGAAGGAAAGGACAGGACTATCACAATGAACACCTCATATTGAAAACAAAGATATTGGATGAAAGGTGAAGAGGAAAGCAATTAAACATAACGGGGGCTGGTTGCTCACTGGTTGTGAGGTGGTGGCTCACACCTGTAATCCCAGCGCTTTGGGAGGCTGAATCAGGAGGATTGCTCAAGGCTGGGAGTATGAGACCAACCTGGTCAACATAAGGAAATTCCATTTCTATTTAAACAATGACTGGGCTCTGTACTAGTTTGCCAGAATTGTTGTAACTAAGGACCACAAAATGGGTGGCTTTCACAACAGAAATGGATGGTCTCATAGTTCTGGAGGATGGAAGTCCAAAATGCAAAACGTGTCTGCAGGGTTGGTTTCTTCTGGGGGTCCTAAGGAAAGAATCTGTTCCAGGCCTCTCTCTTTGGTTGTAGATGGCTACCTTCTCCCTGTGTCTCTTTACATCATCATCCAGCTATGTGTGTCTGTGTCCAAATTTCTTTTTTCATAAGGACGCCATTTGTGGTAGATGAAGGTCTTCCCCTAATGACTTAATTTTAACTTGATTATCTCTGTAAAGACTCTATCTCTTAGTAAGGTCAGACTCAGAGGACTTTGATGTATGAATGAATTTGGGTGCAGTGGGGATGACATACTTCAACTCATAATGTGATCCAAAGTAAGTTTTATTTTATGCTTTGGAGAAAAATTACTTTACCAAGAAAAACAAGATTCATACTAGATCTAACTTTTGTATAGTCCACAATAGCATCAGAATTATGTGTGCCCAATGTAAGCTCTCGGTGAGAGACATAGTAGCTGGTGAAGGAGGTAGATGTGGGGAAAAACCTAGATTAGATAATAGAGAATGCTTCAGGGCCACTCTCTCAAATTCTACCATTCAAATGGTCTGTCTCTTTATCAAGCAATTCTTTTTTTTTTTTCTTTGAGATGGAGTCTTGCTGTGTTGCCCAGGCTGGACTGCAGTGGTGTGATCTTGGCTCACCGCAACATCCGCCTGCTGGGTTCAAGCAATTTTCCTGCCTCAGCCTCTCGAATAGATGGGATTACAGGTGCATCCTACTGTGCTCAGCTAATTTTTGTATTTTTAGTAGAGATGGGGTTTCCACCATGTTGGCCAGGCTGGTCTCAAACTCCTGACCTCAAGTCATTCGCCCACCTCAGCCTCCCAAAGTGATGGGATTATAGGCGTGAGCCATTACGCCCAGCCTCAAGCACTTCTTTTATGAGTTCTGAGATGTTCATCATACTCTTGAGCATTACATGGACATTTTAAAAGACATGCATGGTAGCATTTCAGAGGGTAAATCTGAAGGGACCTCACTGCCTTGATAAAAATCAGAGAACAAAACTGAACTTCTAATGTGACCCAAAAATGGCTTCATCAGATAGAAAGGGAAATCATGAAGAAAATGTTTTCTTTTCTACTCTTCAAAACTACAATAGTAAGCTAATATGTACCTGTAGATTTAACTGGCTGAAGAAAATAAGCATTATAAAAATAGAACATATAAAGAACTCAAATACCTCAGGAATATATAAGACTGGGGATCCAGGGCAATGGAAACCCAACCCATCAACAATAACTAAGAACAAAAACCCTTAGGAAGTAGATGGATTAGCCTGTTCATGGTCATTCTTCCCAAACACCAAGTAGAGAATCATGATTCAAGTCACCAAAATTATCCATGGATTTGCAGAACTTGAAGAGACACTAAATGGGAAAGTGGCAAGCAAAGAACAACTGACAAAATTGTAATTCAGATCTCAGTTCTTGGTATCTTTGAGGATTGTTTTAAATTTTGCAAGTGATACCAGGCAGGGACACAAGCTCTAGTCTTCCCACTTTAATCCACAGTCTGCAGGCTCAAAACTAATCCTGTGAAGTCGATGAGCATGAGAGATCCAAAGGCTCCTCCTGTGATTACATTTCCGACTTCCCTTGGAGCTGCCATTCATCACAGCTCCCTGGCCTTGTGTGGGACTTCAACATGAAACATTTCTCAGGGAATCATTTATCCTGGAACTCTGGCCAGCATCCCTCCAGAAGCAGAGCTGAGAACTGAAGAATCTTTAGAAAGGAGAGGAAACTGAAAGTAGGACAGCCCTTGAGAGCACATTTGTCCCGATGGCTTTTGGTGTCGTCAGAATCAAAAGTTTCCAGTCTGAGGAGTTTTAATATTCCTATCCTTTCTAGTTGAAATATAGTTTCTTTCTTTTATAAGCATCAAAGGGATGATGTCACCATACTTCCAAGTCATTTAGGAGCAAGGCAGAAAAGTAGATATTTGGCAATGATTTCACCCAGACTTAGATGAAAAGCAGCAAATCATTGTTCTTCCTGAGAAATATTGCTTTTGTATTCTATGTCCAGATTGCCATTTATTCTGATATGTGCAAACAGAGGCTGTTTGATAATCTTGTTGCCTCCAAGACAACCTTATTCGCAGTTTAGTAATAAGCTGAATGCATAAATATACTTTTTTTGCCTTTGAAATGATGGTACTTATAAATACCTCATGATTTATTTCATATGCACCCAATTTAGTGGTTGGGCAATTTAATCTCCTCACCAGAGGATTCAAATGCAAAGAGATCTACCAGAATTTTAGTTTTACAGTTGATATATAAATACACACAGAAAAGTCTATAAATAAAGGGGCATGAGTAACTCCATATCATAAATATTTTATTCCCAAGTTCATATTTTTCTCTTTGTCACATAGATCTGTGATATGTGGCTGAAATGTGCATGTGTGACAAATCTTTCCAGCAGATACATGATATGAGTAGTGAAAATGTCTTAGTGAGTTGTTAGTTGTTTGTGAGGTGGCAAGGACAAATCCTCTCCTCCTGAAAAATTAGTCCACTTCATCCTTAATATATTTAAGAATAAGAATGAGTTAACTATTGCCTTCTACTTAAAAGTGAAAATGAGGATGCCTTTTTTCAGTAATTTATATCATGCTATAAATAGTATTTGCTAATAATATTAACAAGGAACTGACCTAGTTCCTCTTTTTAACCAACAGATAAAAGGTAACTGACTTTCCAATTACTGATTAAGGGTTTTGCTAAAAACTTGTTTCATTTCATAAATATATTGAAATAATTTAAATGCTAAGCCTAGAAAAAAAAAACTGGTAGAAGTAGAATTCTCTGGTTTTCTTATCAGGACAAGCAGAAAAGTATGCCTAATCTGGCTCCTTGGTATTCGAGCTCCAGAGGAATTATTTGGATGTTTTCAATTAAAACCTGACAAAAGATAAATTGCTGTGTGAATGACAGGAAAAATCAAATGCTGATTTTATTAGAAGGAACTCATTAGGGAAATGCATTAAAACCAGGAATTTATGTCCCCTTATAATTCTGGGAGACAGAAACTGGGTCTATTGACACTTAGAAAATGTTTTAAAAACAATATAAACTGAGTTCAGCAAAGTACAGGCAATGATAATGCAATTAGATGTTTCACTTCTTTGGATGGCCAGGGACAAACCATACTGACCAACTATACCATACCAGGCTTGATACCTGGGCTGCATGTACTTGACTAGGAGTGCTCCAAGGGTGGGGTTTTACCTGTCTCACCTTGGATGTTCCAGTGGAAAATGATATATGTATTGTAAACATTCAAAAATAATAGAAAATACTCAATGAAGAAAATGAAAATAATTCAATCCACTCCCTTAGAGACTGCTTATTGCTGACTCTTTAGTAAATTAGCACTTGATTTACTAAGCCAAATTTCTTTTGGGGGTTAATCTTTTTCTATCATTTATCTATCTATATTAGATATCAAGGTGGAAATACTTTTTGTTGTCTCAACCACTGGTCTGAAAATTCATCATAGATTGAGGTCAGTTTTGTTTGGAAAGCTAATAAATGATCGAGTTAAAAGAAAAACCTTAAAGATGTTGAAAAGATATTGGTTGATGCATAAACTTCAGAGAACAGGGTAGAATTGCTCTGCATGAGAAAAGGAGGAGTCCTCTTTTTTTTTTTTCCTTCCAACAAAGGGCAGAGAGAAGAGTAGAGAAAAAATAATCCAGGGAGAAGTAAAAGAGATGGAGGGAAGGGGAACCAGAGGAGGCTGTGAGGCTGGGAGCTGCATAGAAGAAGAGTGAAGAGAAGAATTCGTGGTGCTGGGGTGCCCAGGAAACGTTTGGAGTCCAACAATCTCTCGTGGGGGGATCATGGCATTAGCAGTGCAGCAGGCAATGCCATGCCTCCCCTAATGGCTTAGTAAAGACTTTTATATCTACAGAATGCTTGGTGTGAATGAGCTTTTCCTATGGGAACAGGAGTGAGTGTCAAGATCATATTGAAGAGGTGTGGAAAAAAGCCCATATGGGTGGAAGCAGGCACCCATGGGCTGAGAGACAGAGGCAGCCAGGAGACACAGTCCCTTCCTCCTTTGCTGCCTGATTCCCCTTCAATTCACAGAACATTTGGAAAGGTTGTAGAATCTACAGGACCTAGAATTGGTGGTGTTGAACCACTTCTACCTTTAAGGGTCAGAAAGACCTTAGAAAATATCTTGTTTATAATTATTTTAATCTAAACCATGATGGTAAGACTGTTCCCCTAGTCTTAACGGATTAAGATGCAATTTCCTCCAAAGAATGTGTCTCAAATATTTCTAATGGATTTTGGCACCTAACATGTGCTAAGGAGCACATCCCTGGGATTCCTCTCCTGTGGTCCTCTCTTCATGTTACTATTCCTCTTGTTCCAGTGATGACTCTCACCATCTCTACTCCAGAGGACATGACTACTCTCTGGCAGTGACTGCTGCCCACCAATGTGGATGCAGGCTCCACCATAATTTCCTCTTACAGAAGAACAAGGACTAATGGAAGGAGAGTCCAACACAAAAGATACATGCTTCTGCAGTTCAGGTCCAGTTTGCCCTAGGTCACCTATGGGCCCAGCCGCTGTCCTGACTTGTCATCAGCTTTTCTCCATGTAGTCAGGCACGGGTCAGGACACCGGGCTCCTCACAGTGTCCTGACTCTCAAACCCAGAGAAAAAAGTAAAATGTTCTCCTCACCTCAGACTAATTCCTACTCACTAAGTCTTCATTTTCTGTCCCAGGATGAATATCTTCCTAGTATGATGGACAGCGGAGAATTTCTGTTACAGGGAAAGCTGACTACTATATAAAAGAATGAGACTGGCTGTGATCTCAAGAAGAAAATAACAAAGATGATGCTTTTTCTGCCATGTGGGTTAGATGGCCTTACCCTTGGATAACTTGATGTAATATTGTTTTTATAAAAGAAATATATACAGCAACTATAATATAATTTTCCATTTCCTCTTTCACTTAATACACTTTGTACATCATTCTATATATGTCAACTTTATGCTTTTTAATAGTTGCATGCTATTCCATAGTTGCATGATTACATTATAATTTGTTGATGAACATTTTGGTTGTTTAAACAAATACTGCCATAAGTATTTATTTTCAGTCTAGTGAGTATCCCAACATTGCCATCTAACACTTTTAAATTGTGGTTACATATATATAACACAAAATTTATGATTTTAACAATTTTAAAGTGTATAGTTTTGAGGTATTAAGCACATTCGCACTGTGTGCAACCATCACTACCATTCATCGTCAGGACTTTTTCATCTTTCCGAACTGAAACTCTGTATCCCTTAAAGACTAACTCTGCTTTCCCACTTCATTGCAGCCCCTGGCAACCACCCTTCTATTTTCTGTCTCAGAGAACTTGACTCCTCCAGGTACCTCATATAAGTGGAATCATACCGCATTTTTCCTTTTGTGACTGGCTTATTTTACTTAGCATATGATTTCTTCAAGGTCCACTGATGTTGCAAGCATGCATCATAATTTCTTTCCTTTTTAAGACTGATAATATTTCAGTATATGTATATACCTCATTTTGTTTGTTTATTTGTTGATGGAACTTGGATGGCTTTTGACTATTGTGCATAATGCTGCTATGAATGTAGGTGTACAAATATTTGTTTAAGCTATATTATTTTCCATAGTAGCATTTGGGTCATTTTTAATAATGTAAAAGTAGCTTATATCTATCTATCTATCTATCTATCTATCTATCTATCTATCTATCTATCTACCTACCTACCTACCTACCTACCTGTCTGTCTGTCTGTCTGTCTGTCTGTCTATCTACCTCTGTACATTTATGTAAAGCATTTCTGTAGGATAGTGTTGGGAACAGTGGCTCACACTTGTAATTCCAGCACTTTGGGAAGTCAAGCGGGGAGAATAGCTCGAGGCCAGGTGTTCAAGACTAGCCTGGTCAACATAATGAGACCCTGTCTGTACAAAAAATAAAAGTTAGCTAGGTGTGATGGTGTGTGCCTATAGTTCTAGCTACTCAGGATGCTGAGGGAGGAGGATTGCTTGAGTCCAGGAGTTGAAGGTTACAGTGAACTATGATAGCACCACTGTACTCTAGCTTAGGCAACAGAGCAAGATCCTTTCTCTAAAAAGAAATAAAATAAAACAAGATACCATATATTACTTTTTGTTTTTTTCTGTTCCATTGGAATATGTCTCTTTTACTGAGCTAAGAACCTGCCATTTTATTTGTTGTGGCTTGGTATCACCTTTAAACATATGTTAAATCTAATCCTTCTTTCTATGACTCATTAAAATTTTTGTTGTTGTTCTTGGCTCTTCTCACTTGGAAATTCTCTCAGATAAACTTTAGAAACATTTTTTGAAGTTTATTAAAATTCCATTAGGATGCCATTGAATTTACCGATTAATTTAGGAAAACTGACAACTTAAAATATGGAGTCTTTTTATCCCGGAACAAGACATTTTATCTATTTATTAAAGTCATTTTAATTTATGGTTGTCTCTTGATTATTCTCAGTAGATGACAAATCTTAATTTCAAGTTTTTGTTGAGAACCACCTGTTCAGCTTGATTATCTCCTTTGTTTTTCTTAACTGCTTTTGCTCTCATCCTCTATTATGAACTATAACTCATTAGAGTTTGGAAGCAAGAGCTTTGGAATAAAAATATCTAATTAAATTTCTACCTGAGAAAAAAGGACACAGAGTGAAAGCTGCACTTCTGGCAGCAGCTCCTCCAAAGCACACACTTTCTCTCATTTTAAACACTTGCTTTGATCCACTTTGGGGTGAGGAGAAAAAGGAGAGCAGGGAAGGCAGAGAAAGGAAAGAATGGCAGAATACCAGATAAGGAATCATGTGAGTAAGCTCTTAGTTCTGGTAGAGTCAGAAAGTCCATATGTGGCCTCTTTGTTTTATTTCCAATGTTGTGAATTCTTAGAAAGTAAAATGTACTATGACTCAACATGAATGAAAAGGTCCTGTAAATTCAAATATAAATGAAATTTTGGGACATGCAGAGTGCTATATATACTTCCTTCAGGAGTGTGAATAACTGAGCACTGACAGTATTCTAAAATGAAAGAAAGAATTTGAACATTTTGTTTTTAATTGAATAAGATTTGAGTTAACAAATTTTGAGGAAAATAAGACGTTTTCCAGTGATACAATTGTGATGCAATTACAAACACCATCACAGTGTAATTTCATCATTTGTATTTTCTTAAAGATTGATGAAATTCTTTCATACTATACATTAAATTTACAGTAACAGGTCAAAAATTGAAATAAATATATGTTTCTAAAAGACTGTTATAATCACCACTAGAGGGTACAATAAGCAATCTTTCTTCCAGATATTTGAGCAGAAGAATATTACCAAGAAATAAAAGACACTATAGAATCACAGTACTTGAAACAACCTCAATAGGTGATCTGAAAGAGAAATGGCTTTTAGAAATGGTCAACATATTTGATATCTAGTCAAGGCAAAAGGTATCAAGTGATTTTCAATCAATGTGTGTCTTAGGTAAAAGTAAAGTGAATTTATCAAGGAATACAGAAATGTTTCTAAAGTAATTGAACAAACAAAAAATAATCCTTTTATACATACATGGAACTCTGCAACCGTCTCCCTCATTAAGCATGTTGATTAAAGATGCTTCTAGAGTGGTTTTACTCTGAAAAGTCAAACTCAATGAGGCCTTAGGAAACAAAAGGATGACATAGGATTTTAGAACCTCAGTAAGATCCAGGTTGGCAGTGAAGAAAAAGAGACAACATTTTCAAATCAGCAGTGACATTGGTGTGAGTCAGATGCAGAGGGCGTGAATTCTTTACTTCAGATATATCTCCAGACTAGTAGATCTCATGTTGTGAAGAGTGAACACATTCCTCCTTCCTTCCAATTCTAAAAATAGCCATTTTGTGTTTAAGCTGGAGCATCTCATCTAATACACTACTGAATCTATTGTAATGTTTCTAGGTGAAAAAAAAAATCTTTCTTTAATATAGGATTTCTCCCATGTTCCACAATAAACATGCGTCTAAACTTTAAATTTCAAATATTATTCTGCATTATATTACAGAAAAATTATGCTTCTTAAAAGAAACACACCAAGCTTTGCACTGTAGGAGAAAATAAGGCAAGCACATCTCATGATAATGAGAAAAAAATTAATCCCTTTATTAACTATTTTTCTAAGCATAATATTACTTAACAGGTACAGAGTACTTAGCAATTTATGATATTCCTTTATAATATTCTTTTAATCTAGTCAGGTAGGTATTTTTATTCATATTTTCTGAGGGAGGAAACAGAGACTTGGAGCAATAAAAAGCCTTCCCCAAACTCCCCAGTTAGCAGAGGACAGAGCTGGGAGAAGAGAACTCTGGACTCCTTCCTAATCTAGTCTTATTGCTGCTATTCTCTGGCTCCCATGCAACAGAGATGACTCAGTGTCAGAAATCCCCTAAATTGCACATTTATGTCTCTCTTAAAGAAACTCAGAGTTAATATGAGAAGGATTATTTCTTTTTAATTTGGCTGTGAGTGTTCTGGTACTTATGTCCAAAGTGTCCAGTCATGCCTAGTTTTGATTTCTTGGCCATTTTCCTTTCTCAGGTCCGTTTTATCATATGGGTATGACATTCCAGGCAGTACATTACTAAAGGCTCATTATATTTCTTCAGTGGTTGAAGTCTCTTGGCCTGCATTATAACATTACCCTGTCTTATTTTGATTACCTGGAAAACTTTTTCAAGATGTACAAAGTTGCCAAGTGCATGCCTAAACCTTTTTAGTATTTGTTAAAGCATTAGAGTAGTTCACTGAGTTGGTCAAGGTGCAGTGGCTCATGCCTGTAATCTCAGAACTTTGGGAGACCAGGGTGGGTAGATCACTGAGCTGAGCTCAAGACCAGCCTGGGCAACATGGTGAGACACCGAGTGTACTAAAAATACAAAAAAAAAGTAGTTGTGTGTTGTATTAGTCTGTTCTCATGCTGCTAGTGAAGACTGGGTAATTTATAAAGCAGAGAGGTTTAATCGATCACAGTTCAGCAGGTCTGAGGAGATCTCAGGAAACTTACAGTCATGGTGGAAAGCACCTCTTCACAGGGCAGCAGGAGAGAGAATGAGCATCGAGTGAAGGGAGAGGCTCATAGAAAACCCTCAGATCTTGAGAGAATTCACTCACTATCACGAGGACATGATTCAGTTATCTCCACCTGGTCCCTCTTGATACATGGGGATTATTACAATTCAAGATGAGATTTTGGTTAGGGACACACAGCTAAAGCATATCAGGCATGCTGGTGCCCACCTGTGGTCCCAGCTACTTGGGAGGCTGAGGTGGGAGAATCGCCTGAGCCTGGTGGGCGGATGTTGCAGTGAGTGGAGATCACGCCACCCGCACTCTAGCCTGGGTGACAGAGCGAGACCTTATCTCAGGAAACAAAACAAAAACACAAAACAAAACAAAAAAAAGTGTTTATCTATATTGTTACTCAGCAATTTTAATATACATGTATTTAATTAGAAAAATATTTATTATACTTTTATATTGATATTGATTTCAATGTGATTATTTTAATATTGACTATTGATGTTAATAGGATTATTTTAAAATGTAATAATGTCTTCTGCACATGAATAATTTCAAAATATGAACATCAAGTATTACATGTATATTCTTCCCTAAAAATGTCTTATCTACATCCAAATTTTAAACTTAATATGGCCACTGGATCACTTTTGAACATGCTGTCAAGTTGTAAATTTGATGTGGTAAGGGTTTTTTAAACTTTGATCATTTATTTTCAATATTTTTACTATATCTATATGCCATCTCTACTATTATTTACTATATATAGTCACAAAATAAAATTGGATTTAATGATATTTTCAGTATATTAAATAAGTGTGTAACCATTGACATTTTTTTCATAACCTATTTAAAATATTCTTTGGTACCACATTTGATATGTGTACTATATTTTGAGAGATACTGGCCTATAGGAAGAGTTCCGAACTAAGAAGTAGAGGCCTGGATTATGGTATAATCATCATCATTTTCTAGCTCTGATCATTGAACAGGTTAATCAACCTCTCTGAGTGTGAACCTTATAAAGTTGTGAAGATTAAAGGGCTAATGACCATAAACACCTTTGCCCCTGCAAGTCTTTTAATAAATGTTAGTTTTTAATCACTAGAAGGGAATTCAGCTGATTAAAGAACATGTTTACCCAAGTCAAGACAGGATGAGATGAGTCTATCTTCTTCTCTGTCCAGTTCTTATCCACTCAATATGCCCTAAAATGCTAATAAAAGATCCAGAAACTACTTCAGAAAGGCCAGGCTATTGATGAAACCAAGTGAGAAGGCAGATCCCCATTATAAATGCTTTGTGTGGAAATTTACATGATTATTAATCATATCATTTTAGAAACTGTACGTTTTAAGACTACAAGAACAGAGGGCCACTAAAATAAGCCAAATCAAAGGAAATGAAGACCATTATAGGTGTTTGGAAGTCTTGTGAACTGTAAGGACACCCAATGGCATTTAGGTAAGTCTTATGTCAACTAGGCATGGAAGACCAACCTCAATCTTTCAGAGGTTTCGTGATCTCTTATCTGTCTCTGTCCTGTTTCTACTCTCCTGTGGCTCATTCTCATGACCACAAAATGACAGTAAGAGGACTCTGTTCCAGCTTATACTTTTTCATGAAGTCTGAGGTCTCTGGCTAATCAACAGATAAGCTCCTCTGAAAACGCACTTCAGAAAGAATGAGCTGTTGGCACCCTAGAACACTGAATGGAGGGAAAGAGCACTTCATTCATTCAGTCATGATCATGTAAACCTCTTCCTTTGCCCAAGGTTCCCTCCCAAAGTATTAGTAACACTTTGCTAGGGATTGTGGGGCAGATTAAGACCTATAAGAATGCATGATTTTAAAATAGGTGTGTTTACATGACATATAATACAAAAGAAAAATGCCCTTTCAATACAATACACTTTATTCTTTTTAATGCTAATTGTTAGCAAGGTTTTTTGGGCTCTCAAGTTAAATCAACTCTCTTTCCCTGGGCTAGGCCACATTCATACTTTAAAACTTAAAAAAATTTTTTTTTTTTTTTTTTTTTTTAAGAGAACTTTATTCTGTGAAGTCAGGCTCCTCTATTTGGAGAAAGAACCCCATCAAAACCTTCTAAAGTGGGAACAGAGGAAACAGTTTCAACACTTACTATGATGGCTCACTGACTTTGACAGAGGTTGTGATGAAATATTTTATTTCTTAAGCAAGGAATCAATAGTTGATTTCCCCCCAACCCCAAATGTTGATATCCCATCATGTAGACATAGGCTAGAAACACTCAAAACCATTAGGTAAAGAAATTAAAAGCTATATTTTCAGTATGATTTTATAAACTGGAGAGAATTCCACACAAAATAAGTGATTTTCTTGTGCAAAATTTTGCTGGACTCTTAAAGACACAGTTTATAAATTATAGCATGCTTAAAAATCAAACTAAACATTCTTATCCACTATTGGTCTGAGGGGACAGAGGAAACTGACTCTTTACTAAACATCCCACATTGTGTTGATGCAAGTGGTCTAAGAACTACATTTTAAGAAAAGTGCTATGTATGGATGAAAACAATCTGAACAACCTCCTTTGAGGATGATCTGGTTTTTGCTTTTTGCATAGGAATCATCACATCATGCACTTTATATTTGCACACTCATGCACTAGTTATGCTAGCATAAGTCCCACTTACCTACTTTGAAATAATTACATAAGAACTGATTTTTAGAAACCAGTTACCCACTGTCCAGGGAGAGAGCCCGGCCTCTAGTTAAGGATAACCAGGTCAGCCTAGCACGGTGGAATTCTGGTGTTGGTTTCCCTTCAGTCCACAACATTCCTTTAACATACATTGCTTTAATGATGTTCTGTGTTTTCAGAATATTCTGTGAAGCAATAGACTTTGCTCCATTTTGAAACAGCAGTTTTGCCACGGGAAACATGTCTTTAGAAATCAGGTATGTTTTCTTGAGTGTTAGAATACACAACTGTGGCAAATGATTATAGAAATGCCATGATAGTCTTTGGGCTATTTAAAAATGTCATACTATATGATTTTTGAATCATAAAAGCTTACAAGTAATACCAGTTCAAATTGATCTTTGTGTGACTAAGGCACTTAAGATATTCTGAAGACCACAGGGATTTTTTTGTGTCTCTAAAGGGAAAATGCAGGAAAATTTAATGCATGTGATAGCATAAGAGACTTTCAGTTGTTTATCATAAGGATCCCCTGGAATTTCAAAAAATGATGGTATCAGTCTGAAAAAGATTTTAGAAAACAACAAAGGCAAAACTTATTTTCCAAAGTTTAACTTGTGTTTTTTCATCTAATGCTTTCTGTATGCTGGTGATAAAGCCTCTTTATTCTTTACCCGTACATTTAATGCTGGCCTTGTAGCCTTAAAAAGCTGTTATCAGCTTTAAATCTTATTCTTAGCAATGGCCAAACTTGTTTTTGTGTTTCATGTGTTTTATATTTTTAATCTTTGGACCATGAAGTTAGATTCTGAAAACTTTAGCTTTCCTGACTTTTCCCTTGGAGATTTAAATTATCAGCCATTGTACTTTTTCCAATCAAATTTTCAGAAGTCTCTAATGATTCTATACCTGATTTAACTCCTAATTGCTTCATATACTATTAAAGGAAAGCACAATTTATTTTATAAAACTAATTGGGCTTACATACCCGTCAAGCCTATTTTTCTGTAGCCTCCAGTCTGAAACATTTCTACTTATTCATATAGTTTTGAATCAGTCCTCTTCCCTTTCCTGAAAATCCCCTGCCTACTTTAGCATTCTTTGTCCTATTTTCCAGCCTCTAGTATTGCTATTATCCCACAGTACTATGATCGTTGACATGTCAATCTCCGCAATATATAACAGATCACAGAAGTCAGGAAACTTGTGAAATCTACAGTGCCAGTGAATTGCCTACTGCTAATAAAATACCAAATGAGTACCTCAAAAAATGTTTCTTTATATATTAAACCCACATGTTACGATCCACATAAACATTTAACATTTTATTATGGAAAAGAAGGTTTGAACAAAAAAAGCTTCTCTCCAAATGTAAGAAGTTATGACTTTGTCAAATCCCTTTAATATAGTTGCCTCTGATACCCTAGGATAGGGTTTCCCAATCTTGGCACTACTGACAATTTGGACTGGATTTTTTTAGTTGTGGGCGGGCTGCTCTCTGTATTATAAGACAGTTAGCAGCATCCCATATATACCAGTAGCTCCCCTACCCCAAACATGTAGGGGGAGCTACTGGCAACCAAATATGTCTCTGGACATTACCAAATGTACCTTGGAGGACAAACTTGCTCATGGTTGAGATATACTACCCCAGAATAACTTTTCCAACTTTGGATCAGTCAGTATCTGAAAGAGGTTTCAACATCATTTAAAAATCTTATCCTGTTAACTCTGTGAAACATTTATTTTTAATTGCCATTTTACACTTCTAATCAGCTCACAATGTGAATTTACAATTTCTATTTAATAGTTGCCTCAGTCTTATTTTTTGATCACTCTCCCAACATGTATTTTAATTATACTTATTTTTGCTCTTAGGGATTCCTTCTTAACAAACCACCTCAAAAATTAGTGGCATTGAAAAACAATTCTGTTATATACATAATTTTGTGAGTCAGAAATTTGGACAAGGCATAGCAGAGGTGGCTGGAGTTATCCTAGGGCAGCTCAACTGAGCTGTATGTATGGGGCCTTTGCCCTCCCTGTGGGTTGAGTTTCTTGGCTTTTTTGTTGTTATCATTGTTGTTGTTTTTCATGTGGCATCTGCTGGTACAGGAATGTCCAATATGGCTCCTTAGCTTATGTAACTGGTGCATTGTTGAGATGGCTGGAAGTGTGAGATTGTTGAACAGTCATCTTTTTTCATATGACTAGCTTGTGCTTCCTCACAGCATGGCAGTTTTGGTAGTCAGACTTTTTATACTCTTCCCCAGATGAAGCATTTCAAGAGACTTGAACAAAATCTGCAAGGCTTCTTATGACTTAAAGTCTGCTTCTGTTGCATTTTATTATTTAAGAAATTTACCAAATCCAGCTTAGATTCAAGGAGTGAGGGGGGTGGGAGGTGGAGGGAGAGCATTAGACCCAACCTCTCTTCAGGGGATTAAATGTACAAAGAGGGGGGGAGAAAATTGGTGGTGGCCATCTTGGAAACAAGCTACCAAATCTGCCTAGGATTAAACAAGATTCTATCTCTTCTTTTCCACCCTCCTAGAATAGATTTCGCCACTCCTCCCAGGTTTCTGGAAGCCCAATTTCTGGAAAAGGACAAAAGAGGACAGATACTCTATTCAGGTTCCTAGGCTATTCCTTTACTTTGGACAATAGTTCCTTCTCTCCCCTCCCCCCTTTGTTGACAATTAGAAGTTGGTGGTTTACTATAGACAAATCTCATTTTGCAGAAGCATGCTAAGCTCATTTACAAAGTTTTCTTTTAGTTTTTCTTAGCATATCTTACGGGAAATAGTATTTGTCACCCTGGGGGGCATAATAAGCTGACAGAAATTTTCCTCCTAGAAGTATCTGTCATGATTTTTGGCTTATGATAAACATATACCATAAACATGAATGGGTCTTGGGAGTGGTTTAGTGGGGAGAGGCCATGGAAAAACAAAGTTTTGGGTATAAATTCCAACTGCATCACTGTGGGGCCTAATATGAGCTCTTTAACTTCTTTTACTCTCATTTTCCTTTTCTAAAAAGCGAGTAAAATACCTGCCTTGAAGGTTTTTAGTAGGTATTGATTGCTGGAACACAATCCTCTATGGGTCTCATGTTTTTGCACATCTTGTAAACAGAGTCCTGAATGCCTTTGTTCCAGACTGTCTTTTCAAATTTGAGTATATAGTGAAATGCTTGGAAGATACTGACTCTCTTTGGCACAGAAAGCACATTTGTTTTCTGATCAGGGTAATAAGACAATGTCTGCCTCTGGAACAAAGGTCAGGTAGACTCACTGTTCATCATAAAAGATTCAGGTTCCCTAAGCTCAGTTTCTCTCTTACAATGTAATCAGCTATATAAAAGGAGGGAGGTAGCTTTCTTTATACCACCCTGTGGGAATTCAGGCTTGAAGAACTTATGCAAATGCTGACCCTCTGGCTACTGCTATTGCTATGATTAATAAAATCCTTTGGTTTTTGACCCAGGAGTTTGGTGTATTCTGCCAGTATCTGAGAAACTGTGGAAAGTTAATTCATCAGTTTGCAAGTAAGGTAAAATTTTAACCCTTCACAGTTTTTGACACTGATATGGCTCCAAATCAGAGTAGGAATGTGAGGATATGGCAAGTATTGGTTACAGACTGCTGACCTCTCACATTGTATCCTCTAGAAGAGGGAGGATATGTACAGACTCTGGTCTATTTCTCTTCTATTTAATTTCCATCTCTCTTCTGAGGTATCTATGGTGTCTATGTCGTGCTGTTGTCTATAGATTGACTGTAATTACTAAGTCAGCATCCAGGCACGTCCTATTTATTAGCTTCCTCAAAGACATTTTGCTTATTTCCATGGATTTTTAGATTCTCAGGTTAAAGCTCTAAAATTTCAAGGCTAAATATAGTCTTCATATCTAGATGTGGGCTTTGAGAACTAGAACACAGGGAATGGTCAGAATTCTGGTAACTGGATTTCATAGCTGGCTCCCCTATTTCTAGAGAAAGGGAAATGTTTCTCTGGCAGATGCTATCTGTTAATTCATACAAGATTCCCTAGGGTTAAGTCTCTTAGTAAACGGTAGTTAATGTCTTACCAGTTATTATATTGTGTATCTACGAAATTTGTTAAAAGTTACTAATTAAGGGATATTGATTAGAAATTATCATAATTTATTTGAAGCTGGGCTGTACCTATCTCCTTATCTATTCCAAGTAGCTATGCCTCTTACTTTCCATGTGTTTACATTAGCTGCAGGTCTTGAGGTCCAAGCAAGAGGTATCAACTTTGGCTAACAAAAACAGAAAAGGAATCTATGGAAAGATAATAGTAAGAAGGTAGAGAACCAGGCTTAAAAAATAACAGCAACAGCTGTCTTCAGGGATCTAGATAGTACTGAGTATACCATAGTCATTTCAGGATACTATTCCAACCATTCTTCTCCTTTCTTCCACTTAAAGTTCAAAGTCTATAAAGAGAGTCCAAGTAGCCACCTTTGGTCTCTGGTCCACCCCTGAGCTAGGGAGTTTTTTAGGTCCAGAATTGCATACAATGGAGGCAGTAATTTCCCAAAGGACATCAAGAAAATAGAGACTGGGGTAGCAAAAAATAACATATACCCCCTATAGTGGCCAGTAAAACCATAACCTCTTTGAATGACTCCTGCTATTTGGTGCCACAGAGAATCCCACCACACAGAGAGCAGACTCAGTAGGTCTGGGATAGGATTTGGAAATTTTTTTTTTTAAAGGCTCTCCAGCTGGGGGTAATACAAAATAAACCAGGGCAACATAAAGAATAAATTTTTTTATGCATAAAAAACATCTGAAGCAGAGTTATTAAACTCTAAAATTATATACTTGATGGTTTGGATTAGAAAAGAATTATAACATTTTAACTCATGTGTATTTCTTTTTAGACATAGTCTCACTCTTATCACCCAGTCTAGAGTGCAGGGGTATGATCATAACTCACTGCGGCTTCAAATCCCTGAGCTCAAGCCATCTTCCCACCTTACTCTCCTGAGTAGTTAGGTAGGACTACAGGCGTGTGCCACCATGCTCAGCTAATTTTTTTACCTTTTATTTGTAGAGACAGGGTCTCGCCATGTTGCCCAGGCTGCTCTCAAACTCCTGGCATCAAGCTATTCTCCCACCTAGGCTTCCAGCAAGTGTCGGATTACAGGCATGAGTCATGGCTCACAGTCACTAATTTCCTTTTTTTTGAGACAGAGTTTTGCTTTTGTTACCCAGGCTGGAGTGCAGTGGCGTGATCTCAGCTCACCGCAACCTCCGCATTTTGGGTTCAAACGATTCTCCTGCCTCAAGTCTCCCAAGTAGCTGGGATTACAGGCATCCACCACCATGCCCAACTAATTTTTTTTGTATTTTTACTAGAGATGGGGTTTCACCACATTGGCCAGGCTGGTCTTGAACTCCTAACCTCAAGTGATCCACCTACCTCGGCCTCCCAAAGTGCTGCGATTACAGATGTGAGCCACCATGCCTGGCCCTTAGTCACTAATTTCTGATTGCTTACTATTATGGGCTGAATTGTGTCCCTTACTTCTCTACCAAATTCATATGCTGAAGTCCTAACCCCAGTACCTCAGAATGTGACTGTATTTGAGATAGGGCCTTTAAAAAGGTAATTGAAGTAATTAAGGTCAAACGAGGTCATTGGGGGTAGGTCCTAATTTAATATGACTGGTATCTTTATAAGAACAGGAGATAACAATAAATACAGGCACAGAGAAAAGACATGTAAAAACAGGAAGAAAATGGCCCTCTGTAAACCAAAGAGAGAAGCCTCAGAAGAAATTAACACTGCCACCACTTTGATCTTGGACTTCCAGCCTGCAGAACTGTGAGAAAATTAATTTCTGTTATTTAAGCTACCTAGTCTCTGTTACTTTGTTATAGCAGCCCTAGCAAACTAATGCAATTACAAACTGGTATAGCACATTCAAAAATGTATTGTCATCACAACTGTCATGCAGAAATTAACAATAGCGCCTAAATTTTTCTATGATTGCCCAGTCACTCTAAAATGATCCAGAAGATGGCTGGGTATGGTGGCCCACGCCTGTAATCCCAGTAGTTTGGGAGGCCAACGTGGCGGATCACCTGAAGTAAGGAGTTCCAGACCATCCTGGCCAACATGGCAAAACCCAGACTCTACTAAAAATAAAATAAAAATAAAATAAAGTTAGCCGGGGATGGTGGTGTGTGTTTATAATCCCAGGTACTTGGGGGGCTGAGGCAAAAGAATCACTTGAACCTGGGAGGTGGAGGTTGCAGTAAGCCGAGATTGCGCCAGTGCACTCCAGCCTGGGTGACAGAGCAGGACTCCTTCTCAACCAAGCAAACAAACAAACAAACAAACAAATAAAATGACCCAGATGATACTATATGTTCCAAGCACTGTTGTAACCACATAAAACTATGTAAGATTCAATCCTTTCCCTAACTTCACACCCCACCTTAAAGAGGGCAGAAGAGGGTGTATAACACTGCACTTACCTGGTCAGTAGTCAGACCAGTAGTCTCCTGCTAAATCTGGTCACTGTTGGGGCCCCACAGATCTCACTAGCTTCTTGGGGATTATTTGTGGTGTCTCTCCCACTGGCCTCTACAGTCTTGGCCATTTGCTCTGGACCCGAAGCTCCATGTTGGTTCAGCAGTATTCTCACTGCCTTTCCATACCTTTATCAGGATGTGGAGGGTTTTCTGAGGGTTTCTGACATGAACATTCTGGCTCCCATATCTACCTGCTTTCTGCCTCCACCCTCCTCCAGTATTTCGCTCTTTTCTACATTGAAAAGTGGTTGGGTACCGGCCTTCTCCTAGGATTGCAGTGAGGGATGGATACCAATAGTGCCAAGGTTCTCAGGTGCCAGTATATTTATTAGGATATTTCTGAAGCCCCTGTGTGCTTTTACATTGGGCACTGGAGGCATAAAAGGGATCATCAGCCTTGAAGTTTCCTCTACTCACTGCCTCTGCTCCCTTCTACTCTGCCTTCTTCGCTTCCTCTCACCAGGCTGAGAGTGAATGTTTGCTCAGTCTTCCTATATGGATGGGATATCCCTTACATAAAAAAAAAATTATAACTCAGATTATCAATTTTGACTCTCTAAAGGAAGCAATGAAAGAGTCTAGAAAATCCTTCTCTCTTTCTAAAACAAGTTGGTGAATTTCAGATAGCAAGAGCTGAATATTAACACTGTTTTTTTTTCCTCTTTACATTCTTGTTTTAACAATTCTAAATCTCCCCTAGGCCAATTTTCTTGTAGAATGGAAGGAAGATTAGTACAAGAAAATGTAAAACAGAAAATTTCATTAATATTTTAGAAAATTCCATGTTATTACTACCTCTCAAGAACTGCTATGGAGCGATTCCTATCCCCCACTAATAGATATAATTATATTTACCATAAATTCAGTACATTGTGGATCAGCTTGGTAAACCCCCTTCGCTCAGAATATTTATTTAATATAGTTCTACCCCTTTAGAAAGCTCAGTGTCCCCCATGCCAGGTAAAGGAACTAAATCAGTAGAAACCCTTTGAGCAAAGCAGCCTGTATGCTCTCTACCTGTTCTCTCCAATCACATCTGAGAGCCGAAAGAGAAATTTCACTCAAATTCTCAGTGCCGTAGTTTGTTCCCCTAAGCACAGCTTAAATTGGTTAAAATGCAGCTGAAAGAGAGAGGACACAGTCTGGCGATGGGATCAAATACATATTATTTCTATTTTGAGAAGCATGTCACTTCAGGTTTTCACCAGGATGGAGCTGGATTAATTCTACCCATTTATGTGTGGTGTTCAAATGAGAACTCACATCACCTGGGGATAAAACTTTCTTTATGAACTCCAAACTACATTGCTCTCCTGAACCTAAAGCAAATCAAATTGTTTTTCAAAGGATAGGGCTCGGGGAAGTCAGTCAGCATGTCCACAAGCAACACTGAATCACCTTCTCTCTTCTCCCCTGCCTACTGAAAGTCATTTGGCTACTTATTATTGTTCTCAATTTATCTCAATTCAAAATATTGATCATCTACTAGTCAATTAGTATGGGGCTGCGCATTGTGTGGAATATTAAGTACCTCGAGTATATAACCTTGTTGGGTCAACTTGACACTTGAATGGAAAAAAAATAAGGCAAAATAAAAATTTAGTCAAAATATGTAGTAAGCCCAAATAAATGAAAACATATATTCATAAAAAGATTTGCATACAGATGTTAATATCAGCTTTATTTATAATAGCTCTGAATCTGAAATAACCTATATTAGTTTTCTATTGCTGTGTAACACATAAACCCAAGATTTAGTGACAAAACAGCAAACATTTATGATCTCATAATTTTTGTGGATTGGGAATCCTGGGACAGCTTAGTCAGGTGGTTCTGGCTCTGGGTCTCCCATGAGGTTGCAGTCAAGCTGTGAAGGGGCTGTGGTCATCTGATGTCTGGACTGATGTTAGAAGATCTGCTTTCAGCCTGGCTCACTCACATGACTGCTGACAGGGGACATGCTGTGAGGAAATTCAAGCAGCCCCACGGAGAAGGCCTTCTCCATGTCTTCTTCAGTTTCCTCACAGCATGGCAGTTGGCCTCCCCCAGAGTGGATGACCCAAAAGAGCAGGGAGGAAGTCCAAAATCTTTGTATGACTTAGTTTCAGAAGTTGTATATTATCACTTCTGCTTTATTCCATTCATTGGAAATGAGTTGCTAAGCCAGTCTATACTGGAAAGGAGAGGGAAATTATACTCCATTTCTTAAAGGGAGTGGTTTCAAGTAGTATCACAATAATATTTTTGAATATATTTTGAAACTATACCTAAATGTCACATAACCTAAATGTCTATTAATAAAATAATCCATAAAGAAATTGCTTGCATGTCCATACAAGGGAATACTAAACAGGAATAAAGTTTTGATACATGCAATAACATGGATGATTCTCAAAACAATTATGCCAAATGAAAGAAGTCAGACAAAAAAGAAGACATACTGTAGGATTTTGTTTATATAAAATTATATAACTGCACATTAATCTATACATACAGAGCCCAGATCAGTGGTTGCTTGAGAATGGGGCTGGGAGATAGTGATAAAGGAAGGGAAGGAGAAAGGAATCTCAAAGAGCCATAAGGAAACTTTTAGAGTTGATGGATATATTCATAACCTTGATTGTGGTGACTATTTCAGAGGTGTACAAATACATATTTTATGTTTTAAATCATGTTATGTTTTAAATATATACAGTTTATTGTATGTTGATTATACCTCAATAAAGCTGAACAATTTATGGTAAAGAAAATTTTTCAGTTCACGTGCCAGTTCTATTTTCCAGAACTTTAGTTTTTAGCTCTGTCTCTTTAGACAACAAATACAATTAGTAAGTCTTGCTCTGAGTTTTTATTTGGTTAATCAACACACTTCAGGTCGTTGTCATATTTTCATTTAAAAAATATCCTCTGAAAGATTTTAAATATATAAAACCAAAAATATGTATTTTGTTTTGTGGGTTTGTCCACAATCAAACTAACTTCTTCCTCCACAAATATGCTCCCTTATCTCAATCTCAGTTTATTTAGTCACCATTCACCCAGCACCATGACTTAGAAACGTATACTATTCCTCCTTAATTCACATCTTCTCCAACCCATCCCTCACAATTCATTTCTTAATTTAACAAAATTCATTGAGCAACTGCCACACTCCAGGCTCTGTACTTGTTAGGGGTACAGTGTAGGTACACCTGATTTTACCCTGATACAGCTTACATTTTAGTGTAGGATATAATCTCCAACTCTGGTTAATTGCATACCAGTGACATCTCTTACACCCCTCTGTCATCCATCCCCACCTCTACTGATTCAGTTTAAACATGAATTGTTTCTTGGCTAAAGTAATTTACTAACTGGTCTCTTTTTAAAAAGCCTCCTCAGACTAGTTTGTTCTCCATATTACTGCCAACATCTGCTTTCTAAAACATAGATTTGATTATGTTACTCTATTTTTTTTTTCAGATGGAGTCTCACTGTGTTGCCCAGTCTGGAGTTCAGTTTGCAATGGCATGATCTTGGTCGCTGCAACCTCCACTTCCCAGGCTCAAGCGATTCTTCTGCCTTAGCCTCCTGAGTAGCTGGGATTACAGGTGCGTACCACCATGCCCAGCTAATTTTTGTATTTTTACTGGAAATGGGGTTTTACCATGTTGGTCATGCTAGTCTTGAACCCCTGACCTCAAGTGGTCTGCCCACCTTTGCCTCCCAAAGTGCTGGAATTACAGGTGTGAGCCACCATGCCTAGCCTCTGATTCAAATTATTTTTGATGGATTAATATTTATCAGCTGAAGGAAGTCCAAACTCCTTCATGACTTGACTGTGACCTGCTAACTCAGCCTCAGTCTCGCCAACTCAGCTCCCTCATTGATTCTAGCAGTGCTGCTCCACTTGAAGTTCCCCATCATGCTGTGCATGCTTACAAGGTTTGCTTTTGCTTGGAAATGTCCCCTCACCTCTCCTGAGCCCAATAAATTCTGTTTCCTTAGTATACTGTTCACATAAACCCTTTTTCTAAAGAATACCTATTCATAAGCAGAATTTATCAGCCTTTCAAACATGTGTGTATTCTTGCAGTTTAGCATATATCAAGGTATAGTGTAGCTCACAACTGAGGAAAAAAAAAAACTTCACTCCCAGGCAAGCCATAGTTATCCTGCTGAACATAGCTGAACATATGTATTATAGAAAAACAAAATCATATGATATTACTCTGTACATAAACCACAGGGACCCTCTATAATTACATCAGAGCCCAGGCAAAAACAAGAACATGGTGCTAACCATAATAATGGCCACATATGCCCCTCTCCCAGTTAATAGCTCCTGCTGCCTTACAAATTGCAGGTTTAACTGCATTTCATTCTTTCCTCCTCCTGAAAAATTATGATAGACAATCATAGAATTCCTCCCACTTTCTGACAGTGCCTGATGTGGGCAAAAACCACTGCTTCCTTGAACCTTCCCCTAAATTACCTAATGCAAGCCCAAATTCAAACCCTATAACAAGTCCTCTCTATAACCCTCTGAGACTCCTCTTTGTTCCTCATGGCGTGGGGTCTCCCTTGTTGCAGCAAATAATAAACCCAGCTTTGAATACAGGTATATTTCTGATGGTGTTTGGCTGGTAGGCATCAACTTATTTATATATTTGATTTTTCTACCCGACTATGGAGACTTTGACATCTGGGACTTTTGTTTTCTTTTTTTTGTACTCGCTATACTAAACATAGTGCCTGACCAAATAATGAGTACCGTTTACAGGATATGTTAATGCATGTGTATTTTATGACAAAAGGCATACAGTTCAACAAATAGATGAAACTGACTTAATAAAACATGTTATTTTTCATCAAAATGCTCTGTTATTTGGCTTCTGGTTGAGTTTTGCTTTTTCATGTGAGAGTGCTCATCTATGGTTTTGATGCTATTGTCTTTGGCCAGTTCCCACCATCTGCAGAGCGCACGTCTTCATTTTGGAGTTATGAGAGCTTGTATCTTACTTCCCCAGTTTCCTACAATCCTTGGCATTCACAGCATGGATAGCTATATACAGCCCACAAGGTGTGCAGATGCTGTGATCCAGACTATACATTACTGGAAATAAGTCACAGTAGGAAAGCAGATTAGGATGAAGAGTGGGGAAAGAGAAGCTATGAAAAACTAGAAAGAAAAATGATTTCTGACTACAGCTAGATATCATGCTTGTTTTGACTTCATGGGTGATTCAAGGTAATAGTGTGGTATGGTTGTCCTCCCTCTCCAGGAATTATTTCTATCTGTCGATTTCCAGAGCCTTCTCAGCATTAATATTATGAATCTTCCTGTTTTGTGCTTTAGTAACATGCTATTTGAAGCAGAACAACAAATGCTAGATCTATTCAAGGCACTTATCTCATTGTTCTCCAGTGTAGCAGAGTAGTTAAGAACTTAGGTTTTTAACTCAGAAGGACATGGAATAGAATCCAGTATCACCAATTTTCTGTCACTTAACCTTTCTGAAGTTCAATTTTCTCATTTGTAAAGTAGGGATATCAATAGTAAATACCTTACAGAGTTGTGGTGAAATGAAATGAGATAGTATATAAAAACTTTCCTTGACACAAAAATTGCTAAAATGAATTATAGCTATAATTAATACAATTAGCTACTTTTCATTTATATAGAAATTGCACTTATAAATACAGGGTAGAATACTATGCAATGTTACATTATACAATACACTATTATTTTACCTGTTGGTGGTATATAACATTCTCTATATATTATATAATATAAACTAAAATAGAATCGTTTATATAACAAGATTTAGTCAAACTCATTATTTCAGTGATACAAACTTCGTAAAACTGGTTTGTGTATATTATGTCTTGTCTGAAATAAACCTCTCTCCTAGGAAAATAAAATAAACTCTTTATAATATCTATCACTGTTGGAGTTTTAGTGATTGGACTGGATGACTTTCAAGGTTCCCTGTTGTCAGAAAGAGAATAGCGAATTTGATAAACAGCAGGACAGACTAAACCAAGTGGGAAAAGAAGCAGAAACTAGGCTGGCCCTGGGGAGGGATCATAGTCAATAGAATATGGCAAAAGAAAGTTCAGTCAAACTGGATGTGTTGGCAAAAATAGTGATAATTGGTTCTTCTAAGCAGAGAGTTAACAGCTGGGAAATCAAGAGGGAGTTGGGGCACAGCAGAGCAACTGGCTGAAATATGTAAATAAGATATATTGCTAATATTATTAGCTAAATTAATGAATTCTCTTTATGTTCCAAGGTCTGCTCTGAATTGCACTTGTAAGCTCATTTAATCCTTGTAATATCCCAATATGATGGATACTATTATCCCCATTTCATAAATGAGGAAATGGAGCTCAATTGGGTCATTTAGAATAATAGAATTTGATTCTAAACAAAGGCATTATTTGTCAGGTCCCTGTGGGTTGCAGTTTGTTTTGGTGTATTTTAAATCTCTGACATTGTCTTGTTCACATCTGGATGACCAGTCTGGATCATTTTTACATCTTTTATGTCTCTTCTTATCATGCTCATATTCTCCTTTACATTTGGGAACATATGGAATAAATTATAATTTCTCACATGTTTATGTTTACCAGTTCTAGCATCTGTTTCTATTTTGATTGAGTTTTCTACTGACTAAGGGTCTTATTTTCCTGCTTCTTTGAAGGTCTGATAATTTTTTTATTACATGCCAGATATAATTTTACTTTGTCTGCTGCTGGATATTCATGTATATTAAACAATATTCTGGAGCTTTATTCTAGGACATAGTTAAGTTCCTTTATAACAGTTTAACAAAACAGATTTTTGTTAGGTGAGACCAGATTAGCCTTTAGTCTAGGGCTAATTTTGCCCACTAGTGAGTCAGTACCCTTCAGAGTACTCCTAATGCCCTATGTATAATGCCATTTTTCAAATCTGAAAAAAGGAAACAGTAACTATTACTGGCCCTGTGAGATCTCCAGGGATTGTTCTATCTGTCCCTTTCAGGTGGTTCTTTCCATGGCCTAGGATTGTTTTCTCATATACATGAAATGATTAGGACTCAGGTGAAGAGATGATGAGGGAAAGGGGACCTCTGAAGATCTCTGGAACTCTCTTGATCAGTTCTCTCCTTTCTGGTTCTTCACCCAAATTCTAATTTTCTTGGCCTCTGCAGTCCCTTAATTCTGCCTTTCCAACTCAGGAGACTGCTGGGTTCTGCCTGGGTTCATTCTCTTTGCACTGTATCCTAGAAACTGTTCCCAGGCAGTTTCCAGAGTTCACCTCATTAATTTTCTTTTTCACGTATCAGTGTCCTGTGATGCCTGCCGTCCAAAATCTGAAAATCACTGTTTAATATATTTTTTCCTATTATTTAGTTGCTTGTGGCAGGAGGGCAATTCTTGTCTCTGCTGCACCATCTTGGTTGAAAGCAGACGTCTCTGAATATCTTTTTACTAAGTTACTAAAGCTACAGCCTGAGTAAGTACATGATTTGTATTCTGACACACAATACACATAGTTTAATCAGCTGTTTCATGACCACATAAATTCCACCTGGACTCAGACTACACCTCATTTTAAGGTCTGTTGCTTGCCATATCCCATTTTTGTATACTTGTTTTTGTGTTAGCCATGGCTCTTTCAGTTGAAAGCTTAAAAATTCTACTCAAACTATTTAAGGGAAAGTTATTATTATTATTTTATTATTATAACTATTGGAGATGCTCTGTTGCCCAGGCTGGAGTGCAGTGGCGAGATCTCTGTTCACTGCAATATCTGCCTCTCAGGTTCAAGAGAGTCTCTTGTCTCAGCCTCCTAAGTAGCTGGGATTAAAGGCATCTGGTACCATGCCTAGTTCCTTTTTTTTTTTAGGTTTTTTTTTTTTTTTTTGTATTTTTAGTAGAGATAGGGTTTCACCATGTTGGGGAGGCTGGTCTCAAACTCCTGACATCAAGTGATCTGCTCGCCTCGGCCTCCCAAAGTGCTGGGATTACAGGCATGAGCCACTGCAGCCTGCCTAAGGGAAATTTATTTTTAGTTCATTTAACTAAAAGTCCAGGACTAACAATTTCTGTTAGTTCATTTAATAGAAATTGTTTTATGTATGGATAAGATTGTGTGTGTGTGTGTGTGTGTGTGTGTGTGTATGTGTGTGTGTTGTGGGGGGGGTGTCCAAAGATATTATGAAGATTCTATGTCACTATTTCTTAAAAATATACTCTCAAATGTTGGGCAAGATTGCCGTTGGCACTACAGGACAAGCAGTTAGCTTGTCAAGACATATATCTTATGAGTTTAAACCTCCCCAAAGCAAAGTATTCATGTTAGATCAGGTTGGCCAGGCTTGGATCACATAGCCAGTTTAGAACTAATCACTCTGGCTTGGGGCAAGAGGCTCTCTTACTGACCATGGTTGGTTATGTGCTCTACCTAAATCATATGAAATGGGTTATTTATAGGAAAGTGGGGTACTATTATCAGAAGGGACTAATTTCAACAATAATGCAGAAACTCAATTCCACATTTGATGGAAGTCACAAATGACCTCCATCATGCCAAGTCAGTGGTTATCTGATCTGATTGTATTTGACTTCTCAGCAGCTTTTACAGCTTTTACCATAAACACTCCTTCTTTCTGGAAACACTTTGTTTATATACAAAATAAAGGACTTACTTCAAGATGGATGTGTCAGCTGAGCTTATTAAATGAAGGCCTAAATCTCTGACTGAGGACAGATTGGTCAAAGAATATTGCATTTGGTGAAGTCTGCTACTAACTAGACTACTAACTGGAGTCAGGTAATCTCATCAATGAAAGGAAGATATATCAAGGTAGAGAGAATACATTTGCACAGTTAGTATTAAGATCCTACAATTCTATTACAACATAATATTAAAATAGCGCTTTCATTAGTGAAATGCTCCTGGTGTATAAATTCCTGGTACAAAAATGTGAAATGCTACTATTGATTTTCAAATTGGAAAAATAAATTATTCCTAGTGTTTCTCAACATATGTTTTCTAACATCAAACTGTGGAGGTTATTAAAAAGCATTTTCAACATTAAAATGAGAAAGAAATCTTGTCATCCTTGAGAAGAAGCACTGGGATAATAATTGTATTCCATGTTATTCAACCATCAGGGCTTTCTAATTAAATCCAGTTCATATGTTTAAAAGAGCCAAGCAATTGGTAGTAACTGCTTGTGTTGTTATACAGGATTTGAGGTTGTGTTTGTGTTAAGCTGGGAAGACTGCCTATTCCATAGTGACTTTATGTTCCAGTATTAGCTCTTGTGAGTATTAGCATGAGTTATGATCTGAACCAAGAAGGATTAACTACATCTGGTTCTGGTTTAAGTTGGTTTCTTGGCCTTTGGTAAATCATATAGAATCACTTAAGTTTCTATTTCTACAAAGAAAAAAGGCTTGTAACACATATGCTGTGAAGATTGACTGACAAATAAGTAATATAGTGTTTAGGAATATATACTATTATATAAATTTTCTTTTTAATCTAGAGGAAAATTAAATTTAGGGTAGTTGTTACCCTTGGCGAGAGCTAGAGTCAGAAGAATGAAAGAGGGAAGGATCCCACAGTGAGATGCAAAATAATATTGATAATTAAATAGTTCGTAAGTTAGGTAGAGTATTATTTCCCCCATAACTTATCATTCATAATATATTATATAACCTTTTGTATATATTAAACATTACATACTAAAATATAGGATAATAATAAAATAAGTTCTTTTGGAAAAATACCATAGCGCATTGAATAAAGGGCATTTGGAAGAGCAAAATGATTCAGGTCAGTTCTACAACCTTGTATATCTGTCTTCTAAGTTAGAATCTTCTCCAGCTTAACACATATCGAAGAGGTTGCACAGAGTAGCATGAGAAAGAACTTGGTTGGAACAAGCCTAATTTAACTTTCTTGAGGAGACTTTATTTAAAACACAAAATGTACCTATGACTACATTCTCACATACAGGAATACAGATACTATAAGCACAGGATTCCTACCCTTACTGTTTCTGCTTTCTCACCATTCCATTCTATCTTCTTGGACTTAATTTTCCTCTACTCCAATGAATAGCTCATATCAAAATCACAATGACTTCCATCTTGCCAAGTCTAGTGGTTATTCAATCTCACTGTATTTGAATTCTCAGCAGTTTTTATTATAAATACTCCTTCTTTCTGGAAACACTTTGTTCTCTTAGTTATGGTTTTTCTTTTTTTTTTCTTTCTGTTTCACCTGCTGCTGTTTCTGAGTATACTTTGGTGGCCTGAACTTTCCTATAATTTTTCTTTTTTTTAAAAAAAATATAAATTCATTCATTTGTTTATAACTTTTACTTTAGATTTAGTGGGTTCATGTGTATACAATATACAAAGTTATGCTGTGTGATGCTAAGGTTTGGCGTATGAATGATCTCATCACCCAGGCACTGAGCATAGGACTGAATAGTTTTTCAAATCCTTAATCTCCTTCCTCCCTCCCCCATCAGTGGTCCCCAGTTTCTATTGTTGCCATTTTTATATCCATGTGTACCCAATATTTAACTCTCATTCATAAATGAGAACATGCAGTGTTTGTTGGTTTTCTGTTCCTGTGTTAATTTGCTTAGAATAATGGTCTCCAGCTGCATTTACATTGCTGTAAAAGACAAAATTTCATTTTTTATGGCTCTGTAGTACTCCATGGTGTATATGCATCATATTTTCTTTATCTAGTTCACCATTAATGGGCACCTAGGTTGACTCCATGTCCTTGCTATGGTGAATAGTCTTGCAATGAACATGTGAGTGCATGTGTCTTTTTGGTATAACAATTTGTTTTCATTTGGATATATACCCATAATGGGTTTGCTGGGTTGAATGGTAGTTCTAAGTGGTTTGGGAACTATCCAAACTGCTTTCCACAGTGGCTGAACTAACTTAAATTCCCATCAACAGTATATAAACATTCTCTTTCCTCCACAGCCTCAACAGCATCTGCTGTTTTTGACTTTTTAGTAATAACCATTCTGACTGGTGTGAGATGGTATCTCATTGTAGATTTGATTTGCATTTCTCTGATGATCAGTGATTTGGAGGATTTTTTTCATGTGTTTGTTGGCCAGTTGTATGTCTTCTTTGAGAAGTGTCTATTCATGTCACTTGCCCATTTTTAAATCGGGTTGTTTTCTGCTTGTTTAATTATTTAAACTTTTTATAGATTTTGGATATCAGACTTTTGTCAGATGCATAGTTTGCAAATATTTTGTCCCATTGTGTTGGTTGTCTGTTTACTCTGCTGATAGTTTCTTTGGCTCTACAGGCATTCTTTAGTTTTCTTAGGTCTCATTTGTTAATTTTTTTTTTTTTTTTGCAAATCCTTCTGAGGGCTTAATCATAAATTCTTTTCAGAGGCCAATATCCAAAGGTGTTTCCTAGGTTTTCTTGTAAGATTCTTATACTTGAGGTTTTACATTTAAATCTTTAATACATCTTGAATTGATTTTTTAATGTAGTGAAATATGGGGATACAGTTTAGTTTCTTATTAATATGGCTATCCAGCTATGCTAGCACCATTTATTAAATAGGGAGTCCTTTTCCCATTGCTTATTGTTGAAGATCTGATGGCTGTAGGTATGTGCCTTTCTTTCTGGGTTCTCTCTATTCTATTCTATTCTATCGGTCTCTGTGTCTTTTTTTTGTGCCAGTAATACACTGTTTTTGTTACTGCAGTCTTACAGTATAGTTTGAAGTTGGGTAATGTGATGCCTCTGCTTCATTATTCTTCTTAGGATTGCTTTGGTAATTTAGGCTTTTAAAAAGTTATTATTTGAGACAGGGTCTTGCTCTATCATGCCTGCCAGAGTACAGAGGCATGATCATGGCTCACTGCAGCCTTAACCTCCTGGGCTTACTGCAGCCTTGACCTCAGCCTCCCTGAGTAGGTGGAACTGCAGACACATGCCACCATGTCTGGCAAATTTTTTCTTTTTCTTTTTTTGTAGAGATGGAGTTTCACCATGTTGCCCAGACTGGTCTTGAACTCCTGGCCTCAAGCCATCTACCTACCTCAGCCTCCCAAAGTGCTAGTGTTACAGTCGTGAGTGCCTGTGCCTGACCTGGGCTCTTTTTTGGTTCTACATAAGAGCCAAATTAAGAATACAATCCTATTTAAAATAGCCACACACACAAAATAAAATACCTAGGAATATATCTAACCATGGAGGTGAAAGATCTCTACAAAGATAAATTGCAAAACACTGCTGAAAAAAATCATAGATGACACAAACAAATGGAAAAACATTCCATGCTCTTGGATTGGAAGAATCAACACTGTTAAAATGTTCATACTACCCAATGCAATCTACAGATTCAATGCTATTCCTATCAAACTACCAATATCATTTTTCACAGTACTAAAAAACACTACTTAATTTCTAAATTCAAATGACTTAAGTCTTGTACTAAGTTGTTAAAACGTTAAAAGAAAAAAATTATAAATCAATACCTCTCATCAACAGAGATGCAAAAATGCTAAAGCAAAGTTTAGAAATTAACTGTACCAACAGACAACAAAGGATAATACATCAGGACCAAGTGAGGCTTATTCCAAGAATGCAATGTTGGTTTAACATTCAAAAATCAATTATTGAATGTTGGTTAACTACCATATTAATAAACTAAAAAAGGAAAACCCATGAGATCATGTAAATAGATAGACAAAAATTTTTAACATGTTACAGCTATTATGTAATAATAATGATATAAATTGTTAGATGTTAAAGATAGTGTATGCTTGGAAAAACTCTGTTTGTGTCTTTGTGTTTACATGTACTTTTTTCTGGAATCATTCAGGAATAGGATGCCTATCTCATGGTTCTTTGCCTTCATATATTTCAGACTGTATTTTCTAAGAATAGAGGTATTCTCTTACATAACTACAGTATTGTTATTAGCATCAGTAAATTTAATGTTTATACAATACTTTTACCTAACATATGATCCATATTTTAATTTTGCCAGTGGACCTAATAATGCCTTTTACAAACCTTTTTCCTCTTCAGAATAGGATTTTATAACAGTCCAGAACAGCATTTATTTACATCTCTTTAATCTCCTTTAATCTCTAACATTTCCACACTCTTTGTCTATTATCACACCAACATTTGTTTTTTAAAATACATGACTAATGTCATTAAGATGGTGGCTTAGAAGCTAACCTGTTCATATACCCCCATAATAATAAGAATTCTGCATCCATCCACAGTTAAAAGTCTTTGTGCAGGAGCCTCAGAATTCAGGTGGGAGTTGATAAAGTCCTAGTAGAACTCAAGATCTACAAGAGGGTTGTTTTGAGAGTGCAGACAAACACCCAGTTGGCTGATGTGCCTTGTTGAGTTTACTTCCAGGTTCAAACCTGGTAACAGTCTCGTCCCTCAAAGGGCTAGGCTACAGCCATGTTTGGCATTGAGGCTGCAACCAAAACCAACAATGAAGGGGTCCAGAAAGAATCATGCACACTAATACCTTGGTGGACAGGCTGGCTGCCCATTGACATTAGTTTCCACAGTGAGCCTGAAAGTTTCCCTGTGGGCTGTTCCAGCTCTCCTCAGTTGAGGTCCCAGCTCAGAGATGCTCTATCTTATAGCAGATGCTGAGGGGAACTCAGTCTCAGCTCTGATCCCTCTTATTGCAGTTAGGGAGCAATCCCATCTGTGCTGAAACCTGCTGGAAGACATGTACCCATCTGGGCCAATGAGATGGGCTCTCTAGCCTTTGTTTCTTAGGAGATCCTGAAGAGGTATGGGGAGGGCAGTCTCAATTCCAGCCCTTCCTGTTACAATTGGTGAGCTATCCTAACTGTGCTGGAACTTGCTGGATGACATGCATCCATCAAATCCAAGACTGGGCTCTCCAGCCTTTGTCCCACAGCAGATCTCAAGGGGGCTCGGTCTTAGTACTAGCCTTTCCTGCTGCAGTTGGGACACTATCCCATCTGTGCAGGAATTTGCTGGGAGATTCACTCCTGTCTGAGCAAGTATGACAGGCATGTCAACCTTCATCCCACAGCAGGTCCCAAGAAGGCTCAGTCTCAGCCCTGATCTCTTCTGTACCAGTTAAGGAGCTACCTGACTTGCACAGGGACCTGTTTGGTGATGCATGCCCACCTGAGTCAGAAAGGCACTCCAGCTTCTTTTCCACAACAAATCCCAGTGGGCCCAGTCTCAAATGCAGCTCCTTTCACAGCAGTTGGAGACCCATACCACCTATGCAGAGAACTTCTGGGAAGCATGCTTATCTGGCACGCTGGGACAGTCTTGTTGGAAGGTCCTTGGCCAGTGTTCCTATATAGTTCCAATATCCTCCTATGTCTTCCCCAAGATCATCTGAGCTAAAAAGCTGCATCAACCTCAGAGCCCTCTCAAGACTCATGGCAAGCCTAGGCTTATAGCATCCCCTGGTGCTGAGATGGCTACAGTGATCACAGTCTCACGTAACACAACAGTGAATTAGCTTACAAGCCCTGGAAGGTTCTCTGAAGAAGGATAGGCACAAACAAAGCCAGACTGCAAAGCTAAAATAAATATCTGATTACTCATTGTGCAGACATTATCACACTTCTGAAAGTCTAAGAACATTCAGGGAAATATGACCTCAAAATAAGATGCCAAAGAATAATCTTAGTTATGAAGACATATGATCTCTTAGGCAAAGAATATGAAATGGCTGTTTTAAGGAAGTTCAATGAACTTCAATAATAACAGAATAAATTCAGAAATTTATCAGAGAAATTTAACAGAGACATTAAAATAACAATAATAAAAAAAAAATGAAACAGAAATTCTGGAGCTGAAAAATATAATGAATGAAATGAAAAGTACCACAGAGACCATCAACAGCAGACTAGATCAAATGGAAGAAATAAAATCAATAAACTCATAAATGGATTAAATACACAGAAAAGAAAAAAAATAGACTGCAGAACAAATGAAACCACAGGACCTATGGAACAACATCAAAAGAGCAAATATTTTGGCTATTGGAGTTAAAGGGGAATCTGAGAAAGACAAGGGGGAAGAAAGCTTATTTAAATAAATAAGGGGGGGGTGGGGCTAAAATGGCTAACTAGAAGCAGTGGAGTTCAGAGTCTCCCATCAAAAGAAAACATAATAATAAGCATATGGATCCTTCATCAACAACCAAAGTATTCAGGTTCTCTCATCAAAATGGACTAGAAGGCTGGCATGACTCATGGAAAGAAGGAAGAACAGTGTGGTGTGGCTGCCCACCTGAGAGCCACACAGGGAAGGGGGAGGGGGTTCCCTCCCCCAGCCATGAAAGGTGGTGAGTGAGCATGCTACCCAGCCGGGGAAACTGTTTTTTTTCCATAGAACTTTGCAACCCATGGTTTGAAAGATCCCACTCACAAACCACTGGGGCTCCTTTTCGGTTGTCTGGAATAGTTTCAAACAATTGAAAATGAGTTTGATTTTTTTTTTTATTTTTATTATGGTCATTCTTGCAGAAGTAAGTTGATAACACATTGTGGTTTTGATTTGCATTTCCCTGATAATTAGTGGTGTTAAGCAGTTTTCACATGTTTGTTGGCCATTTGCATATCTTCTTCTGAGAATTGTTTATTCATGTCCTTAGCCCACTTCTTGATGGGATTGTTTGTTTTTTCTTGCTGGTTTGTCTGAGTTCTTTGTAGATCCTGAATATTAGTCCTTTGTCAGATGTACAGATTGTGAAGATTTTCTCCCACTCTGTGGGTTGTCTATTTACTCTGCTGATTATTTCTTTTGCTGTGAAGGAGCTGTTTAGTTTAATTAAGTCTCATCTATTTGTTTATGTTGCATTTGCTTTTGGGTCTTCGGTCATGAAGTCTTTGCCTAAGCCAATGTCTAGAAGGGTTTTTCCAATGTTATCTTCTGGAATTTTTAGGTTTCAGATCTTAGATTTAAGTTTTTGATTCATTTTGAGTTGATTTTTGTATAAGGTAAGATGAGAATCTCGTTTCATTCTTCTACATGTGGCTTGCCAATTATCCCAGCACCATTTGCTGAATAGGGTATCCTTTCCCCACTTTATATTTTTTGATTGCTTTGTCAAAGATCAGTTGGCTTTAAGTATTTGGCTTTATTTTTGGGTTTTCTATTCTATTCCATTGGTCTATGTGCCCATTTTTATACCAGTATCATGATGTTTTGATAGTATAATTTGAAGTCGGGTAATGTGATGCCTCCATATTTCTTCTTCCTTCTCCTCCTCCTCCTTTCTTCTTCTTCTCCTCCTCCCTCCCTCTCCTCCTCCTCCTCCTCCTCCTTCTTCTTCTTCCTCTTCCTCCTCTTCCTCTTCCTCTTCTTCTTCTTCTTCCTCTTCTTCTTCTGCTTCTTCTTTTTTAGATGGAGCTTCACTCTTGTCACACAGGCTGGAGTGCAGTGGCACAATCTTGGCTCACTGCAACCTCCGCCTCCTGGGTTCAAGCGATTTTCCTACCTCAGCCTCCCAAATAGCTGAGATTACAGACTTTTGCCACCATGTCCAGCTAATTTTTGTATTTTTAGACATGTTGGCCAGGCTGGTCTTGAACTTCTGATCTCAGGTGATCCACCTGTCTCAGCCTCCAAAAATGCTGGGATTATAGTCATGAGCCACCATGCCCAGCCCAGATTTGTTCTTTTTGCTTAGTCTTGCTTTGGCCATGCAGGCTCAGTTTTGGTTCCATATGAATTTTAGGATTTTTTTCTAGTTCTGTGAAAAATGTTAGTGGCATTTCAATGGGAATTGTATTGAATTTGTAGACTGCTTTTGGCAATAGTTATTTTCACAATATTGATTCCACCCATTCATGAGCATGGGATGTATTTCCATATTTTGTATCATCTATGATTTCTTTCAGCAGTGTTTTGTAGCTTTCCTTTTAGAGATCTTTCATCTCCTTGGTTAAGTATATTCCTAAGTATTTTTATATATTTTTTACAGATATTGTAAAAGAGACTGAGTTCTTAATTTGATTCTCAGCTTGGTTGCTGTTGGTATATAGCAGAGCTACTAATTTGTGTACATTAATTTTTTTATCTTGAAACTTGGACGAATTCACTTAACAGTTCTAGGAACTTTTTGTATAAGTTCTTATAGTTTTCTAGGTATACAATCATATTATCAGCAAATAGCGACTGCTTGACTTCCTGTTTACCAATTCAGATGCCTGTTACTTCTTTTTCTTGTCTGATTGTTCTGATTAGGACTTCGATTCTGCTATGTTGAATAGAAGTGGTGAAAGTAGGCATACTCGTCTTATTTCAGTTTTCAGGGGGAAATGCTTTAACTATGATGCACCCACAGCCAACATTATGCAACATTATACTGAATGCAGAAAAGTTTATGTGGTGTATAACATTGGATGACCTGTGGATCTTAACCAAACCTGTATCTTTGGTATGAAACCCATTTGACCATGGCATATTATCTTTTTGATATGCTGTTGGATTCAGTTAGCTAGTATTTTGTTGAGATTTTTTGCATCTATGTACATCAGGGATCTTGGTCTGTAGGTTTTTGTTGTTGTAGTTTTGTTTATGTCCTTTCCTGATTTTGGTATTAGAGTGATACTGGCTTCATAGAATGATTCAGGGAGGATTCCCTCTTTCTCTATCTTTTGGAATGGTGTCAGTAGGATTGGTACGAATTCTTTGAATGTCGTAAAATTCATCTGTGAATCCATCTGGTCCTGAAATTTTCTTTTTTGTTGGTAACTTTTACAATATCATTTCAGTCTTGCTGCTTGTTATTGGTCTGTTCAGAGTTTCTATTTCTTCCTGGTTTAATCTGGGAGGGTTGTATATTTCCAGGAATTTATCAATCTTCTCTAGGTTTTCTATTGTATGCACCTAAGGGTGTTCATTGTATCCTTGAATGATCTTTTGCATTTCTGTGATTGTGGTTGGAATATTTCCTATTTCATTTCTAATTGAGCTTATTTGGGTCTTCTCTCTTATTTTCTTAATCTCGCTAATGGTCTATCAATTTTATTTACCTTTTCAAGAACAAACTTTTTGTTTCATTTATCTTCTGAAATCTTTTTTTTTTTTTTGGCTTCAATTTCATTTAGTTCTTCTCCTATCTTGGTTCTTTCTTTCTTCTGCTGGATTTGGACTTGGTTTATAAGAATAAACCAAGTTTATTGTTTCTCTAGGTCATTCAGGTGTGGCCTTAGATTGTCTATTTGTTTTCTTTCAGACTTTTTGATATAGGCACTTAATGCTATGAATTTGCATATCAGCACTGCCTTTTCTGTATCTCCGAAGTTTTGATAGGTTGTGTAACTATTATCATTCAGTTCAAATAGGTTTTTAATTTTCATCTTGATTTCATTGTTGACCCAGTAATCATTCAGGAACAGATTATCTAATTTTGAAGTGTTTGCCTGGATTAGAGCATTCCTTTTGGGGTTGATTTTCAATTTTATTCCACTGTGGTCTGAGAGAGTACTTGCTATAATTTTGATTTTCTTAAATTTGTTGAGACTTGCCTATTATATGGTCTCTTAGAGAATGTTCCATGAACTGATGAAAAGAATACACATTCTGCAGTTGTTGGGTAGCATGTTCTCTAAATATAATGTTAAGTCCATTTGTTCTAGGATATAGTTTAAAACCATTGTTTGTTTGTTGACTTTATGTCTTGATGACCTGTCTAGTACTGTCAGGAGAGTATTGAAATTACCCAAGATAATTGTGTTGCTATCTATCTCAGTTCTTAGGTTTAGTAGTAATTGTTTTGTAAATTTGAGAGCTTCAGTGTTAGGTTCATATATAATTAGAGTTGTGATATTTTCCTCTTACACTAGTCCTTTTATCGTTGTATAATGTCCCTCTTTGACTTTTTTAAACTGCTGTTACTTTAAAGTTTGTTTTGTCTAATGTAAGAATAGCTACTCCTGCTCGCTTTTGGTGTCCATTTGAATGAATTATCTTTTTCCACTTCTTTACTTTAAGTTTATGTGAGTCCTTATGTGTCCATAGTGTCTCTTGAAGACAGCAGATACTTGGTTGGTGAATTCTTATCCATTCTACCATTCTGTATCTTCTAAGTGGAACATTTAGGCCATATACAATCAATTTTAGTATTGAGATGTAAGGTACTATTCTATTCATCATGCTATTTGTTGCTTGAATACCTTGGTTTGTTTTCATTGTGTTATTATTTTACAGTTTCTGTGAGACTTACGCTTTAAGGAGATTCTGTTAGGTTGGTGCAAAGGTAATTGCTGTTTGCCACAATTAAATATAATGACAAAACTGCAATTATTTTTCACCAACCCAACCTAATATTTTTGTTTACTTCAAGGATTTGTTTTAAGATTTAGAGCTCCTTTTAGCTGTTCCTGTAGTGTTGGCTTAGTAGTGGCAAATTTTGTCAGCCTTTGTTTGCCTGAAAAAGACTGTATCTTTCCTTCATTTATGAAGCTTAGTTTCACCACATAAAAAATTATTGGCTGATAATTCTTTTGTTTAAGGAGGCTAAGGATAGGACCTCAATTCCTTCTAGCTTGCAGGATTTCTGCTGAGAAATCTGCTGTTAATCTGGTAGGTTTTCCTTTATAGGTGATATTTTTGCCTCATAGCTCTTAAGTTTCTTTCCTTTTTCTTGACTTTAGATGACCCAATGACTATGTGCCTAGGTGATGTTCTTATTGTGGTTAATTTCCCAGGTCTTCTTTGAGCTTCTTGAATTTGGATGTCTCAATCTCTAGCAAGGCTGTGGATGTTTAGCTCAATTATTCTCTCAAATGTGTTTTCCAAATTTTTAGATTTGTCTTCTTTCTCAGAAACACCAATTATTCTCAGGTTTGTGTGTTTAACAAAATCTCAAACTTCTTAGAGGTTTTGTTCATTAAGAAAAAACAAGTTTGTCTTTGTTGGATTGGGTTAATTTGAAAGCCTTGGCTTCAAGTTCTGAAGTTGTGTCTTCTACTTATTTGATTCTATTGCTGAGACTTTCCAGTGCATTTTACAATTCTCTAAGTGTGGTCTTCATTTCTAGAAGTTGTGATTATTTTTTAGTTATGCTATCTATTTCACTTGAGATTTTTCTATTCACACCCTGTATTATTTTTTTTCCTTTAGGGTAGACTTAACTTTTCTCTGGTGCCTCCTTGATTGGCATAATAGTCAGTCTTTTTAATTTTTTTTCTGGCAATTCAGAGATTTTGTTTTGGTTTAGATCCATCGCTGGTAAGCTACTGTGATCTTTTGGGGGTGTTAAAAAGCCTTTTTTTTGTCATATTATCAGAATTGTTTTTCTGGTTCCTTCTCATTTGGGTATACTATGTCAGAGGGAAGATCTGGGACTCAAGTGCTTCTGTTCAGATTCTTTTGTCTCATGGAGTGCTCCGTTGATGTAGTGCTCTCACTTTTCCCCTAGATGGGGCTTCCTGGTAGCTGAACTGCAGTGGTTGTTATTTCTCTTCCAAATCTAGCCACCCAGTGGAGCTACCAGACTCCAGGCTTGTACTGTGGAGGGTCTGTAGAGAGTTCTGTGATGTGATCTGTCTTTAGCTGCGGATACTAGCTGATATGATTTGGCTGTGTCCCACCCAAGTCTCATGTCTCATCTTGAATTGTAATACCCATAATCCCCATGTGTGGTGGGAGGGACCTAATTCATTCTATGAGCCCAGCATCATTCTGATACCAAAACCTGGCAAACTATATATATATATATATATACACATATATATATATATATATATACACACATATATGTATATGTGTGTGTGTGTGTATATATATATGAAAACTTCAGAATAATATCTTTGATGAAGATAGACACAAACATTTTCAACAAAATGCTAGGAAAATTAATGCAGCAGCACACCAAAATAGCTAATTTACCATGATCAAATAGGCTTTATCCCTGGGATGCAAGATTGGTTCAACATATGCAAATCAATAAATGTGATGCATCACATAAAGAGAACTAAAAACAAAAACCACATGATAATCTCGACAATGCAGATAAGGCTTTTAATAAAATGTAACATCCCTTTATGTTAAAAACTCTCAAGAAATTAGGCATTAAAGGAATACACTGCGAAATAATAAGAGCCATCTATGACAAACCCACAGCCAACATCATAGTGAACAGGTAAAAGCTAGAAGCACTCCTATTTAGAACCAGAAGAAGACAAGGATGTCCATTCTCACCACTCCTGTTCAACATAGTACTGTAAGTCCTAGCCAGAGCAATCAGGAAAGGGAAAAAAATTAAAGACATTCAAATAGGAAGAGAGAAAGTCAAACTATCTTTCTTTGCAAGTGGTATGATTGTATAATTATGAAATCCCATAGTCTCTGCCCACAAGATTCATAAGCTGATGAAATGTAGCAAAGTTTTAGCATACAAAATCAATGCACAAAAATAAGCATTTCTATACACCAATAATGGCCAAGCTAAGAGCCAAACCAAAAATGCAATCTCATTCACAATAGCCACACACACACAAATACAATACCTAGGAACACAGGTAACCAGGGAGGTGAAAGATCTCTATAACAAAAATTACAAAGCACTGCTGAATCAGGAATGACACAAACAAATGGAAAAACATTCCATGCTCAAGAATAGGAAGAAACAATATTGTTAAAATTGCCATACTGCCCAAGGCAATCTACAGATTCAATGCTATTCCTATCAAACCATCAAGGATATTCTTCACGGAATTAGAAAAAACTATTCTAAAATTCCTATGAAACAACAACAACAGCAAAAAAAGCCCAAATAGCCAAAGCAATCCTAAGCAAAAAGATCAAGGCTGGAGTATCACATTATTTGACTTCAAACTGTACTATAATGCTACAGTAACAAAAACAGCATGTCACTGGTACAAAAAAAGACACATAGACCAATGGAACAGCATAGAGAGCCCAGAAATAAAGCCGTAAACATAAAACCATCTGATCTTTGACAAAATCAACAAAATCAAGAGGAAAAGGACTTCTTATTCAATAATTGGCACTAACTGCCTAGTCATATACAGAAGACTGAAACTGGGCTCCTTTATAACATCATATACAAAAATCAATTCAAGATGGATTAAAGCCTTGAGTGTATAACCTGAAACTATAAAAATCCTTGAATAAAACCTAGGAAATACCATTCTGAACATAGGCCCGGCAAAGATTTTTATGACAAAGATGCCAAGAGCAATTGCAACAAAAACAAAAATTGACAAGCGGGACCTAATTAAACTAAAGAACTTCTACACAGCAAAAGAAACTATCAACAGAGTAAACAACCCATAGAATGAGAGAAAATATGTTTAAATTATGCATCTGAGAAAGGTATAATATCTACAATCTGTAAGAAACTTCAATTAATAAGCAAAAACCAAGCAGCCCTATTAAAAAGTAGGCAAAGGATGTGAACAGACATTTTTCAAAAGAAGACATACAAATGGCTAATAAGATAGGAAAAATGCTCAACATTATTAATCCCTAGAAAAATTCAAATCAAAACCATAATGGGATGCCATCTCACATCAGTCAGAATGGCTGTATTAAAAAGTCAAAAAATAATAGATGTTGGTAAGGCTGTGAAGAAAAGGGAAGGAATGCTTATACACAGTGGGAATGCAAATTACTTCAGCCACTGTGGAAAGCACTTTGGAGATTTCTCAAAGAACTTAGAACTACCATTTGGGTACATATCCCATTACTAGATATATATCCAAAAATATATATTGTTCTATCATAAAACACATGCACATGTATATTCATTGCAGCATTATTTGCAGTAGCAGAGACATGGAATCAGCCTAAATGCTAGATTTAGATAGACTGGATAACAAAAGTGTAGTACATATATACCATGAAATACTATGTAGATCATATCCTTTGCAGCAATGTGGGTAGGGCTGGAGGACACTATCCTAAGTGAACTAACGCAGGAACAGAACACTAGATACTGCATATTCTGACTTATAAGTGGGAGCTAAACATTGGGTATACATGGACACAAAGAGGAAAAAAATAGACACTGGAGCATACCTGAGGGTGGAAGCTGGGAGGAGGGTGAGGATCAAAAAAGTACATATTGGATACTATGCTTATTTCCTGTGTCATGGAAAAATCTGTACATTAAACCCTTTTGGTATGCAATACACTTATATAACAAGCCTGCACATATACCCCTGAAACTAAAAGTTAATAAAATAACAATTATGATATGATTATTGTCTCATAAATAAAATCAGAGGGGTTAAGTGGCTTGCCCAAAGACATGGAAGTTGCCAGTCCAGAGTAAAGACAGCATCCCAGGACTCTGAACTTCAGGATCAGTACTTTTTGTTTTCTTAACATCATCAAGGAAAGACTGGCTCTGACTTTATCTGTTCCCTACAAATCGTTGCCAAATTAAAATTGGGCAGACACAACAAAGGAGACTAAGCAAACTTTTCTTAGCTACCTTTTATTGCTTTGGCTTTCCTTTTCTTTTTCAGTCCTTAATGAAACTGAGAGTAAGGTCATGGAAGGAATTGGGGGAGGTCTGCAGCATGAGACATTTAGATGGCAGAAGTTACAGAGGGATAATTCATGTGTCTCCATCTAGTTGGAGGGAGAGACCTGGGCAAGGATGTAGGGAAGGAGGATGGGCAAGATAGGCCCTTTTGGAATACAGATGGAAAAATATGTATTTTATGAGCACAAATTATTTTTAAATTGTTAGTTCAGCTAGAATCCAGGGTACGTCCTTTGAGATTGTGTGTATGCATGGATTATTTCTTAAATAAAGAAATAATTTTAAGAAATGAATGATGGCTGGGCACAGTAGCTCATGCCTGTAATCCTAGCACTTTGGGAGGCTGAGGTGGGTGGATCACCTGAGATCAAGAGTTTGAGACCAGCCTGACCAACATGGTGAAACCCCATATCTACTGAAAAAATACAAAAATTAGCTGGGAGTGGTGGTGAGTGCCTGTAATCCCAACTACTCGGGAGGTTGAGGCAGGAGAATCGCTTAAGATCCATTAAGGTTTCTTACACAGAGATTAGGTAAGCAGGTAACCAAACCAATCAGTTGTTTTACTTTCTATAATTAGATAGCCAATTAAGTTGAACGGAAAAAACTGTCAATCATATATAATAACAGCAACAAAATCAGTGTCTGATTCAAGAAAAGTTCTTGTTTGAGAACAGTTGGGTTGAAATAGCTTAAAAGAGCTAAGGAGTTAGAGGTGAAAAGATGAGAAGTATTGATTTCAAAACTTTTTGGTCAAATCGTTTTGGTCTGGTTATTTATCCAGAGGGCAACTGTTTATTTTTACAGAGGTTTCTGGGGACAGGATGTTGAAGGGACCAAGGTAATGGAAAGAAATCATTAATTTTTTGTGTTTTCCTCAGAATATAATGTAGCATGCATGGATTTATCTCCCTAGAGTGTAGCATCACGGCAAGAATTTGCCAAGTGACTCTTAATTTTGCCACATAATTCACAGACTTAAACGTATCATCCCACTTTAGGTCCTCCAGAGTAACCTAAAGGATTTATAGCCTTTTCTGTCTGAAGGATTTAGAGTATTTTCTGACCTGAATTCCTGTCTATTGAGGATTACTCTGATGATTTCTTAAAAGTTGGATTTGTGCGTCTAAAAATCCACAAGATTTCAAGAAAGCTAACGAATTCTCAGTGCCCTCCTTAAATACAGAGTGCCTAAGTCCTTTGCTAGCAGAGCCAGCAATTATACAAATATTAAATTAGAATCTTGTCAGAGAAACACAGAAAAGGAACTGGTGACATTAAATAAGACTTTAACCATATATACTCAATGAAATTATAATGCTGGCATCAACAAAAGCATTTTGTCCTTAAGTGTTTAGAATTTTGTCTGTGTAGACACTAACCTAAGGATTCTGTCAACATAGCTTGTCTTCATAGCTCTAATATAAAGCTCAGGTCAGTGAAATAGATATCAAAAGATTTGTATATTACCTTTTCAATTTTGTTGTTTTTCAAATATTTATGAAATAAAAGTCAATCATATATGGAGAAGGTAGAAAAATTAAACAGTACCATAAACATAAAATGAAAAATAAGTCCTGGACCCTTCATGTCCTTCTTCTACCCAAAGACAATCTTTTAACTTTTTTAGTGGTTTCTTCTATTCTTGTCCTTTTTTCTAAATGACAAACATACTTATTTTCTTACCCCTCCTCCTACCATTGCCTATTATGTCAGTATTAATTAAATTTATACCTTGTATAAATTCATTATAACTATGAACATACTATTTATTGTGGGGCAAAATCATATATATATATATATATACACACACACACACACACACACACATTCTCCTCTTTTCAGCAGTGTTTTTTACCTTATCAAATTTTTCCACATGTAATACTTGCTACCCATGTATTCTCCCCACACTGCCCAAGGAGTGCTCCAAAATGCTTCATAATATTCACTATTTTACTGAATAGCTTCTCTGTAAAGATATCCAGTTGAGATCTCTCTGTCCTCACTCCACTGTGGGCTGCAGAGTCAGTGACCTGGGCCTCCTCTTAGCGGTGCTATTGAGTTGGCTCCTCTTTTTGTTTTACTTCCTGACTTTACTGTAGTCTATTCTCCAGCGAAAGGGTGGTTCCCTTTGAAAGGGTGCATGAAAGGTAAAATATCCTCTACATTTAAGAATATGTCTTCATTCTGTCGTCAATAAAAATGTGAGACTGAAAATTATTTTGCTTCATCAATCATTTTGTATGTGTTACTCCATTGTCTGTTAACTTAAAAAGCTATCTCTTTTATAAGTTGATGCCATTCTCAGCCTACAATCTTTTTAATGTGAGCTAAGGTTTTTGCCTGGAGATTGTAGTGTCTTCTCTGTTCCCATTGATGTGCACTGATGTGGGGCTTTTTCTAGTCAATGTGCTAGGCATTTGATGCCCTCCAATTTTTTCCTTTAAAAGTTTTTAAATTAGCTTTGCTAAGATATAATTAACACAGCTCACAATTCATTCCTTTAAAGAATACAATTAAATCATTTTTAAGTATATCCACAGCTATCTGCAACCATCACCAAAGACAAATTTACATTTTTATCAACACAGAGAACCCCCACACCCTTTAGCTCTCAAACTCCATTCTCTATCCTTCTCATCCTTAAGTAACTACAAATCTACTTTACGTTTCTATAATTTTGTCTATTTGGGACATTTCATGTAAAAGAAGTCATATAATTTGTGATATTTTGTGGCTTCTTTCATGTTTTTAAGTTCTTCCATGTTGTAGCATATATCAGCATAATATAAGTATATATAAGTATAATATGACTTATTTTCTTAGGGTAAAATAATATTACATTAAATAAATATCCTCTATTTTCTAAATATCATAAACCCATAAGTGAGCTTATTTATGCTAAATGAAGGTTGTAGCCTGGATTGATACAAAATAGTAAAAAGCACTACTCCAACCTTTTTCCTATTGTGATCCACAGTGCTTAATGTGGACAACATTAATGGCCTGGTGCACTAAAGGAAAGAAGGCAGAAGTTATGCAAAATAATTGAATGTAGGCAATTGCTAAGGCAGGTACTTAGTACTAAGTCTGGCCTATATTACTTGCGGGCAAGCAGCCATTGGTGATTCCTAAAATATCCATCTGTATTAACATAATAGTTTAGGAATAAATAGTGAGAAACCTCAGAAGCCAATGAAAAGGTATTTCATCTGTCCAGAGCCTCTCCCAACTAAGGTGGGGGATGAGCTTTTTAAAAGTGCTCTGCTCTATCTGCAGTGGGATCTCATCAGACCCTATTGATAAGGTTCAGAATGAAGCAAGATAAATCCTTAGTAATGAAGTTCATCCTCCAGGAGTGATGAACAATTTCATGACCAAAAATTAGTTTTCCAAAGAGCCTTTGTGATGGAGTCCAGTGATGTGACCTGAGTCTCAGTTAAGAAGCATCCGATTTCCTTTTCTTCATTCATGTCCTGGCCCTTCCTATGAGATTCCCAGCTTCCTGTTATGTATTGGTCAGTGCTCTAAGTTTGGAGGTCTCAAGGTCCAGATTTTGCTTGCGGTTTCTGGCAGCAAAGACTGTGTGGAGTCCTGTTCTGGGTCACCATCTGGTTGTTCAGGCTGGTGTGTTAGAGGTCTGGGGTGGTTCTGCTCTAGACAAGGCTTGACCACACCATCCTCTGCATCTAGAGTCACATTCCACATTTCAGGGTTGTCTCCAAGAATCTCCCTACTCTTCTCAACTGACAGGGCGAAGGTGTTTTTCCATCTGCTCCTGGAACTGCTGCTGCAGCTGCTTTTGCTGGAGCTTCTGCTGCCACGCGGCCTCTCTCTCCATGGTGGATGAGCTCACAAGTAGGGAGCTGCAGTCCTTGTTCCCCTGAATCACAATGTAGCTTTGTCTGCAAGGAGAGGTCAACTCTTGTAGTTGTGGATGTCCCAGGGTCGTGTTCGGTTAGCAGCTGTTATGTCCACAGATGGTTCAAAATCTTGTCTCTTTGCTTTACTTAAATCCACTTCAAGAGGCAACTGGCGTGGAAGCTTATTTAGTGACCTGAGGTAGTCTTTGTCCAGAATACATTTTCCAAGTGCATTCCCAAAACTCCTGAGCGCTTGCTTCAATCCATCTGTCACTGCCTCCTTCCTTGCCTTCTACAAAGATGAGGCCTTGGACTTGAGGCCGTAACACCACAACCCACAACTTCATGATTTGAACTGTTCTTCAACTGGACCCTCACAAATGCACAGACTCCCACGTAGAACTTGCCATTGTTGAGGTCAACAAAATCCACATTCTGCTGCTTGATGAAGTGTGCCCCACCATTGTAACCAAACATCTCATTGGCCAGATTAATTACCCAATGACCCTCAGTGTAACACATCTTCTGGCCTCCTCTGGTCATGTGCTAGCTACTTATGTATTCTGGGCCTGGCCTCTGCCTCAGGGCCTTCAGGATGACCTGGTACTCTTCTGGTGTGTACTGGCATTGTTCAAAGCATATCAAGCTGCCATGAGGAGTAGAACTCCCAAAAATTGCTTCCTCAGTGCCAGACACCTTGATTCTGGTTGGCCTCTCTGGCACCACACAGTGCACGCAGGGAGCTCAATCTACCCTATTTTGTCTATCCACTCAACTTGTTGAGGGTCATTTGAGTTGTTTCCACTTTTTGGCTATTGTACATAGCACTACTTTGAACACCCATCCATATATTTTTGTTTGAACATCTGCTTTCAAATATTTTGTGCGTAAACCTGAGTTTAATTGTTGGGTCCTATGGTAATTCAATGTTTAATTAATTGAGGAACTGTCAAATTATAGTTCAGAATGGCTGCGCCATTCAAATTCTCATCAGCAAAGTATAAGGGTTCCAATTTCACCATATCCTTACCAACACTTGTTTTTTGTTGTTTTAAAATTATTATTATAGCTATCCTAATGGATGTGAAATGGTGTCTTATTATGGTTTTGATTTGCATTTTCCTAATAATAATGATGAGCATGTTTTATGTGCTCGTTGGACATTTGCATATCCTCCTTGAAAAGATATCTATTTTTTTTTTTTTTTTTTTTTTTTTTTTTTTTTTGAGACGGAGTTTCGCTCTTGTTACCCAGGCTGGAGTGCAATGGCGCGATCTCGGCTCACCGCAACCTCCGCCTCCCGGGTTCAGGCAATTCTCCTGCCTCAGTCTCCTGAGTAGCTGGGATTACAGGCACGCGCCACCATGCCCAGCTAATTTTTTGTAGTTTTAGGGGAGACGGGGTTTCACCACGTTGACCAGGATGGTCTTGATCTCTTGATCTCATGATCCACCCGCCTCGGCCTCCCAAAGTGCTGGGATTACAGGCGTGAGCCACCGCGCCCGGCCAAGATATCTATTTTTATCTTTTGCCCATTGTTTCTTTTTTGTTGAGTTAGAAGAGATTTTAAAATATATATTATTGGTACTACATCCTTATTAGACACAGAATTTGCAAATGTTTTTTTCAATTCTGGAGATCGTGTTTTCACTTTCTTGATAGTGTACTTTGATATACAAAAGTTTTAATTTTTAGGAATTCAAACTTATCTTTTTTCTCTTTCATTGTTTGTATTTTTGGTGTTATATATAAGAAATCATTGTTAAATAAAAGGCCATGAAAATTTATGCCTATGTTTACTTCTACGAGTTTCAGCTCTTATGTTTAAGTCTTTGATCCATTTGGATTATTATTTTTTTAACATTTGAAGTAAGGGTCTAGCTTCATACTTCTGCATGTAGCTATTGAATGGCACTGGCACCAACTGTTGAAGAGACTATTATTTTCTACATGAATACTCTTGGCATCATTGTCAAAAATCAGTTGATCACAGACACACAGGTCTATTTATGAACACACAATTCTATGTCATTGATCTGTATGCCTATCCTAGTACCAGTAACACTCTATCTCAATTACTGTTGTTTTGTGGTAAACTATGAAATTAGAAAGGATAAATCCTCCTACTTTGTTATTCTATTTTAAGATTGATTTGGCCCTTCTGGGTTCCTTGAAGTTCAATGTGAATTTTAGATTCAGCTACAAAGAAGTAGCCCAAAGTCTGACAAGGATGATGTTGAATCTGTAGACTAATTTGGGGAGTACAGCCATTGTACGTTTTTATCTTCTTTAATTTCCTTCAACAATATTTTGTAGTTTTGAAAATATGTTTTGTACTTCTTTTGTTAAATTCATTACTAAGTATGAATTACTTAGACATATCCTTCTGTTGTAAGAAATTTTATCATGATTTCTTTGACCATTTCTCTTCTTCCATTCCCTCTCGTCTTTTTTTCTGGAACTCATCTTGGTTGAATGTAGGAATTCCTCTGGGATTTATTGCTTTATTCCCCTCTTTAAAAAAAAAAACAACAACAGTTTCTTTGTTTTACTGTGTGAGAGTTTTCCATGACTCTATCTTCCAACTCTTTTATTAAACTTATTTTGATAATAACATGTTTAATTTCTAATAATCCTTATTTTTCTTATTTTATATACTTTTTCTTATTTTATGCATGCATTATTTTCTTATCTCTTTGATGATTCTAATTATAGGTTTTTAAAAAGTTCTTTTTTGTTCTTTGCACACTTTTTTTTGTAGTTATATGTGTATATATATATATATATATACACACAAGGCATATTATATGTGCAGTTGTCTATGGTCAACTGATTTTTGACAATGATGCCAAGAGAATGTGTGGGCGTGGGTGTGCATGTGTCTGTATACACATATATAAATACACACATATGTATACATACATATACATATAAACATATATAGATATATACACATATACATACACATATATACATATGTATACATACATAGATATGTATATACACATATACACGTAATTTTTTAATAGAAACCACCCTCTCTTTCTTGGGACTAGATATTCAACTTTTTTTTTCTCCTTCCTAATTCATAGTTTCCTTAGCAACATCATCCAGGCAGAGAAGCTATGTAAACACTTAGAGATGTAGACAACAAGTAATGAAAGAAAGCATATCTATACATAAACCATTATTTATGCCTGTTTTCATTTTTTACATTAAGATGTAAACATTCTCTTATCCTAAAGAGTAGTGAAAAAACAGAAACAAAAACGAAAAACAGATTAAGACTTTAAAAATAGCTGGTAAGAAATTTCCAAGTGTTACTGCAAACATGAATTCAAACACCAAACATTACTAAATATAACTTATCAATTCAATGATAGGGATGTAGCTCCTGAATCAAAGGGGTAGGAGCTATAAAATATCAATATATAGCAAAATCACAATTAACCAGAATGTTCCAAATTCCTGTTTAATTTACTATTTATAAGAAAATTATTTGTTTTAACTATTAGTTTAGAAAACTTTTGTAAATGGAGCCACTTCACTTTCCTGGCTCAGTAAGTATAAAATGCCAAACACAATTCAATGTTGTTTTGATGATTTAGGATCATGTGATGCCTGGGCATCTCCTAGAATATTCATAATTTCTGTGCAGCTTTGTTAGAGGCAAAAAACTGGAATGAACTACAGCTTCTTGTTTTAAATAAATCTCTGATATCATAAGCTTATTGTTTTCCTTTTACCTAATTTTCCTAAAAGAAGGATGCAGACAAAGATTCCAGTTAGCCAAGATTTTATAGTTCTAGACATATCCACACAACTAGTTCAGGCAGTACACTGCACAAAGATGTAATGAGGATGGGGCTTGGGGAGCTATGTGCAGTTTGTAAATTAATTCTCTATTACCAACCCCATATCCTACCCATTCTTCTGCCAGTGAGATTGTGAGACTTTAACCTTTCTCATTCAAATTCTATAGAGAAAGAACCCCAGTCTCTTGAATATGCATTATTGGAGGTACCTGCTGCATGGGAATTAAAGATTTCTGAAATTCTGCTGATGAGCAGTCAGGAAGGTTTGACCACTCCACACAACTTTAACTCGTATCTTCTTTTACAGCTTTTCACCTTATCCCCACCCGCAGCCATGCCAGGTGATGTAAAATCCTTTCAGATGTTGCTCACTGACCACTCCTTAGGCTTTGACATCTTCCAACAAGATAATTGGTTCTGTTCTTCTATCAGCTTTTTGCCTTCCAGAATTGTGTTAAGCTCTCTCTCTCACCCATGAATATTACTTTCTTCAAACCCATAAGTTTTTTAAAATCAGTTTATTCCCTCATTTTAGTGGAGTTTAGAGAAGAACAAGAGATAAACATGAGTGGTAAACTTGATGTGTTTCACAGAAATCTTACACCTCTTGTATTTCTACTTGAGAAATTGCTTCCCTACATTTTCCATCTGTTCCAATTTCATGGGGTTCTACTTGGATCATCAATTGCAAGAGGCTGCCTTCTGACCACAGAGGTGGGCATGTAATTCAGGGCTAGTCAGTGATAGACTCTATATGTTTTCCACATGATTTTTTTCAGGTGTAGTTATAATGGGATAATCAGAGTACTTGGAGCTGGAGGAAGCATAACCTTTTATCTAAAGATAATAAAAACGTGGTTGGTATGCAATTCTGGAGCTCCCAGTGGTCACGTTTTCACCACATGGAGAAAATCTGTCAAGCAGAGAGAATGATGTCAAGCTGAAAAGAGGGATTGGCGGAGAACTAAAATATCGAAAACTAGTATTAAAGTTCTGGAACTCAGTCATGCCTGAGCCTTGCTTACCTCTGAAACTTTACAGAAATGAGCAAATGGGCAGATCGAAGATGGCTGAAAAGAAACAGCTCTGGAGTGCAGTTCCCAGCAAGAGCAACACAGAAGGTGTGTTATCACTGCATTTACAAACGAGGTACCAGGTGCATCTCAATGGGACTGTTTGCACAGTGGGTGTAGCCCAAGAAAGGCAAGCCAAGGCAGGGTAGGGTGCTGCCTCGCTCGGGAAGTGCAATCCCCGGAGGACTCCTGTCCCTACACAACAGAGGCCACTGGTGCTTTTCCATCCACTCCAGCACTCTGGTTCAGATATAGCTGCTTTTCCTACAGTTTTTACTGCCTACAGACCAGGAGATTCCCAGTCCAAAAAGCACCAGGAGTTTCCAGCACAGCTGTTTCAGCCGGTGCCATGGGTTTCTGCACAAAAACTCACACAAATCTGGGTGGCTGTTTCAACTGGTGCTTGGAATGCCTGGGAGACAGAACCACCCATTCAACTGTAAAAGAGGCAGCTGAAAGCAGGGAGACAGGTGATCTGGCTAAGTGGTTCCCACCACCACAAAGACCAGCAATCTGAAACACTCTGGATTCAGAGTTTTGCAGCAAGTGCAGCTGGACTTGGGATGGTCCAGCTCTGTCAGGGGAAGGGTGTCCGCCATTACTGAGGCAGTCCACCACTACTGAGGCAATTCACCATTACTGAGGCAGTCTGCCATTATTGAGGCAATCTGCCATTACTGAGGCAGTCCACAATTACTGAGGCAGACCGTCATTACTGACTAGCTTGTAGGGTACGAGGCAGACAGTTCTAACTGTACCTATGTAAACAAAACCACAAGCAGCTGGGCAGAGCCCGAGGAAGCTCAGCAATGCCTCTTCTGGCAGACTGTGCTTAGACTACCTCTTTACTGGGCAGGGCATCTCTGAAAAAAGGCAGCAGCATGTCAGGAACTTATAAATAAAGCCCCAATTCCCAGGATAGAGCATCTGGTAAAAGAGGCGGTTATGAGTTCGACTGCAGCAGACTTAAACTTACCTGCCCAGCAGCTCCAAACAGAACAACAGAGCTCCCAGCACAGCACTTGAGCTCTGATAAGGGACAGACTGTTTCCTTAAGGGGCTCCTCGAAACCTGTAGATCCAAAGAGACACCTCATAAAGGAGAGCTCTAGCTGACATCTGGTGGGTACCTTTCTGGAAAAAAGATAACAGAAGAAGAAATCGGCAGCAACCCTTACTGTTCTATAGCTTCCATGGGTGATCCCCAGGTTAGCAGGGTCTGGAGTGGACCTCCAGCAGTCCTGCAGCAGAGGGGCCTGAGTGTTAGAAGGAAAACTAAAAAACAGAAAGGAATAGCTTCAACATCAACAAAAAGGATGCCCACTCAGAGACTCCATCCAAAAGTCACCAACTACAAAGACCACAGATAGATAAATCCGTGAAGATGGGAAGAAACCAGTGCAAAAAGGATGAAAACACCAAAAACCAGAATGCCTCTCCTCCTCCAAGGGATCACAACTCCTCACCAGCAAGGGAACAAAGCTGGATGGGGAATAAGCCTGATGAACTGACAGAAGCGGGCTTCATTAGGTGGGTAGTAACAAACTTCTCTGAGCTAAAAGAACATGTTCTAACCCAATGCAATGAATCTAAGAACCTTGAAAAAAGGTTTGATGAAATGCTAACTAGAATAACCAACTTAGAGAAGAATATAAATGACTCAATGGAACTGAAAAACACAGCACGAGAACTTAGCGAAGCATACACAAATTTCAATAGCCAATTCAACCAAGCAGAAGAAAGGATATCAGAGATTGAAGATCAACTCAATTAAATAGAATGTGAAAGCAAGATTAGAGAAAAAAAAGTGAAAAGAAATAAACAAAGTCTCCAAGAAATATGAGAATATGTGAAAAGACCTAATCTATGTTTGATAGGTGTTCCTGAATGTGACAGGGAGAATGAATCCAAGCTGGAAAACACTCTTCAGGATATTATGCAGGAGAACTTCTCCAACCTCGCAAGATAGGCCAACATTCAAGTCCAGGAAATACAGAGAACGCCACAAAGATATTCCTCAAGAAGAGCAACCCCAAGGCACATCCATGGTTGAAATGAAGGAAAAAATGCTAAGGGAAGCCAGAGAGAAAGGTCAGGTTACCCACAAAGGGAAGCCCATCAGACTCATAGCGAATCTCTTGGCAGAAACTCTACAAGCCAGAAGAGAGTGGGGGCCAATATTCAACATCCTTAAAGAGAAGAACTTTCAACCTAGAATTTCATATTCAGCCAAACTAAGCTTCATAACAAAGGAGAAATAAAATCCTTTATGAACAAGCAATTGCTGAGGGATTTTGACACCACCAGGCCTGCCTCACAAGAGCTCCTGAAAGAAGCACTAAACCTGGAAAGGAACAACTGGTACCAGCCACTCCAAAAATGTACCAAATGATAAAGACCATTGACACAATGAAGAAACTGTGTCAACTAATGGGAAAAACAACCAGCTAGCATCAAAATGGCAGGATCAAATTCATAAATAACAATATTAACTTGAAATGTAAATGAGCTCAATGCTCCAATCAAAAGAAACAGACTGGCAAATTGGATAAAAAGTCAAAACCCATTGGTGTGCTTTATTTAGGAAAACCATCTCATTTGCAAGGACACACATAGGCTCAAAATAAAGGGATGGAGGAAGATTTACCAAGCAAATGGAGAGCAAGAAAAAGCAGGAGTTGCAATCCTAGTCATTGATAAAATGGACTTTAAACCAACAAAGATCAAAAGACACAAAGAAGGACATTACATAATGGTAAAATAATCAATGCAACAAGAAGAGTTAATGATCCTAAATATATACACACCCAATACAGGAGCACCCACATACATAAAGCAAGTTCTCAATGACCTACGAAGAGACTTAGACTCTCACACAATAATAGTGGGAGACGTTAACCCTCCACTGTCAATGTTAGACAGATCAACGAGACAGAAAATTAACAGGGATATCCAGGACTTCAACTCAGATCTGGATCATGTGGACCTAATAGATATCTACAGAACTCTCCACCCCAAATCCACAGAATATACATTCTTCTCAGCACCACATGGCACCTACTCTAAAATTGACCACATAATTGGAAGTAAATCACTCCTCAGCAAATGCAAAAAACGGAAATCATAACAATCTCTCAGACAAGAGTGCAATCAAATTAGAACTCAGGATTAAGAAACCAACTCAGAATTGCACAACTTCATGGAAACTGAACAACTGGCTCCTGAATGTTCACTGGATAAACAATGAAATGAAGGCAGAAATAAAGATATTCTTCAAAACCAATGAGAATGAAGACACAACTTACCAGAATCTCTGGGACACATTTAAAGCAGTGTCTAGAGGGAAATTCACAGCAATAAATACCCACATGAGAAGTGAGGAAAGATCTATAATTGACACCCTATCATCAAAATTGAAAGAGCTAGAGGAGCAAGAAAAAAAAAAAAAAACTCAAAAGCTAGCAGAAGACAAGAAATAACTAAGATCAGAGCAGAACTGAAGGAGACAGAGACACAAAAAACCCTTCAAAAAAATCAATAAATCCAGGAGCTGTTTTTTTGAAAAGATCAACAAAATAGACAGATTGCTAGCCAGATTACTAAAAAAGAAAAGAGAGAGGAATCAAACAGATGCAATAAAAAACAATAAAGGGGATATCACTACTGATTCCACAGAAATACAAACTACCATCAGAGATTACTACAAACAACTCTATGCACATAAACCAGTAAACCTGGAAGAAATGGATAAATTCCTGGACGCTTGAACCCTCCCAAGCCTAAACCAGGAAAAAGCTGAAACCCTGAATAGACCAATAACAAAGGCTGAAGTAGAGTCAGCAATTAATAGCCTACTAACCAAAAAAAAGCCCAGGTCCAGACAGGTTCACAGCTGAATTCTACCGGACATACGAAGAGGAGCTGGTACCACTCCTACTGAAACTATTTCAAACAGTCCAAAAAGAGGGAATCCTTCCCAAATCATTTTATGAGCCCAACATAATCCTGATACCAAAACCTGGCAGAGACTCAAAAAAAAAAAAAAATAGAAAACTTCAGGCCAATATCCATGATGAACATAGATGCAAAAATCTTCAATAAAATACTGGCAAACCAATTGCAACAGCACATCAAAAAGCTTATACATCACCATCAAGCAGGCTTCATCCCAGGGATGCAAGGCTGGTTCAACATATGCAAGTCTATAAACGTAATCCATCACATAAACCAAACCAAAGACAAAAAGCACATGATTATTTCAATAGATGCAGAGAAGGACTTCAACAAAATTCATCAGTGCTTTATGCTAAAAACTCTCAAACTAGGTATCAATGGAACGTATCTCAAAATAATAAAAGCTATTTACAACAAACCCACAGCCAATATCATACTGAATGGGCAAAAACTGGAAGCATTCCCTTTGAAATCTGGTACTAGACAAGGATGCCCTCTCTCACCACTTCGATATAGTTCGATATAGTATTGGAAGTTCTAGCCGGAACAATCAGTCAAGAAAAAGAAATAAAGTGTATTCAATTAGGAAAGTAGTAGGGCAAATTGTGTCTATATGCAGATGACATGATTATATATTTAGAAGAACCCATTGTCTCATCCCAAAATCTCCTGAAACTGATAAGCAACTTGAGCAAAGTGTCAAGATACAAAATCAATGTTCAGAAATCATAAGCATTCCTACACACCAATAACAGACTAACAGAGAGTCAAATCAAGAGCGAACTCCCATTCACGCTACAAAGAGAATAAAATGCCTAGGAATATAACTAACAAAGGATGTAAAGAACCTCTTCAAGGAGAACTACAAACCACTGCTCAAGGAAATAAGAGATGACAAACTGATGGAAAAACATTCCATGCTCATGGTGAGGAAGAATCAATATTGTGAAAATGGCCATAATGCCCAAAGTAATTTATAGATTCAATGCTATCCCCATCAAGTTACCAATGACCTTCTTCACAGAACTGGAAAAAGCCACCTTAAACTTCTTATGGAACCAAAGGAGAGCCCACATAGCCGAGACAATCACAAGCAAAAACAACAAAGCTGGAGGCATCATGCTACCTGACTTCAAACTATACTACTAGGCTACAGTAATCAAAACAGCATGGCATAGGTACCAAAACAGAGATGTAGACCTATGTGACAGAACAGAGGGCTCAGAGGCCATGCCACACATCTACAACCATATGATCTTTGACAAACCTGACAAAAGCAAGCAATGGGGAAAGGATTCCCTGTTTAATAAATGGTGTTGGGAAAACTGGCTTGCCATTTACAGAAAGCAGAAATTGGACCCCTTACTGACACCTTACTCTAAAATTAACGCCAGATGCATAAAGACTTAAATATAAGACCTAACACCATAAAAACCCTAGAAGAAAACCTAGGCAAAACCATTCAAGACACAGACATAGGCAAGGACTTCATGACTAAAACACCAAAATCATTGCAACAAAAGCCAAATTAGACAAATGGGATCTAATTAAACTCCAGAGCTTTTGTACCGCAAAAGAAACAATCATTAGAGTGTACTGGCAACCAACAGAATGGGAAAAAATTTTTGCAATCTACCCATTTGACAAAGGGCTAATATCCAGAATCTACAAAGAACTAAAACAGATTTACAAGAAAAAAACAAACTCACTCAAAAGTTGCCAAGGATATGAATAGACACATTTCAAAAGAAGACATATATGAGGCCAAAAAACATATGAAAAAATGCTCATCATCACTGGTCATTAGAGAAATGTGAATAAAAACTACACTGAGACATCATCTCATGCCAGTTAGAATGGCGATCATCAAAAAATCTGGAGACAACAGATGATGGAGAGAATGTGGAGAAATAGGAATACTTTTACACTGTTGGTGGGAGTCTTAATTAGCTCAGCCATTGTGGAAGACAGTGTGACAATTCATCATGGATCTAGAAATAGAAATTCCATTTGACCCAGCAGTCACATTACTTGGTATATATCCAAAGAATTATAAATTGTTCTGTTATAAAGACACATGCACACATATGTTCATTGTGACACTGTTTACAACAGCAAAGACTTGGAACCAACCCAAATGCCCATGGATGATAGACTGGACAAGGAAAATGTGGCACATATATACCATGGAATACTATGTAGCCATAAAAAACAATGTGTTTGTGTCCTTTGTAGGGAAATGAATGAATCTGGAAACCATCATTCTCAGCAAACTGACACAAGAACAGAAAATCAAGCAATGCATGTTCTTATTCACAGGCAGGTATTGAACATTGAGAACACATGGACACAGGGAGGGGAGCATCACACACTGGTGTCTGTTGTGGGGGGCTAGTGGAGGGACAACAGGGGGTGGGGAGGTTGGGAGAGATAACAAGGGGATAAATGCCAGATATAGGTGACGGGTGAATGGAGACAGCAAACCACCTTGTCATGTGTGTACCTCTGCAACAATCCTGCATGATCTGCACATATACCCCAGAACCCAAAGTACAAAAAAAAAAAAAAAAAAAAAAAAGAAATGAGCAAACAAATACCTATTTCAAAATACACAAGATTAAAATTGGTTTCCATTTCCAGCAATCTGATGTATCTTAACTAATGCTATGTTGTTCTAATGGAACCATATGTGGGATTTTGTTAGAAATATCTTACTTTTATTGAATGAAAATAAAATTTTCTAAAACAAAATAAGGTATTGGAATTCTTCATACAAAACAAACATGACTCAAACTGGTCAAAGCACATCATTGCTTTCATATAAAGGAAAATTCAAGGGATTGATCAAGTGTAACTGGATATAGGTATTGAAAAATGTCTTTAGAATCTGCCTCTCTTACTCTCTTTGTTCTGATCTCTTTTGTGTAGTGGCATCATCCTCAGACAATCTCTTCCTGTGTGGCAAGGCTGCTTCTATGAGCTTCAATCTTAAATACTACCAGCTAAAAACCCTGAATAAAAGAAAACTCTCTTTTTCCAGATTAATTCAGCCACGATCTTGCACCTATTCCTGGACCAATTGCTGTGACTGATGAGTGAAGGTGGTGGAGTAAGCCCTGCCCAACGACATGGACACAGTCAGATTTTGTCCTGAATGGAGTTAGAAAAAACAATCAAACCTGACATATGAAGATGAGAGATGGAAAAAATCTTATCAAGAATGAACTGATAAATGCCTTATAGAAAGGATAAGAAAGTGATGATAAGTAGTAGAAAGAACAAAGTGGTGGCCAAAAAGAAAAAAATAGGAGAAAGCAGAAATGCTGGGCTGAGGTAACTCCCACGTGGAAGTTATAAAGAAAGCAAAAAGAATTTCGCATGGAGAGTACAAATAGGTGAGAACTATATCCTTGCTTAGGCATGCGTTTAATATATTGAATGTAGAAAATGACTTAATGAAGGGTAATTTCTTATATAACATGCATATATAAGCTTCTCTCATTTACCCAGAAGTGGAGAGTGAAGTAAATTTATATTTACTGATATGTCCAAGTACTATACATATGAATGATTGCAAACTACACAAATTATGAACTAAATAACAATCTATTTGTAATAGAGAAAAAACATATTCATTGAAAGAAAGGGGTCGATATTTTCAGTGCTCTAGAAATAGAGATCTAATTAATTCATAGATTTAAAAGGCCACTCTGACTTAGCCTCATAATTTGAGTAATAAAACTCGTCTAAAAGCTTTACGGCAAATTTATAAAATAAATGAGCAAACTTAATCAAACCACAGTGTTTGGTCAATACAAGCATTTCTGTTGTTAGCAATTTGACTCTATCAATTCAGAAATTTAGCCATGAATTTGGGTGGCCACATGCCTCTTATTCTAAGAATATATTAGCAGGACCTTCATAAATGAATTCTCTAGAGTAAATTGAGAAAGGCATATCCTTAATAATCAGCTGAGTGGAAAAAAATTCTTTCATCATTTTTGGAAAATAGACTTTATTTTCTAGAGCAGCTTTAGGTTCACAGAAAAATTAAACAGAAGGTACGAAACTTCCCATATATCCTCTACCCTCACACATACATAGCCTTCCCTATTACCAACATTCCCCACCAGAGTGGTACTTTTGTTACAATTGATAAACTTACATTGATCCATTATAACCACCCAAAGTCCATAGTTTCATTCGGGTTCACTCCTGGTGTTGTATGTTCTATGGGTTTGGACAAATACATAAAGACATGTGTCTGCCATTACATTACCACACTGAGTAGTTTCACTGCTCTAACCATTTTCTGCATTCTGCCTATTCTTTCTTCTTTTTCATAGTAGTAAACAATTTCCTAGAAGCCCCATAAAGATATGTATTAAATAAATGTTTTAAAAAACCTCTAGAATATTAACTATATATAAAGGAATGTTTTGCTGTTTCCAATTATTTCAGTTGATTAGAACAAATATACAGAAGTGTATCTTACAAGTTTTATGTATCTGTGGCTTTAAACTGGAAACATTTACAAAGGCAGACGTCATTATTGATTTATAGTATACAATATAAAATTATAGACCAGAAAGATAATTTAATTGTAACCCATAGTCTATAGTTTCCCTGAAGAAATAGACCCAGACTATGTGAAGGGGCTATTTATAATGACGGAAAGGTTCCAAGAGACCATGTGTACCCATTAGGCTCTGGTGGGGCTGACCTCATCCATATGCACCTGAAATTAATTCCATAGGTTGAAAGTTAATTATACATTATTATGAGGTCATGGCCTCTTTGAAAATCTGGTAACAGTTACAGAACTTCCCCCAAGCAAAATGTACATAATGCACACACACACATAGTGTATATCATTTCAGGACTTTTTTGTTCTCCCCTTGAAGGTCAGCTATGAAGCCCAGAAGTTTTGTATCAGAGTAAGTCCCTTTATATAGTAAACAAAGGAATTAATATTTCCTTTAGAATATGCGTTGAAATGAACATGTAAAATGATACCTAAGAGAACACATAAATTTATGTATTAATTTAACTTGGGAAGTCACTTCTGAAAGAATTTAAATAATTTTATTCATGACAGAATTTCCTATATTAAAATGCTAGAAAAGGAAGAAAAAATCTTTACTTATTAGGTGGCTGGGATGTTTACCTTTACCTTCACTGGGTCAAGGGCAAACAGAAGGAGGTGAAGCGAACCAAGTACTCCTGCCCTCCTACAGAGTTTTAGCCTGTGAGAGTAAAAGACCTGTAGAATGTTGATAAGAACATGCAGAGATTTGTGAGTTGGGACTTGAGAATAGTTTGGTGAAGTGTCTGCAATCCATGTGGAAGCTATCGAGAGAGAAGCAAAAGGGAAGGAGAATGTGTAAGATGTTTACTATATATAGAGGAGGCACTAAATGTAACTTTTATGTAACAACTTTACATACATTTTAGTAAAGCTAAAAATGCAAGTGTTCTACAAGTTAGTATATTCACTTCTATAGAGTTCATGTACGTATACACAAAAATGTTCATAGCAGCACTGTCAGCAGTAGTAAAATATTGGAAATACCATAGACATCTATTGATGTGATATCTTAGTGCTTTGTGTTAGTACAACAGAATATCATAGACTAGGTAATTTAAAAATAATAGAAGTTTATTTGTCTCACAATTCTGAAGGCTGGCAAGTCCAAGATAAAGGATCTGCATCTGGTAAGGACTTTCTCTGCATTGTAAGATAGCAGAAGACATTGTGTAGTGACACAGCATGTGAGAGAGAGAGAGGGAGGGAGGGGCCCAAACTCATTCTTTTATCAGGAACCACTCCCATGATAACTAACCCATTCACATGATAACAGCATTAATCCATTTATGAGGGCATCTGTTCATCACCTCTGAAAGAGTCTACTTCTCAACAATGTTGCATTGGGGATTAAGTTTCTAGTATATAAACTTTGGGGGACACATTCAAACCATAGCCTATGAGAACAGATAAATAATTGTGAAATGGTCATGAAAAGGAACACACATACATATTTTAACACATCTATAACATATATGTGCACATAGATGTGTTAAAATATGTATAACCATGCCATTAAGGCTATTTAAGCATGTAGTAAGAAGAAAGAAATGCATGGGAATAATCAACACCCAAATCATGAAAAGTGTTATTGTTGGGAAGGAGAGAAGGGTATCCCATTTGAGGTATGTACTCAGTGACAACCTCTATTAGCACTTTTTTCTTAAGATGGGTAATGGGTACATTTGTGTTTGTTGCATTATTCTTTGTTCTGATATATATGTCTTAACTATTTTATAAGAAAGATTTCAAACATTAAAATTAAAGGCAAACTAGCACTCAAAAGACTGAATGAGTATTAAAATGTATTTAACAAAGAAAATAATTCATTGATGAAACTTTTATCAACACAGTGGACTCCATTCACATAGATGAGATCTTCATAATATAACTCATAAAAATGTTGGATAAAAGATACACTTGAACAATTTGTGAATGTATAATCAAGCTCAAAATGAAGAGAATTCTGTGTGCCAGATGAAAAGAGAAAAATCAAAACTAAAGCAGTGAGCAAACAGTGAAACCAGACTGAAGCTTCTGCTGGGATTCTAATGCTTTCTTAGAGGAGGTAACATGGCCTCATTCCTGAGAAGATATAGAAAACGGAAGTGACACTGCTGGATAAATGTTGCATCGTGGATGTACTGCCCTATTTGTTAAAAAGGGACCAGACAAACTCTGAGCTTGACTGGGAAAAAGAGTGGAAATGTTTTTATTTGCCCCATGCTTTCAGTAGAAAAGAAGTCATGTATTAGAAGTTATTACCTCAAACTTGCACCACGCTTGGATATGGGGTACACATTTGTTGTACTTCATGACTCGGGAACGCACAGCAGAGAACAACAGAAAAACAAACTAAAATCTTTGAAATCTCTTGGGTTCCAGAAGAAACAAGTAAAAAGCTATTCTGTAAGACATTTTCATAACAAAAGAGTTCAACAATATAATAATTTCTTCTGGATGATATCTCACAATAAAAAATACAAATGACACACAAAATAAATTAGCTGAGCATCAGCAAATGCAGCAAACAAGATAATTAGGACCTTAAGAATTGTAGATAATAGAATAATCTAAAAAGAATTAAAATAAGATTTTCAAAATACTTAGAGTTAAAAAAGGAATAGGAACTATTGTGAAAAAGGACACTATGAAAAGAGAAGGGATTGATTTTTTTTTTCTTTTTTTGGTGACAGGGTCTAGCTCTGCTGTCCAGGCTGGAGTGCAGTGACACCATCTTGTCTCGCTGCAACTTCTGCCTCCCGGGCTCAAGTGATCCTCCCACTTCAGCCTGCCAAGTAGCTGGGACTACAGGCGAGCACCGCCACACTTTTTGTAGAGGTGGAATTTTACCATGTTGCCCAGGCTGGTTTCCAACACCTGAGCTCAGGTAAGCTGCCTGCTTCAGCCTCTCAAAGTGCTGGGATTATAGGCGCAAGCCACCATGCCAGCCTGATTTTTTTTTTTTTTTTTTTTTTTTTTTTTTTTATGCGGAGTCTTGCTCTGTCGCC